>NW_017729032.1:172934265-172941400 GCF_001723915.1 Gavialis gangeticus
TTTAGTTAATATGTAGTAATCCCTTTTTTCTGTTATTGACAGGTTCTCCACTTATTCCTAATACTCAAAATTTACCCTTTTGATTTTAAATTATTGACTCTTTTTATCTTTCCATTTTAAATTAAACTGAATCTATTCATGATTAAGGTTATTTTCAACAACCAGCTCTCCTATGGAGTCTTCTCTACTTACCAGAATTAAGTATAAAAAGGCATCACCTGTTCCTTGTTCAGAAGCTATTCCATAAATAAATATGCTGCCTGTCTGTTGAATACTGAATAGCAATTTCACTGGATACTTAGTCTCCCATAACCACACAATTTCTTGAAGTATTTCTTCAGTGATGTCCAGTCCGGTGGGTTTACAGCAGTCCCCTAGCACTTTCCCAATAGAAATGTGGCATCTCAGCTGAGGAACTTAACACAGAACCATGCAAACCTGCCTAAAAAATACTTGTTTTATGTTGCACAAAGTCAGACAGGAAAAGTATGGTAACTTAAGAAACAGTATTCAAGTCTTGGCTCCCAGTGCTATACCTTAAATTAAAATGCCTTCCTCCTACCATTTATATTCTTGAAGAATTACCTATACACCAAAAATATGTTAATGTCTGGCAAAAAAATTCCGCAACAGTGAGCAATTTATAACATACCTGATATAGCAGCAAGTAATAACCTTTCAGGAAATGTTAAATTCAAACATCACAATCTTTATTACACTTGTGGAGACTACTTTTGTACAATCTGTCTGCTTTTGTAGACATGTGAATGTCACAAGAAAATCAACTAATGATCAGTTAATATAATTTAACAGAAGGTGATAAGATATCTGAATGAGATATTTACAAATAGACAATTTGTTTGGAGACTTTTATCTTTCTGTGAACAAAACCAGCATTTAAGAAGCTTTCTTTATTTTTGTAGTCGAACAAAATTAGCTTCAAGAAATTTTTGTAGTCAAATATATTAACACTATGCAATGAGTCACTATTTCAAAGTAGTTCATGCTGCACGCATAATACTGCATCCAGAAATCATATTGGCACTGATTTCCATTGCAGATTGCTAAGTGGTACTAAAGCTTTAAACCCCAGGGGATGAGGGGGTTGGAGGGAGTTAGAACACTTAGACTCCAAGCAATGAGACATACATTGGTCTATTCCTTTTTCCTGTTTTAGATTCATGAAATGCATAAAACTGTTTTTCACGAAGTGTCACACTTGACATTTTATATGCATGTTAGGCTTCCCACAGCAACTGTAGCATATCCTTTTTGCATAAACACAGCACTATTTAATTAGTGTACAGTATTAATACCAGATATATATGTTAGAGAGCCACTGACAATTTGTATTCTAAAATCATGTTTCTACATTAATCCAGTTTCTCATAGAACTCTCTTCAAATATCATATAGTGACTTATTTTTAAATCCTTTTTTAAATAAATAGTTTTTTTTCTGCTCTGCTGTTTAGAAGGCTCAATAGAAGAAAGACTCAAAGCAAACAAATGGAAAAGACAGAGCTTGGCTCATTTCTTTCAACTGTAGTTAATACTTTTAATTATTGTTGGCATAAAAGGTTCAAAAAGAAGCGTGACTTGCCTGTTGACAGAGTTCTTTGAAGGCTTGCTGGGGAATTCTGAAAGGTTTGACTTTGCTGGGAAAATCTGAATTTGACATGATTTAGACATATACACGGATACTTTATTTCATTTGTGGCATTATGGTGCTTTTGGAAAGGTGGCCTAGACAATGTTGTCCTCATGGGCACAAGATTCCAAAACCTTTGTGGACTGTTGCTTTAATTTATTATCATTGTTTAATATTTTTATTACAATATTCCCCAGTAACCCCTTCCAGAATTACTGTACTATATACAAGGGTTATAACAAATGTATGAAGATTAGGGTGAATCTCTGGAAGCAGTGGTATATTTAGGAAGGGGCACCAAGGTGGTGGGGGCAAATGAACCAACAGCTTCTGTTATAGCCATATGATTATGACTGCAGTGGAAGTGGCAACTGGAAGTCAACAATGCCCCTGTGTGCAGCCACTGCGCCAGGTGCCCAGCAGCATTCTTACACTGCTCTCTGGAAGCTGTGGCATTTGTCAACGGGGCAATAATTTTAACCTCTCTCTACCAGGAAAGGCTAACAGACTCTTGAATATTCACTTATTTGTTTGTTTCCACTGCCAGCCCAACTGTATACTGCACTTGGAAAAACTGGGCCTCCCCACTTAAACCCTTCTCTCTCACATACTTTGTCTTCCTACTCTCCCTTCCATGTTGCTCATATATCCTCCTAACCCTTTCCCCTGAAGGCCCGCCTTCATTTTCCATAATGGTCTCATACCCCTTTCTGAGACAGGGACCTGTGCTGTTTAGCCATCACTGAGCCATCTCTCTGGATTTCCTCCAGAATATTTTATCATGGATTCATTTTTTGTGCATTTTGTTTATTTATAAAGAACAGCAGCATGTGAAGCTCCACCCTGACACACTTCTGGCATTGTAACCAGAACACCATCACATTTCAAAGTTAATTTCTTGACATGGGCAAAAAGTTGCCTGATTAAAGGCCACCCTGATTCCAATTCCCAAGTGTGCACTGGCAAAGATGCATAAAGGACTATACTCCAGAACGTCCCAAGTTCTTAAAGCAAGTTATTTACACACCAGGAAAGCAAAGGGATTATTTTATTTCCATCTCCACCCTTCAAAATCTCAAATATCGAAAGCATTATTCAGTAAGAAAAAAATCGTTCAAGGTGTTTTCAGTCAAGACAAGCAAATATTCTACAAAGCTTATTAAGATAATCATGGTTACCTCATTGAAGAAAGATGAAGTCAAATTCAAACAAGTGCAGAGAAGGTCTACTAGGGTGAACAGGAACAAAGAACCTATCACACAGGACAAGACTAAAAGAGCATGGCTTGTTCAGCCTAGGAAAGCTAAGGATAAAAGGGGACATAATTTTTTTCTATAAATATAATGGGGTGGGAGGGATTGGGGGGTCAGAGATAAATACTAGGGAGGGAAGGCAACGATCTAAGTTAAAAGGATAATGCTAGCACAAGAACAACATTCTTATAAACCAGCCATGAATGATAATGTGCAGCCTAATTTAAACTGTATCTGTGTATCAGAACACTGAGGTTTTGAAACGTTCTTCCCAAAAAGGAACTGGGGAGAACTGCCACTTAACTGGCTTTCAGCAGGACTTGGATCACTTTATGAAAGGGACTGCAGCTGCTTGTAATAGGGTGGATTGGAGTAGATAGTTTCTGTATGAGTTTGAGTGTATTAAGAGTCTAAAGTTATTTCTTAAATCATACAAAGTAATCAAAAATAAAAGACAGAAAAGTTATCTCAGTGTATTACATTTTATAGGAATTTACTTTAAAGGCATGCAAATATCACGAAATGAATTCAGACCTCATTTATAACCTTTAATTTATTAGGGTTGCCCTTGGCCCAATAATAGTAAAGAACTCAAGTATAGGTGTGTGCAATAGAAGTGACAATTGACTATGTGACGAAAATACTTCAAAATAATAAAATTGATAATTCTACTGTTGACACAAATCAAGCGTCATTAATAGTCTTACTATAAATTAACAGTTGCTTTATTCCTTTCAGTACATCTTAGCATAAATGTTTTCTCGGGAGTGATAAAATTGTCAATTCTCAGCAGCTTAACTATTGTGGCTGCTATCATGACTATCCATTTCAGATGACCTGTCTGCAGTTAGATACACTAAGGAATGAGATAGTTTTAAAGACAGAAGGATTTCCGGGGGTGAAAGGGAGAAATTGCAAAAAGTAGAGCTGAGTTACAAATACTGAGTCTCACTTAGAAAGTATTACACTTAGAAATCATGGCTGAGCATTGTATTGACAAATCTATTTCTAAGGACCTGAAAAACTTCTTATATTGTATAAAAAGAAAATAAAATGAATTGAAAATAAATAATAGGGTATGTTTTCTTCTTCTCACTCTCTGCAGTTCTTTAGAAGTAGAATGTAGAAGCAAACTGGATTATATAGTTTGGTCTCAGCAAGACAACTTAAATACTTCTAGAGAAAGAGCTTTCTGTTACATTCTCAAGAGACTAGTCAGCAGGATCTCTCTTTTAGATGTGGTGCTGTGCAATTGCCATTGCTTAAAGACCAATCATAATGTGGTGGTTGGGTAATCTTGTGGATAACCTCAGGAGAAATACTTCCAAGAAACTAGAAATAAAGTAGTAGTGCACATAAACACAACTTATACACAAATATGTAATCTAGAACAGACTAATATACATGCACATACAAAAACATGCATGATTGCAAACTTTCTTTTCCCTAAATGAACTATTCTTCTTGGCATGACTCCTCACTTGCAAGAAAGGAAAGCTACTCAGCATACTGGAATGATATCCATTCAGTTAATTATCATTTCTATGAGGGCTTTCCATTATTCAATGTAAGCCAATTAAAAAATAAATCAGGCCCAATATGGTTTTAAGAAGCACTGAGTATACTTAACCCCAAATGAACCACTGGCACCTGAAGGCCTTTGGTACTCATGAACATCTAGTGTACAGTAAATAAATATCTGTTGCTCAGAGCTACTGACTAATATTCAAAAGATCGAAAAGAGAATGGTCAGACTTTCAGTGCTCATTTTATTATATCCCTTTTGCATAGTCAAGGAACCATTCTAAAATATGATCATCTACTCTCCCATCTAAAATATATGACAGCAGAAAAGATGTTGTTAATTAATGCTGACTGCCAACTGGGGATGGAAGCTAAGGAAGCCTTATCTACAATGGTAGTAAAACTATGTATGTGCAACTCATCTAAATATTCTGTGCCATCTACCTTCATTTAAAACCCAAGAAAGCACTACGGAAGACAAAGTCATTACAAGTCATGTTAATATGGCAGTAATAACTCCAGTGACCAATCTTTCTATTATTATTTATATGTAAATATGGCAATGCCTAGGTGCTCCAGTTATTTGCCAGTTCCCTATTGTACAAACAAAGAACAAAGATGGTGTCTTCCCCAAAGACTTTATAATCCAAGTACATGTGGATATAGACAGGTAACGGAGTATGAGGAGAAACCAGTGTTCCTGTTCCTGTCTTTTTCCAAATAATGGTATTGCACAGAAAACAGTGCAAGAGTGTAGATCTTAAGGAAGCTGAGTGTAAACAGAATGAGTTTGTCTGACCAATGTGGCATCACAAAACTGTTTTAAATACTTGTATCTTTAAACTGAGTCAAAGAAGCAGTTATACACATGCTTTAAGTTAAACATGTACACACGTGCCAAACTGAATCAGGATGCCTTCTTGAATAAAGGAGTTAAAATAGTTATTAGTGGAATATTCTGATCAGTCCATTTCAGCTGTTTTAACCAGATCCAATTTTACTGGTGTTTTAAAAAGAGATCTACTAATACCATTTTGAGTGGGAAGCAGGGAGAAGGGGGAGGAGGAGGAGCAAGGAACGCAGACCTTAGGACACACTAGGCATACTCCACCTGCAACAAATGCAAAGCAATTAACTCCAGTGCTTATCGCACTAGAGTTCATTGCTCCCAGGGGGCACCATTCAAATAGTGCACCCAAGAGCACAGCACATTGAGCTGGGCTGGAGCAGCCCCTGCTCACAAAGGGCTCCTGGGGGTCAGCCTGCCAGCCCAGGGCTGCTCCGACTCAGCTCAGCATGCTGCAGAGGGGCTAGCTGGGGCATGAGGTGCTTCAGCATACAGCTAGCCAGCAGGCAGCCCTTGCACTGGAGCACACTCACACCCCAGCCAGCTGAGTCAGTAGCTACACATGCGGTGCTGCAGAGTTAAAAACTAGTACACCCTGCTGCAGAGTAATTAGTTTCCTGCCACCTAATAGGGGCACATGAGCAAATGGCCATACATCTACTGTAGAGCTAATTAGGCAGCTCCGCAGTAAACTTCTCATGTAGATGCACCCACTGATTCCTAACATTAACTCTATTTAAAGTTCAGTGGGTTTATCACAGGTTTAATAGGACCTCTACTTTTTTAACTCTTGCTATTTCATGATTAATGGCCTGGGTACAAATTTTATCACCATGTTAGCAGAAATCAGAACAATACTATTGATAGCTGACAAGGTGTTTCATTCTAGAGAACAGCAAGATTAATGACTATTGAAACTGCAAAACTGATTATGGAAATATTCATGTAACTTATTTTAAAATTCTCACTTGCATTTTGTTAAAATATTCCAAAGTGTGCCACATTCCTTATAGAACAAGATACAATTCCTGTCCCTAATAGCTTACCTTTCAGATTTAAGAACAATGGATATAACATGCACCATGAAGTGGAGAGGTTACACACAAAACTGTATTAAAGTAATTAAAAGCCATGACTGTCCATTAAAACATACCAACAGTGGGCTTTTTGGTTTTATTTAATTTCAAAATTGCTCAAGACTGCAAGATCTGTTTTAGAACAAGCAAGTTGCTGGTCTTAAGTTTTCTATCACAATCGTGAGTAAATTATTAGGAGAGGAAAGAAATAATTTTTAAAGTATAATTTTTAAAAAGCACAATGTAACATATTTCATGTTACTGTTCACATAGAGACTTGCTACAGCCCAAGCACAGAAAGGCACTACTCTGCTCTAAATGCTCTCATTGATTTTAATTAGTTTCCAAGATAAACTGTTCACTTGAGACCCATGTCTAGAATAGGGATTCAAGCACCTTTTAATAGCAGTAAACACTCACTGTATTTTTAGGTGTCAAAATGTAAAAAGTAATAGCTAAACTGTGTTTGACAAATTCTAAATTGATCCTTCAATTGCAATATCAGTGTTTATTATCCTATAGAACACGGTACACTATGGGGAAAAGATAAAATAGTAAAAAAAAAGTTCTAGTTTCAGTCTTCATTTTCAGAAAAGGAGGAGCAAATATCACATTCTGAGGATCTACCTCAGCCTTTCCCAAAGTGTGTATTGGAACGTAGGAGAGAATGTACACAGGTTAATCCATCTTAATTTAGTCCTGGAGAGGATGTTTGCTGGTTTAATTTTTAGGAAGTAGAATTCATTCCATCTTCATTAATGATGTGGACATTGGAGTCTGAAGCGG
>NW_017729032.1:172942265-172950680 GCF_001723915.1 Gavialis gangeticus
CCAGCCCTAATGTCTATGAAATCTATAAAATCTATGAAATTCAGTTTTAAGAGCTTAAGAAACAAGAAAATCACTAAATATATAAAAGAAAGAAAGGAGGAAAAAAACATACAATGCACACTTTGAAATTTGCCTATATAGTAAGGCCACTATCATTGAAGTCAATGCAAGTTTTAAAAACATACCAACATAAGAAGTGTCATACTGGGTCAGGCCAATCATCCATCTAGTCCAATATCTTGTCTCCAAGACCAGAGTGCAGGGACAGTATTGAACTGGATAGGTCTAGTGATCTATCCCATATCTGATACCCTCCCTAGTATCCACCATTATTAGTTCAGAGATGTCAAAAGAAACATCTACATTTCATTCAATAGCCATTAGTAGAGAGGCAGGCATAATACGGCCCATAGGCTGGATCTGGTCCGCCAGGCCATTCTATCCAGCCTGCAAGGCCACTAAAAAGTTTAGAAAATTAATTGTTATCTTCCCATAACTGCCTGTCAAAGATGACAAGGTGCCAGTGGCAGCAGGACCCAAGAGGAGCCAGTGGCAGGAGCCAGCCAGGGCAGCAGCAAAACTACCCAGACCTGCCTACTCATCCCTAACCCCCAACCAAAAGCTTTTGCTTAGAGGCTTTTGGCCTGGCGACCATGGAGCTACTCCCCTGCCCTCCCCTCATCTGAGAGGGAAACTCAGATAAGAACAGGCAGAGGGAGAGTGGGAGGCAGGCTTGCCAAAGCAGCAGGAGTCAGCCTAGCCCAGCAGTCCCCTGCGGTTCCCAGTTGGTTCCTGCTGCGCTGTATGATCCCGGTCACACAGTCAGGAACTACAGGGGCCTGACTGGGCCAAACTGGCTCCTGCGGCCCCAGCCATGCAGCCAGGAACTGCATGACATGCTGTGGAGCAGTGGGTGGGCTGGGGGGAGCAGTGGCGGCAGGCAGGGAAGGAAGGGAAGTGTCAAGGGAAGGGCAGTGGCAGCAGGTGCAGGAGAAAGTGGCAGTGAGCGGGCAGGTGAGAGTGCAAGGAGCCAGGGCCAGGGCTGGCGGCAGCAGAAGCTAGCTGAGAACCGCAGGGGGCTGGGGATGGTCCTGGTCATGCAGCTGGGAACTGTGTACTGCCAAGAAGTGCACAACCAAGCCGTCTGACTCATTGCCACACCATGCAGTGCAACACAGAACAGCCTCGGTCTGGCACAGCAGTGTGTAGTTCCTAGCTGCAGCATCAGGATCCTCACGGTGTGGCACAGAGCTGGGTCCTTGAGTTCCTGTGCCATCACACTGGCACGGGATGGGCCAGGCTGGTTCTGTGTGGGTCCTGACATTGCAGCCAGAACCCGCACAGTGCAGCACAGAGCTGGCCAGCACCTCCCAACACCACATGGTTCCTGGTGGTGTGGCACAGAGCTGACCCAGCCCAGCCCGGCCCCTCCAGGCACCACGCAGTTTCTGGCTGCAATGCCAGGACCCATGTGGTGTGCCATGGAGCCAACAGGCCAGCCCTGTGACGTGCAGTTTCCAGCTGTAACACCTGGACCTGCACAAAGCCAGCCTGGTCTGATAATGTGCTAGTGAGGAGTCCCATGCCATCAGGCTGCACCAGCTCCATGCCAGGTTCCTGGCACTCTAGCTGGGAGCCCCACATGGAAGCACATAGCCAAAGTCCTGTGAACTCTATGCTGCAGATGGGAAACACGTAGTGCCTTCCCCCATGCCCCACAGACACACACACACCCCCACACCCACAGCTCCCCACAAACCCCATACCCACCCACACATATACACCCACAGCAACCCAAAAGAAACACATATCCACTCACCCATACTCCCCCTACATTCTTCCACATGCCCCCACACCCAACAATGTACAAGAGTAAGACTTCATTTTGAGCAATCACCTCTATATATAAACAACAAAACATACAACATTTGACATACAAATCAGGTCAAACATTTGACATACAAATCAGGTCAAACATTTGACATACAAGTCAGGTCAAAATATTTTTTGAAATAAAATTAAAACAGGTTATTGTAGATGTGTAGTATACAATTTATTTTTTCTGGTTCCAAGATGGTAACCCCTCCATCCCAAAAGGAGTACTTTCGGGGCAAGGGGAGGGACTTCCGGTGGCAAAGGTCAGGGCTTAAGGGAGGGACTTCCAGTCCCAAGATGGCAACCAGGGGGCAGGGCACCTTTTAAGGGGCAAGGCCACCCTTGCAGGCCTCAACAGCTCACCAAAACTTGTTAAGCAGCCCTCTGGCTGAAATAATTACCAGCCCCTGCATTAGTAGACCTATCAACCATGAATGTATCCAGTCCCTTTCCGAACCTGGTTATGCTACCTGCCTCTATCACCTCCTGCAGCAATTAACTCCACAAGTTAAATTATATGTTGCATAAAACCTATTTTCTTTTGTTAGTTTTAAACTTGTCACCTACTAATTGCAGTAGGTGTTCCCTAGTTCTAGTTTTCTGGGACGTGGCAAACATGTTTCCCATTCATCTCATACGTCCATACATTTCATAATGGAGGTCTATCATATCCTGCTTCAGCCTTCTCCTTTCCAGAATGAAAAGTCCTAGCCTTTTTAATCTCTCTGGGTATGGCATTTTGGTTGTTCTTCTCTGTACTTTTTCTAATTCTACTAAATCCTTTTCAAGATGTGGTGACCAGAACTGCACACAGTATTCAAGAGGGCGGTGCACCACGGATTTGCACAACATGATGTTCTCTGTTTTGTTTTCATTTCCCTTTTTAATGATATTATTAGCTTTTTTGGTCACTGCTACACACTGAACTTTTCATTTTTAGAGATCTACAGTGACTCCAAGGTCTCTTTCTTGAGTCACAATGACTAGTTTTTCCTCCATGTGCATTACCTTGCACTTATCAACATTCAAGTTCATATGTCATTTTTGCCCACTCATTTAGCTTGGTGAGATCTTTCTTCTTTCCTCCCCAGCAGCTTGCTATTTCACTGCCCAGAATAATTCGGTGTCATTTGAAAACTTGGTGATTTCATTATGCAGCCCCATTTCCAGATCATTAACAAATATGTTCAACAAAACTGGGCCCAGCACAGATCCTGGAAGTACTCCACTTTTGACCTCCCTCGATCCTGAATAGTTACCATTTAGCCCTACCCTTGGCTTCCTTTTAGCCAGCTCTCAGTCCACAAAAGACCCTTCTCTCCAACTCTATGGAAACAGAGTTTGTTTTTTAAGTTTTTGGTGAGGGACCTTGTGGAATGCTCTTTTGAAAGCTCAGCTACATAGTATCAACTGGACCTTTCTTGTCCACTGCTGGCTAACACTCCCCATAAACTCCAGCAGACTAGTGAGGCAGAATTTCCCTTTACAAAAACCATGTTGACTCTTCCCCAGTAAATCATATTTGTATATGTGACTGCTGATTTTATTCTTTAGAGTCTACCAATTTGCCAGGGATGGAAATGAGATTTGCTGGTCTGTAGTTTCCAGGATCACCTCTGGAACCCTTTTTGAAGACAGGCATCCTGCCAGTCCTCTGGCACAGAGCCTGTTTGTAATGATAGGTTACACACTATTGCCAGTAATTCTGCAACTTTACCTCTGAGGTCCTTCAGAACTCTCAGGTGACTGCCATCTGGTCCTGGTGACTTATTAGCATTCAGCTTACCAGTTTGTTCTAAAACTTCCTCTTTTGTAACTTCACTGTGGTCCAACTACTCAAACCCATCTAATAGAAAGGATTTATCTGGCAAGGGAATTTCCCCAGTGTCGTATGCAGTAAACACTGATGAAAGAAATTCCTTTAGCTTCTCTGCTATGGCCTTATCATCCCTGAGTACACCTTTTACACCTTGGTTATCTAATGAAGCCACCAATTCTCTAGCTGGCTATTATAATGTTTTTATTATTAAATTTAGCTTCTTCTGGTATGTGCTCCTCAAATTCTTTTTTGGCCTGCTTTATTTCATTTTTACATGCAACTGGCCAGTTTGTGGGCATTCCTGTTTTGCTCATTTGGGCATGCCTTCCATTTTTTGAAGGATACCTTTTTACCTTAAGTGCCTAAATTTTGCTATAAAACCATGCATAGTGTTTTATTGATCAACTTGGCACCTTTTTTGATTTGTTGTATACATTTTTCCTGAGCTTCTAGTATGGTATTTTTAAACAGCTTCTGAGCTGCCTGCAGGTTTCTTATGGTTTTTGACTGCTCCTTTAAACTTCTCATGTTAACGTCCTCATTTTTACGAAATTTCCCATCCTTAAGCTGTATGTTAGCATGATGGATGTTTTTGGTTTACTCCCTCCCATTCAAATGTTGAATGTCATTATACTATGGTCACAATTAGAGTGGCTCACCAGTAGATACCTCTTACAACATGTCTTGTGTGCTATCCAGGATTAGGTCTAGAATTGCTTCGCCTCTTGTGCATTCCAGGAGTTGTTCTAAAAAGCCAATTGATCACATCCAGAAATTTTATTTCCACATCCTGGCCTGAATAGGACTGCGTCCACGTGAGTGTGGATGTATATTTCCCCAGGGACAAGAAGTAGTGGCACATCTTGCACCACTACTACTTGTTCCTGGAGAATGCCTGTGCCATGCACCCTCTGGCACATGACAGGTTACCCTGGGCAGGATAGGGGAAGCTGGGACTAGCACAGTGTTGGCCCAGCAGCCTTACCTGGGGTCCTGGCGCCTCCCGGTGCTGCAGCAGTGATAATCCTGACACTCAGAGCCTGGCCAGCAGCCAGAACATGGCTCTAGCAAGCCAAGCTCTGGTTTGGGGCAGCACGTGCTATCCATACTTGCACCGCCCCACCTGGCTTTTTTTGCACATGTTTTTTTGACCCCGGGATCTCCCAGGGTCCCCCTCCCCACCTCGCTACCTTGCAGTATGGAAAACACCCAAATGTGTGTACTATGTGGCACTGCAGACATATCTTCAGTGCCACATACCACATGGCTGAGCTGGTCTGGATGCGGCCAAGGTGTTTACCCAGTCTATGTGAAGATATGTAAAGTCTCTCATTATTATTGCTTGCCCTGTTTCAGCACCTTCCCTAACCTCCCTGAGCAAATGCTAAAGAAGCATAATCATCTTCACCTTCCTGATCATGTGGTCAGTAGTAAAGTTCTAATACTATATGCTTTTTATTCAAGTACAGACTTTCTGCCCACAGAGATTCTATGTTAGTTTTCCTTTCACGTAAGATTTTATGCTGTTACCACTTATACTATCTTTATCATATAGTCACACTCCTCCATCTGCACTCTTCCATTGCCTTTAGTATTAGCCAAGGTACATCAAGAGTGAACACTTCTAAAAAGCTTGTGAATATCACCTGTACTGTTCTACTCCAAAAACACAACATTAATCACTATGAAATAAAAGCTCTATATGGGACTGGTCTAATGTTGGACAGAGAAGAACAGTGTCACTCAAGAAATCTACTTTAGAGGCTCAAACACACAAAGCCAAGTGCTGAAAGTAATCTGTAGATACCTCATCATCCCCCTGGCAAGAAGGAAGCAGTCCATCATTCTATTCTTTAGGTGAAAGGCAAAAAATGTCATTAATATTATTTCTAAAGCTTTATCCAACACTGTGATTATTACTGGGCGCATCTACACAAGACATTTACTGCAGAGTAGACCAATTAGCTCTACAGTAAACATCTCACATCTACATGTGTGGCCCTATTAGGCCACAGTAAACTAATAAACTCTGCAGCAGGGTAGTATTTGTAAATAAAAGTACTATTCTGCTACAGAATTTTACTCCACAGCAGCACACGTGTAGACACTGATGCAGCTGGCTAGGGCATGAGGGTGCTTCAGTGTGGGTGATGCCTGCCAGCTATCCCCGCACTAGAGCACCCTCATACTCCAGCCAGCCCCTCTGCAGCATGCTGAGCTGGATCAATGTGCTGCACTCCAGGCGCATGTTCATGTTCATGTTTTCCCCAGACCAAATAAGTCAACTCCAACCATTTAAAAATCAGTCTCAAGAGAGTTTCTCCTAGGGGAATGAAAGCTTGTACACTTCCCTATGGATGAACTCCTCCTGGAACCAGGAGGAGTGTAGCCATGGGAAAAACTCCTGCGCGTTAGGGAGACTGGTATCACCCATCTGGAGAAGGCATGGGGGGCACCTGCTTCCACCCCTCACATAGACTGGGAAGTGGGGAGAGGCAGCCAGACTGACAAGGAGCAGCAGATGCTGCTCCTTGCCAGTCCTCACACAGCAGGGTCCCCAGTGTGAGAAGCAGGCAGAAGGCTTGCAGTTCTGTTTAGTTCACTTAGCTCCTGCGGGCTCTGCTGCATGGTTCCCTTGCCTTCACAGACTGTCCGGGACACGAGGGAAGCAGCAGATATTTCTCCATGCCTCTTCCCAAAACCAAGCAGTCACCAATTTGGGAAAGAAGCAGGAGGGCTTTGCTGGCTCCTTTTGGCTTCCCCTTCACACTCCATTTGTCACCCTCTAGCTGGGCTGCGGCAGTGTGATTGCAAAGCCCAAGAACCTGGAATCTGGTTTGGAAAGGTTGTCCCAGAGCTCAGTTCCCCACCCCTGTGCCTTGAATACTATCTCTGCTGCACAGCTCGGTGGCAGAGGCAGGGACTGTGAAGCCCTGGAGGCCAGGAACCACGGCCAAGAACACTCTTCCTGCCCCAATCCGAGACCTACAGGCTTTACACGGCATTCTCCCTACTCACCTAATTAGCACAAGGACAATATCAAAACTGGGAAACAGAGCCAGCAAAGTTCTCCCGGCCCTCGTTCACAACCATTAGGGCTTTAAATGCCACATGTGATGCCCAGCATGGCAAAACATAGCAATTTAACAGCCAGGAAACAGGACCTGGGTTCAGAAAGGCTGTGCCCAGCCCCACTTTCCATACTTCTGGCTTTTAATCACTCCATGTGCAGCCTATCTGGGCTGAACACCAGACAATTTAAAACCCAGAGAGGCTGCCTATTGACAGCCTGCCCCCTTTCTAGTCAGAGGAGAGGACCAGATGTCATGTAATGCACTCCTTGAAGGAAGGGGATGACCCATGGAACAGCCCTCTCATACTCTCTGGATGGAGAGCTCATCTGTATAGCTCTCCAGCCAACAGGTTGAAACACATGTATGCTCCAGCTTCCAAGCTAGTTTTCTACCAGTAAGAATCTGGGAGAAAAACAGCGCAATATACTGGTAGAACCCCAAACTGTGTCAAAATCCACAGTTACATGGCTCTGCGTGCACCATTTAGGCAAATAAAGCAAAACAGGATTTAGCCTGTAGTGTCTCTACCACAGGCAGTTTTTCTTCACAAGCATGTACCAAACTGCTAGGTGGCACGACAGCATTTGACAAAATAATATCGCCTTAGGGAAAAGTGCTGCACTGTTCTTTCTTTCTCTTACCTCTTTACTTCTCCTCCATCTGTGCTGATAAGAAATTCAGCTCTATTGCATCACTTCCTATGACCACTGATGCAAATGTGTGTGTCACTTGGCATTACTTCATATATACTGTGTAATAAGCCCTTATCAAACATATACACAGACTGAGGCTAGGCTAAGAGTGGAAAATAAAGTTCAATTTTGTCATAATTGACACTTTTGCATTTAATGAAAAGCAGCTTCCCTGCTGTCACAGTGTCATGATTTATGTCAATTCAATATATTTCAGGGGGAGGGAAAAGGAAATTACAAAAATATTTATTTATGAATTTATGCTGGTACCTCAACAGTTGTGAAGCCATAAAGTCAGTCACTAAAAAAGACAAGCTAAGCCTTTTAACCTAAAATTTTGGATCTGCCAATCACCTGAAAGAAATATTAGCTACTACTCAACTGTATATTAGACCAAAGTGTGCCAAAAAGATAATTCTGATGTGTGACACTCACACAAGTTCTTTTATGTGATTTGTCTTTAAGGAGCAGGATGGAGACTGCCTATGGAAAGTGACATAACATAAGCCCCAGAGGTTTTCATCTTATACATGGACACACACACCCCAATTACCATGACAGTATATGGACACAGGACTCAAGGATAGTGGGTTCCAAACTAGGTAGAGCTTTGTACATCTCATTCAGCTTCCTAAATTCAAAATGAAATCACAAGTAACCTTTGCAAAGCACAGGTGTTAAATGCCACTAGCACAGGGGTTTTCAACCTTTTAAAATAACTGTACCCCAGTGAATGGACGTGGAATGGGGCAGGGAGATGGCGCACGGCCAGATGTGGAGCAGCAGCAGTGCAGGGTGAGCTTCCCCCCTACCCCTGCCTCCCCACCCCACTGCATCTGGCCAGCCAGGCAGTGCCTATGCGACCTGCAGAGGGGTGCCACTGCCCTCACATCCCCCCCGTCCCCCCCCCATCCTGCTCCTGGGAGGCGGCGGCGCAGGGTGGTGAATGATGGCA
>NW_017729032.1:172955680-172958233 GCF_001723915.1 Gavialis gangeticus
CCAAAGTGTGCCAAAAAGATAATTCTGATGTGTGACACTCACACAAGTTCTTTTATGTGATTTGTCTTTAAGGAGCAGGATGGAGACTGCCTATGGAAAGTGACATAACATAAGCCCCAGAGGTTTTCATCTTATACATGGACACACACACCCCAATTACCATGACAGTATATGGACACAGGACTCAAGGATAGTGGGTTCCAAACTAGGTAGAGCTTTGTACATCTCATTCAGCTTCCTAAATTCAAAATGAAATCACAAGTAACCTTTGCAAAGCACAGGTGTTAAATGCCACTAGCACAGGGGTTTTCAACCTTTTAAAATAACTGTACCCCAGTGAATGGACGTGGAATGGGGCAGGGAGATGGCGCACGGCCAGATGTGGAGCAGCAGCAGTGCAGGGTGAGCTTCCCCCCTACCCCTGCCTCCCCACCCCACTGCATCTGGCCAGCCAGGCAGTGCCTATGCGACCTGCAGAGGGGTGCCACTGCCCTCACATCCCCCCCGTCCCCCCCCCCATCCTGCTCCTGGGAGGCGGCGGCGCAGGGGGGTGAATGATGGCACTCCATCCCCACCTGCCCACACGTACCCCCTAGGGTCTTCCCTAGTACCCCCGGGGGTACACATACCCCTGGCTGACAACCCCTGCACTAGTAGAAACTTCCCAACGTTTTTCATATGGGTATCCCCGGTCGCCTGGCAGATGTTACACTTAAGATGTGATTAACTAGTTAATCATCTCTCCAGTAGTAATACATCTATATGTTCAAACAATTAGAGCCATGATATAAGAGGGAGTAAGCCACAAAATTGTTATACATATTTTGTGTAACTTTGTGGCTAGTTCCCATCACACCTTAAACTGACCATGCAGCTACTCCCAGCCTCAGAACTGCAGCAGAGCCTTTCAAGACAATTATCAGTGGTCAACTGATAGCTGGTCAGTTGATTGGTGCACCCAGCCTCAAGAGGACACAAGAGCTTTGAAAGGCTCCAGTTTACCAGTTACAGGGCAGCAGGGAGCTGGGGAGGGGAGGGGGGAAGAGTCATGGAGCATCGCTCAGCAGCATGGAGCAAATGCTCATGCAGTGCAGTACAGTGACAGTGAGGTGGATGCCCAGGTGGCATCATGCAGTGCGGACCCAGGGCCCACAGCCTGCATGGCAGACCCTGGCTGCTTAGAAGTGACTGTTTAATTAGGTTATTTTAAACTTCATTTTAGCAGGAAAGTTTCTAAAGCTCAACATGTATAACCTATAAAAGCATCCACCAAATGGGTATTTAATTTTGGAAGGAAAATATTAATAGCAGCATGAAATCATGTGGGACAGAAGCATTTTTACCACCAAGAAAACAAAGAAACACATAAGGTCCCCTATATAGATTTAAGACAAGTTTCACCCAGAGGGTCACTGGAATGTGAGACGTTTTGCCAAGGGAAACAGAGGGAGCTGTGAACATAGTAGAATATTCATTTGAAAACCTACAACATATTAGGTGAGGAATGGACTACGCAGACCTGTAGTTTTCTCCCCGCATAACTCTCATGTTTCTCTGTAATTAGGAATATGCATACGTAGACTATTTTGGGATCCAGTTCAATTTATTTCCCTGACATACAAGCATATCTCCAAACTCTTAATCAAGTTTAATATCCATATATCAAGTTTTCATTTTCATTTTCATTTAACCTGTATTTGATTTATTTAGCCTGCATTCGAATAACAAACTGCTATGCATAAATTTAAGAACAGTAATAGACTGAAAGAAAAAAAAAATAGAAGAGCGGTCTGTCCAGGTAAAATAGATGATTTCAGTCTCCACTTAATATACACAGTAATACATACCAGAACGAACTTGAGTGCTCTTCAAGACACCTGCAAGTTTCAGCAGAAGTTAAAAAAGGGAGAAAAATTAAGCCAAAATTACAATAGTTGTGTGCCAGTACTTCAGTACCTAAATCCATAGTTAGATATTTACTCAGGTTTCTTGAAGTGACAAACAAAGACACCAACAATAACTGATATCAATAATGAAAACTATCTGTATTAGTAGAAGTAGATCAGCACAATTTAAACAAGCCTAACAGATATCATAATCTTCCTTAATTATAAGTAAGGCATCTATTTAGGTATAAGGCTTTTAAAAAGGTCAAAATTTAGACACTTAAAAGCTTGTTGCCAGAATTCATATTTAGGTACCAACCCAAGCAGTTTGCTTTTTCAATGCTGAAGTAAAAAGAGAGAATTATGTTTTCCTTGAGTATCAGACCTACAACCTGTAAAGTTAATATATTTTAAAACAATACAACAACATATAAAGGAATTTAACAATAAACATTCCATCTTGGTGATGAAATATCAGACAGCATGAATTCCTGGTATCGCTTCGAAGACAAGAATCACACAACTGTTGCAGAAAAACTTGAAAGCACCATTCCATTCCACCAAGCTTAATTACAATGGGCAGTGCTGAAGGCAATGAAAATAGAAGTAACACACACACACACACACACACACACACACACACACACACACACACACACACACACAC
>NW_017729032.1:172958265-172968328 GCF_001723915.1 Gavialis gangeticus
CACACACACACACACACACACACACACACACACACACACACACACACACACACACACACACACACACACACACACACACACACACTTTTGAGCCAGTTTGAGTCAAGATAAGGCCCAAACTTCAAGGGAGTTTTAGGAGTTGACACACCCTTAAAACTGGTGAACATGAACCACATGGATGTGTCAGCCAGGGGTTTGCTATGTAAAGGTTTTTAGATTTCCTTTGTAAGGAATACAATACAAACACACCTTCTATATTCCCTAGACAAATGAAGTACTTTCATTTCCATTCTTGTGTCCTTAAATAGCATTAGTAAACCATGAAGAACATGAAATCTGAACTCCAAATGTACTTTGTCCAAGCCACTGAAAGTTCAGCTGTACTACTGCTACAGAAACAAGTATTCTATTAGAACAGTTATGCAGGAGAAGAGAACTTTATTTCCATGGACTATACTAACCAATAAATAAGTCCAATATACTTTTAGAAAAGCTGAAAAATAAAAAACACAGGCACGCAAACAGTGAAGTTTAAGTGTTCAAGAGACAGCTATGCATTTCATACAAAATGGACTTGTTCCTCAAGGGGATTCCAGCAGACCTATTTTGGTTTAGATTTTATATAAATAAGTTTTTTCAAGCGCTGTGACCAGCAGAAATACATTGTTATGTTTTAAAACATTCCAGTAGGAGCAGCTTTTATAAGCAAATATTCTCCTGCAGCATTCCCAATTCTGGCATTGCAGTATCATGCTAGTGCATAAGAATCTAAACATTAAATTGACTTGCAACTAACAAGAAACAAAAGTGGAACCAACAAGCTTAACACATCTGTGTCCCTGGTCATCATCTGAAAGTACAGTTCCATTTACCCAGCTGCAAAAACTGCAAAAATAAACAGCTATAACTTGAGCATGGCATCTGCAACCATCACAAATTACTGCAACTTTCAGAGCAGGGCGGAAACACAGAAACTTCTGGAATCTGTAGCTAGGATTACTAGGCAGGCCCTGTTGAGCCATAAGCAGACCGACAGCACTGTCTTGATGTCCAGAGAAAGAAACTAAAAGGCAGAGCACCAGACTCATAAACTCAGCAAGGCTGGCATGTAACTATTATTTTTAGACATAGCTGTATTATATCATCTTAGTACAGGGGTGTCAAACTCACCCCCAGGCCCAAGGCCAGATGTGGACTGCAGGGGCTCCTCCCAGGCTGGATCCATGAGGCCACCAGAAGCTGCAGGGGCCATATTCAGGCAACAGTGCAGGTGGCAGCACAGACCTCTAGCTTAGTGGCAGCACTTAGTCAGGGCTGTGTTGCAGCATGAAACCAGATTTAGATGGAGAAGCAGGCCTTGGAGCACACAGCTGTGCAGAGCAAAGGGGCAGCCGCTGATGAACATATCCACTAGGGTCCAGGAACCCCAAATTCTGCAGCAGGCTATGCCCCCCCGGCTTCCAGTAGCCCACCAGACTATCAGTGGACCAGAGGGAATAGTTCTGCACACTGTATGTTTCATGCCTGTGCCATGGTATATGGACCTCTCCCGAACATTAATAAATGAATCTGTACAACTACTGAGGCACAGAAAGGTGAAGCATTACAGTCAAAGGGGAATACATAGCATAGTCTTGAACAGAAGCCAGACATCCCAGTTCCCAGTCCCAGGCTTTATCTACCAAAAGGCCAACCTTCCTCCAAGAGCTGTGCAAACTATTAACTGTGCAAGACCTGCAGGTTGCACAGACATTACAGACATTCAAAAAACCCAAGGCAGAATCAATCTAAGTTATGTTGCTTTCTGTAAGCAGCATAGTTTAGATTGGTAGCAAACAGAACAAGCGTTCACCCTTGTGGTGGGAGGAAGAAATCTTAGACCAAGTTCTGCCATTTTAAAACTAATCTATGTGTACTGAACTTCTGTTCTGTTATGGGCATAGACCAGTTCCCAATCACTAATACCAGTAAAAGAGTAATGTCTGTACCTTGCCCTGTAGAGCTGTGTGCTGCAAAGCTTGTTCATATAGCAACTACAAGAGGTACTAAAGTGAGCTGGTTAAATCTCCTATTATTGTAGTGTAATGACCAGAGACTTGTATAGTAACATCAAAGTTAAATGTGCCTATGCCTATTTCATTTGTACATCCTCAAGATTAGGTATAAGAAGTCTTATTAAGCAGCACCCAAGTAGTTTACACTACTGCTTGATAGCAAGAATTATAAATCCTACCTCAGCAATTAATTATCCAATATATTCACTGGAGAAAGAAACCAAAGATTTAAAACACGCTAATACACATTAAAGCGCACATGTACAGTAGATGCTCCTGTAGGTAGACCTTATTAAAACTGTCAAAAATGTCACAGGACAAATACGAAGAATTACACAGAGTAAACTGACACAGGACCTGTAACATATATATTCCCAGACCCATGAAAAGTCCTAGGCCCTGTATGATACATCAGATGCCTGATCCCAGCAGGCATGGCAAGAGTGGTATCGGGCCCCAGGGCCCAATCCCAGTGCTTGGGAGGTGGGAGTGGGCAATGCCAGATGCCCAGGACCCAATCTGGCCCACGGACCGGCTCTGTGCCATTCATCTGGCATGTATGGCCAAAAGGCCATGCACCACAGCTGTATACGATTACTGAGAAATACAGCATCCATATACTTGTGCATATGAAGTACTGTACTGAACTGAATAGCACTTTCATTATCAAAAACTGTCTAAAAGAGATTTCAACACAAACATTTGCATTTACTTTCAGTAACAGAAAAGATTCCACCTCCTTTCCCTCTGGTTCCTCAGTCATTACAACTTTCTATGTTTGATGAAAGCAGTTAAGACTGTTCAAGAGTCCATCCCTCTCTTACTTGGCCCTAGTGTTCACTGCTGAGTGACATAGAGGGCTAATTTCCTCAACGTGTGCATGTTCTTTAAAGCTTAACAATAAAACTACTTCCCAAATGCTTACAATTTGGTAATATGAATCACTGCTGTCATTAGAAATTTTGTTCAAGTGAAGAATGAAGGACAAGGCTTAATAATTACATTTAATAATTTATTCATTTTTTGAGAAGAAATACCACCACTAAAAACCACACACTTGAAGTCGCTGAAGCCCACTGAATAAAGTGTAAAACAGTCAGGCCTGGAAACGTAGATATTATTAACCACTTCACTACTGCCGTTGTGCCAGTTAATTTGCTTGTCCACTGGAGCTGGAAATATTTCTCATGCGCCTTTTGTCAGGATGTTGTGAATGTGAAAACAGCTGAGTTTTTTGTGGGTTTTTTTACTTTCAAACAATTAAAAAGGAAAAAAAACCCAAATCTTTCTAAAAAAAGTGGAAAGAAAAGTTCAAAATGATCATTCTATTAAGATAAATTGATCTTTGGACTTACAATAATTATTGAAATGATAGTCTTATAGGTTACCAATGTCTCCCAGTTATTGCAATCTGCAAGTGGCTGCAGCCTCAAAGATATCAGATACTGCACTTCCAAACCAGAGGGACAAGCATCACTTTTTCAAAGTCAGTTTAAGGGCCTTGTCATACCTTACACTGTAAGCCAAACAAATGTTAATCGTCTTATTGTTGTTTGGTTTAGTGGAGCAGTCTCATGTGAGACTTAAAAAACCTTCTGCTTCTCCCTGACCTGCACAGCTGTGACTTGCCACTAGAGGCTTTGTGAGCAGGGGCAGAACTAGAAGCTAGAGAAGACACAAGCTCACTGTTTCTGTGGGGAGCCAAGTTGGGAAGCTTTTGGGACTGGGGGCTTGTCTATATTAGAAGCACACTGCTGAAAGCAGTTCTGCTAGCAGAGACCCACAGAGCACATCCCCTAGCAGTGTGACTTCCGGCAGCCCCACTACAGCATTTGTGCAGGCAAAGTGCACAGTGCACCCTGAGAGGCTATGGCAGAAAGTGTTGGCACATCTATATGGTCTTTCTGGTGGCTTCCTTGTGGCAGCATGGCAGTCACCTTGCTCCTTGAGGAAGTAGAGTGAACTTGTGAAAGGGGTGGCTGGGAGGAGCAGAGCCAGTCTGAGTGGTAGCAGGAGGCCACTCAGCTTGGAGGACTTCCACTTGGGTGGAAAAGCTGTGGAGAGTGGCCACAAGGTAATCAAACAGAAGAAAAATTAGGTGAATTAGATTAATCCTACCCTGGAGTGGCATAATGTTAAGCCAAATAACAAGTGCTTTAAACCAATTAAAAGGTTAACATGCAGCCATTCCAGGGATTAAAAGCTCCAGAAGCCACCTAAAGTTACCATGCAGCAAGACCCTAAGAATTAAATTCACAAAAAGAATTTAAGTGCTTGGTTTCCCTTACCCACAGGTATCTGCCATCATAGTGTGAATTAGCCTCCTTTTATTTCTAATCTCATAGTTAATTGTTACTTGAAAAAATAACAGACTAAAAAACTATCTTCTAGGATGCATTTTCTCTGTGTTTTGGAAAGTATTGTCACTTTCAGTTTCCTCCATATACTACTTCCTCAGTTTCCCTGGATCCTTCCATACAGTGATAAGAGACAAAAAAATTAAACCAGTAAATAAACAAATAAATAACAGAAAGCCTGTAAGAGTTTCACATCAGCAAGGAACCACAGATTGGCCCCCCCAAAAAAGTCAATGTTTCTGACCACTGTTAAAAGGAAAAACTCTTTTCTCAAAAATTAAGTGAAGTCATATTGCCTGAATTAGGGTTGATGCAGAGTAAATATCAGGGATGGTAGGTGGAACAGATCTATATCCAGGCTAGAGATGTGAAAGGTTAAGCAGTAAGTATATTTATATCATTAATGCATTACAGTCAATGTTTAGCACCAGACAGTCTTGTGGGGAAGAGAAGTGCCAGGTGCCCCAGGATGGCTAGTCATAACATGCATCTCTGCCTCCCTCTTCCTGCAGTGCACCACTGATTTGGGAGGGAGGGAGGCAATAAGGAGGAGGGGAGTGGGGACTAGTTGTAGCAAGGGAGGCAATAAGGAGGAGGGGAGTGGGGACTAGTTGTAGCATGGGGCTCTGCGGGCACCTCCCTCTCCCTGCAGCACACGCATGACTTAGGGATGGGGACACAGCAGACCTCCCCACATGCACACAGGACAGCTCGGAGAGCACACATGCACACACACGTGTAAGTGCTAGGTATGTCATCAGTTAACCACTGAACAGATATCATTAGTGAAGTTTAAACATGTAATTATTTAAATGATACTTACATCCCTGATCCGGGCCTTCTTCCCCCACCCCCCAGGAAAATCAGAATGGCTTCTCTCACTCAGTAAATGGCCAGAGACTGTAAGACAGCCAAGAAGCTCCTTGTTTCTGTGGCTTCTGTGGTTCACACACCTTTGAACCTCAAATCTGCAGGGGCATGTATGCTTTGTTGCTTAACACAGCTACCATGAAGGCTTGCCATTTTTTGTTTTATCCTCTTTTCCCTTTTGGTTGTTAAAGAAGAGGAATTTTCTGGTGAAGTCAGCTCCTCTCTCCACATTCTACACTTCTGGCAGATGTTTCAGGTCAAGGCTGACTTCAAAACCTGTCTCTCAGCCGATTAACCACTTCCTGCCCTGGCAAACTAAAAAGTACAGCTATGACACCATAACAGAGACTTAAAAAAAGCAAAGAAAAAGGGGGGGGGAAGGGAAGGCATGCCTAACACTATTTTTATATTGTTTCTTAATTGATTAGATTGCAAGTTGATAATGGCCCTTTCAAAATACAAAGGTAAAATGTTATAAAACTACTAATGAGCATTTAAACTAAAAATATGAAGCTGCAGAATGTGTAAAAAGCTACCATCAAGATTTAAAAAGTACACATAAATTCAGGAATGAAGATCTCTCATATCACAGACCCAAAAAGTGATCATCCCTCTTTCTTTTAACATAGTAAAACTGCCCTCAGACACCACAATACAAGAAAGATGCTAATGAATTAGAAGGAATTCAGCACGTCAAGGGACATTTAATAGGGTACAGAGACTGATTTAGGCAGAAAGGAATTATAGTGTACTGCTTGGCTAGGTGACAGGTTGTTGGGATGATACATGATAATGGTGTACAAGTATTCACATTATTACAAAGACACTACAAAGGGAAGGAGGTTATTTGGGATTGTTCAAATGACAAAACTAGGGGGAATACCAAGAAAAACTTAAACAAGAAGAGTTAGACAGAGTGTCAGAAGAAATCTCCATCCTGACAAGAAATTTTCAATATTTTTAATTAGCTATGTTTAGAATCAGTTTCAAAACCAAAAGACATTCCAGCTGGTTGATAGGAATAAACTGTTAGCTTCTTGAAATGATTTTAGTGACTCTATCACTTAATTCAAAGTGGGGCTGTGAAATGAAACATTTGGCAGTCCCACTTTCATTGAAGTCAATGGCAAAATGCACACTGACTTCAATGGGTGCCACTGATGGCCCAGTCATCTCAGAAGGTAGCCCAACTTGTCTTCCAAAGTTAGTTTCAGGTAAACAGTCACTAAACCTCACTCTTTATGGATACTAGCAATTATGTTATGCATAAACACTTAAAAAAAAGTAATATTCTATATGCTAGTTCATTCCTTCCCCACACCCCTGCCCCAAAGGATCAGGTAATTCACCAGCCCTACTCAAAACCCCAAATAACATTGTTTACTTACTCTAATAATCTATTACTTGTGGTTAAAAACTGTAACAACATTTTTGTCACACAGACACCACAATCATCAAAAAAACTTACTTTAATTAAAGCCACATAATTAATGAAAACTATAAATATTAATAAATAAATTGCTTTCAAGTAATAAGTCACATTCGAGGCTTAGGCTCCAATCCAACAAAATATATGCTTTAACTTAAGCATGCACTTGAACTTTAACCCAGTGAGTAGTCTATTTCAAAGGAAATGACCACAGACTCAGAGTGATACGGACACACTTTTTTGCCTCAGGACCTAAATCTTGCATTAACTAGTATTTCTTATCTATATTTTTATGTTGATAATGCAGTTCAATTACATTTTAGGCTTTTAAACAAGAAGCATTGCAAGGGTTTTGTTAACGCTCATCTACTATGCAAAGAAGCAAGTTCCAAGATCAGCAACAACTGCAGAACTGAACTTCGTATTAAGAGAGAATTAGCTTGAATTTGATATATTATCTGTTGCTGGCTGTCCACACAAAGGTGAACGGGTAGTCAGATAAGAGAAACAATAATGTGGTTGAAGCTGGTAGTTTGATGGTAGACTAAATGTAGATCATAAATAAATCATAAATCACAGGAAGTGATAAAAGTTTACAGAGCAAGTGTGACAACTTTTATGAGTCTATCATATGCCCAAATTCCAGTGGAGCAATTGCCCTACTAACAGAACAGCCTCCTATTATATTCACTCACAGTCGCAAACAATGCAGTGAATTTATTAGCACTAGGCACATATACTATAAAGGGCTGGCTGCTTCTACATGCATATTTTAGATAATCAATCCCAGCCTTTTAAGTCTTCTTTATTACAGTAGCCAAGTGTACTGAGTAACATCTGTGGTTGAGTGGGTATGAAAAGATTTTCAACACCTCATCTAGAGTATAAAGGTATGAAACAGCAGAAAGTTGCAAAAACTCAAGATTTTAAAATGTGATGTTTCCAGGAAGTACAGCAAAGAAATAATAGTATGACAAGTGCTGAAATAAAGTGGAGGAAGAACACTGACACTTCAAGGTAGTGCCACAATGCACCTTATGAACAAACACCAGATTGAAAGATAAAAATAAACATCCTTTGTAGTCCTTGCAATTGAATTCCAGCACTGATATATACTGTAGGTTTAATTCTGATCCATCACAACCATGCAATTTTATTAGTTTCAGTGGAATTTTTCCTGATTTAACATCAGCATACATGAGACACATCAAGCCTACTGGGTTTTTAATCATTCTAACATCATACGACTTTGGGAAAGGAGAGGGTTACTTTTTCTTTTGCCCAAAACACAGACAAAATGCTCCTAATAAGGCTAGTAAAAAGGAAATGGTTTCTCGGCAGCTGAGTTCTTGTGATCTAAATAATACAATGTGGTTGTATCGCATAAAATGCCTGGGAAGCTGCAAAGAAATCAGATACTGAAAATATCTCCAACACTGGTGATTCTGCTTGTTGTCCATTCAACCTGTTGAGAAATCTGTCTCTCTTCAATTTATTGAGGAATCTCCCTCTCTCTCATCCTCATCCCCATCCCTTTTTTAAAAGTATTTTTATGCAAGGACATCTGTGTTATAAGCATTGCCTTACAAAAAGAAGTTAACCTGTTAAAGTTTGTGCACCCTGTAATGCACCTCAGTTTATGCCACAGAAAGCAGTCAGCTTTCTTAAGCTAAAATTTAATATTCAAATCTTTAATCTTTAAATTCCCTTTTATTCATTTCAGGAATCATCCCATACCACTCCTTCCCCCAAGGAAAAAATTTGTTGTCCATCATGCAGCCTACTGCCCAAAGAAAATATTTCCAGCACTCTAGTCTAGGCAGGTGCTTATTTGGCACCTAGCATCATGGTTTCTAGTAAGGTGCAGTTCTCAGAACCAAATCCCAAGGTGATGTTTTCTGCTGGTTTCATTTCTAGAAGCAAGGATCTCTTTGGGGCATCTCTTTTTAGCAGACCAACCATGTAGCTGGGATACAGTTAGACGAGCTTTCCAAAGCAAGACATTCTTCCTCAGGTCTCAGTCAAAAAGATCCCCCTGAGAAATCCTTCCTTCATGCACCATTTATGGACCCTCCTGTCTACATCACTCTCATGCTGCCTTGCTAGAGGTGACATTTTTTTTTTTTTTTTGAAGGAAAATATTCTGTGTGCCTGGTTCAAATTAGCCAGATCAGTTCCGAATCCTTTGAATTATTTAAAAACCTTACGTGGCCCTACTACCGGCAAGGATCCTCCACCCCATGCTTTTTAGTCTGGGGCTTCAGATACTTCAAAACCCTTTGGCAGGTGTCCTACGTGCATGCCCAAGCCTGGAGACTTGGGGTTTGGATGCCCCCAAGTTTTGCTTGCCCTCAGCTTTGCTAGAGGTAACATTGGCAACAGCTCTAAGCTCTGCCTTTCCCTGTGCTTTATTCTTGGCAGGAAATACAAGTGCTGACAAACTGCAGTCCTATCATATATAGGCCTGGTTGGGGGATGGGGAATGGGGATGGGACTAGACAGAGATGAAGCCTGGGGGGATACCAGAAGATCCTGGCCCCAGACTCCTACCAAATGGACCTTTTTCTTTTGCAGCCCATTGCCTTGACAAGGGATTGAAGCCTTCCCAGCCTCCCAGCCAAGTGATCTTCATTCTTCCCCCTGCAGTGGTTCCTGGACCCTGAGCCTGTTTCTGGGCTTCCAGCCTGCTGGGCCAAGGGGTTGGAGTGGGATGAAGGGGGAAGAGGGGCTGCAGGCTGGCTTGCTGGGATAGTTCAGGCCTTGCCCTGCTCCTTGCCTCCCCATCCCAACCTACTGGTGAACCTGGGCCCTGCACTGCCCTACCTGGGGGAGCATCCTGCCTGCACAGACACACACACACAAATGCACAAACACCCAGTGGCACACACAGACAGGGACAGACACACACACAGGGACAGGTACACACACACAAACACACAAGGACATAGTGGCATACACACAGGGGCACACATACATACACAAACACACAGGGACACAGTGACACATACACAAACACACAGGGATACAGCAACCCACACACACACACACACACACACGGACACAGAGACCCAAACACACAGACACCCTCACAGGGGCGCACACAGATGCAGAGGCACACACAGAGAGGGGTACACAGATACACACACGCACAGAGACACAGATACACAAGCACACGGAGGCAGACACGCGCGCACACCCTCAGAGGGACACACACAGGCGCGCAGACCCCGCGGGGCAGCCCCCCCTCCGCGCACTCACCGCGTAGCCCAGCGCCGGCTTGTGGCGCAGCCCCGGGTCGCCCATGGTCGGGCCGCACCGCGCGCCCCTCACAGCTGCAGCGGGGCCGCCGGCCG
>NW_017729032.1:172968707-172973778 GCF_001723915.1 Gavialis gangeticus
CACCCCGCGCTGCCCGGGGGGGCTTGCCCCTCGGGTCCCTCCACCGCCGCCTGGTTCCCGGAGGAGGCGATCCCAGAGGGATACACACACACCCCTCTTCCCAGAGGAAAAGATCCCAGGGGGAGACACGCACACACCGTTGCCCCAATTTCAGTACACATAAGCACACACGTGAACCTACACCTACATAAGGAGATGTGTACACTCACACGCACACACTTCCCAAAGGAAGAGATCCTAGGGACACGGACACACCCCTTCCCAGATGAAGAGATCCTAAGGAGACACACACCTCTTCCCAAAGGAAGAGATCATAGGGACATGAGGACACATACACACACACACACCCTTCCCAGAGGAAAAGCTCCCAGGGAAAGAGAGACACCCCACTTTCTGTACATACGTGCATACACATGTGAAGCTACACCTACATAAGGAGGTGTACACACACACACGCACACACACACACACTTCCCAGACAAAGAATTTCCAAGGAGAGACAAACACACACTCCTTGCCCCACTTTCAGTACACACAAGCATATACACACAGACAGACGACAGACACACACACACGCACACTCTCCTTGCCCTGCTTTCAATGCATGTGGAGCAGCCACCCAGTTTGCCCCCAGGACATTCAAGTCTTATTGCAAAGTTGAAAGAAAGTACAGCAGACCGTAACAGGGCCACAAGTGCTGAAGTAAAGTGAAGCCCCCTCATTGCCATTCCCCTGGGGTATGTAAATGACAGGCCCGCATTTGATGCCAGTCACAACCTGAGACAGTCAGCCCTAGATTAAACCAGGCCTCTTGTTTTTCAGCCAGAGAGACTGAACTGCTTCAGGGAGGCGTGAGCTCTCCACTCTAGATAGTCTCTACAGCAGCTGTTCTCCGTGTTTTTCACACTGGAGGTACCCCTGCAGAGACTGGAGGCAGCCCTCAGAAAAATGCCAGCTCTTCCTTTTAGTACTTAAGAGCTGGGGGAGAGAGGGAGGGCACAAAATACTAAATGGCAAAGAGAAGGTCAATCAGGGTGTATTACTTACTGTCTTTCACAAGAATACTTCCACAACCAGGACACCATCACCTCTAACAACCCCTCCTGCCACAACTGAAAAAAAAACCCCAACAACAATAAAACATGGAACCGGACACTTCCCAGTGAACATTACCAGACACTGGACTATTACATTCACTGTTTCAGGAAGAAAGTCAACAGTGAAATTCTCAACAAAATCCAGGACCACAATCACATCTTTCCCTCAGAGAGAAAGCCATACAATGAAATAATAAGTTGGTGCAATGAACTTCTGAGCCCCACAATGAAGTAGTAATTTGGTCCAATACAAAATACCCTACGAAACCCTTGCCTCTCGCAGCTCTTAGTTATCACTCTTTCACTCTTTTTTTTACTACAAAAAATAATAGGGTAGCTTTTTTCCACCTGCTGTAGAAAGACCACAGCTAGTCATTATTATTTGAAAACTGGGTTTATCTGATGAATCATGTTTTGTAAACCTAACAGTGTTAAAGCTATATGTCACTCCACTGAAGCCTTGAAAGGATCTCAAGGCACCCTAGGGTGTGGTGGCACCCTGCTTGAGAATCCCTGCTCCAAAGCTAAATACAGACAGCTGGCTGGATTGAATTTGAGCACTTTATCTAGCAGAAACATACTGTACAGAAGGATAGGTTGATTGTCCCACATTAAGTCCCTGTGAATTATCCAAAGTAACACTTTGCCTCCAAACAATGGTGGCTACTTCCAGTTGTTATTTAATCCCCCTGTACAAATAACTGTACCCTCTGTGTTTTGATACAAGTCATCTCCTAGAGCAAACAGCACTACATTAAACTGCTCCTCTGCTTTTGGCGTCAAGTGCCGCCCCCTGGCCTACTTTCAGCTTCTCATTCTGCATGTGGCTGTCCACACAAGTGTTTTAATTTAATACAATTTACCTGGTCCAGTTTTAATTCAGACCACTGGTTAATGAAGAGTAACCACACAAAAAATCACCACATAACAAAAAATCACCACATACCTGCCTAGAAGAACATTCTGTCATTTACTGTTCTGTGAATTATGAAACATAACCAGAAGGAAATATGACTACATCCTGCTTGCCACCAAACAACTTTGAGGTAAAACTGACTATTCCAACTTTTCTCTGAGCCTAACTTGCATAAAACGAACTGTTCCAAGCAGGCGATTATACCACACCTTTAACTTTCCTGTGAAACATGAACTTTCATTTCTACCTAGGAGAACTTTTACAATCTTTTCTCCTGTGCCTGAAGAAGGGTGCTTGTGCCCGAAAGCTTGCAATTAAAAACTTTTTTTTGCAAAAATCTACTTGGTCTAATAAAAGATATCACCTCTACCACAAGTTCTGCATCCTAAGTTTCCCAAGTATCTCCTTGCAGACAGCCATATAGGACTTTAGAGGATGGTGATAAAGAGTTAATAATCACAGCTATTTTTTTCCTCTTGTAATCATGAAATGGAAAATGACTAATCAAATACTCAGTGTTGCCAATTCTCATGTTTTGTATAAGTCTTGCAATATTTAGTGTTTTACATAAATCTCTGTACTCTAAAATGAAGTGGCTTGGGAATATCTCAGCTCTCCTTAAAAAAAAAAAAGTTTCTAATTATCATGGTGTCTGAGAACAAGCCAAAATGAGACCAAAGTGCATCCTAAATGCTCAAAACAATCTCTTCTTAAATCTGTTATTTTTTTTAAATCTCATGATTATGGGGTCTGACTCAGGGTTTGCAACCCGGCATACTCATTCTTTTACTCTGTATTCACAGTTCTTTCATATTCATAACATGTATTGGGTGAACAGTCTGTACATTCACCCAATGTGAAAGAAATTGTGAAGGTATCTATTTAATTAATGACTTCTGATTTATCGTGTCATTTGACCTCTGGTATCATTAGCAGCAGTCTTACAACATGAAAGTGGATGAGGCATTGGATTTGAAGTGACAGGTATGACACTGAAAAGGCACAGGAATTTTTTACCCAAATATTTCTGTTCAGTTTTGATCATGCCCATAGCATGCTAGAAGTTTACAAACAGGAAGAGAAAGCAGGATCCTTTCAGGGAGAATTTATTTTTCCTCTTCGTTTCTCTGTGAATATTGATGTTTTATTTGTGCCTGAAAAAAATGACAGCAAGCTAAGGCCGCAAAGACAGCTCTCCCAGAATGGTATCTGTGACATAATATGCCATTTTGCCATGGGATATATATGGAATAAATGGGATTGATGCTCACAGTAAATGAGATCAGATTATTACAGCACTCTACTATGCATAAACCTGACAGAACTTGTGAATGGAATAATCTTGTAAAGTGTGATTTTTTTTAATAGAAAGTCATTTTGTAAAATGACTCAAAATAGGGCTACAAAAACTAAGTCTATTCTGTTAGTGCTTTTTCTGTGCTCTAGAGCAGTGGTCTCCAAAGTTTTTTGATCGCACACCCCATCAGTAAAAAATTTTTGAGCACACCCCCCCAATATATGTATATTTATAGAAATAGAAATAGAAGTTCTAATATTTTCTTCCCACACCCCAATGGATCGTCTTGCGCACCCCCTGGGGTGCGCGCACCCCACTTTGGAGACCACTGCTCTAGAGGTTATGTTCAATATTCATTTTAGATCATTCACCTTAAAAATTATCATATTTAAAATGACCTTAAGGAAAGGCTACATACTGTGATTATGAAGATGGTTATCAACACCTTTTTTGACAGACAGTAACACTTTCATATTTGCCCAAAAAGGAACTGTTTACCCTTTGCTTAAATCATATTCATTGCCCTTTTCGGGAAGTGAGGTATATATAGGGGATATCTGGATGAGACTGAGAGCAGTTAAAGGGAGGGGGAAATGTCTCTCAACATTTCTAATCACCAGGACCTCCAGGCAGTCTAAAAAAAACAGTTGAGTTGAGTGGTTCTTCTAAAAAATATTTCCTTCTCAGAAAAGATGAAGGAAATACTTCTGAAGTTCTGTTACTTAGTTGTTCGTTTGTTTATTATAAACAACTGATTTCCTCTGGGGACAAACCACAAAATGGCATTGTCCCTGATCTTCAATTGGTTCCCCTTTTATTTTACTGCCAGAAAATAAAATATTTTGCAGCCAGAAGCCAGTAAAAACCAAATTATCAGAACTTGGAGAACTTTCTAACATGGCTGTCCTCAGACATTACAACTAAAAATGGAGGCATGAGGCAGTAACTTCTTACACTGGTCAGATGAAAAAGGAAATGAGATACCTTATTAGTAAGAGCAAGCAAACTGAGGATGACAGTTTCAGGAGTCCTTCCAAAACAAAAAGAGTTAAAAAACTAGAAGCTATACAAGAGAACAAGACTAAAGAAGGGAAAGGAAGCCTGGAGAAGAGTAAGGAAACAGGACAGGAGTGAGGGTATATAGAAGAGGGAGAAAGAGAGGTGTCCCATTAAAGGTAATAGAGGCACTTATGAAAGGGTAGTACCTTGAAGGAATAAAAACAGCAGGCTCTTAACGTATAAGTCTGAAGGGTAAGGAGATATGAGTTTGCTAGCATATTTTTCTCTCATTTTTAAGTCCCCATGATGCAAAAGAAATAGTATATTTAATATGAAAAGCACTTGGAGTATGTTTAAACAGGTTTTGTAAGAAAAATAAAAAGCTTTTGTTACAGTTCAGAAGTTTGGATAACTAAAATTATCAGAAATTCTCAGTTCTTGAGGTCCTTGTGTAACTAATATTTTTTTAAAAGATAGTTTCATAGTTAGTAGGGTCAGACGGGCCCTGAGCAGATCATCAAGTCCGACCCCCTGCCATGGCAGGAAAGAGTAATGGGGTCCAATGACCCCAACACGATGATTGTCTAGCCTTGTCTTAAAGACCCCCAAGGTAGAAGCCAGCACCACTTCGCTTGGAAGTTGGTTCCAGATCCTAGCCACCCTGACAGAGAAGTAGCACCTCCTGATGTCTAATCTGAATTTACCCTCTGCCAGCTTGTGACCATTATTTCTAGTCACTCCTGGCAGTGCTCAGGGGAACAG
>NW_017729032.1:172974530-172983293 GCF_001723915.1 Gavialis gangeticus
ACTATTCTCCATAGCTCATTGAAGTCCGCCCTCCTGAAATCTAGGGCTGCTGCCTTGCTGCAGGCCTTTGCCACCTTGCGCTGGATGGTGAATTCCAGCAGGCAATGATCACTGTCGCCCAGGTGGTCAAGCACCCGCAGCCCCCTCACCAGATACATGCTTCATGACTACTGCTGCTTACATCAGAAAGTTTTACATCACAGGCCATGGCTTAATCCAATTTTCTGGCAGCAAAATCATTTTTGTGGTTGACAAAATCCATTTACCTGCTAAGAAGGAATGATAAACCTTTTGTAGCAGCAACAGTTGGATTTTTGCTGGTCTTTCCCTTCCTGCTTGTACACTTCTTCTTTTCTGATTCTTCACTGTTTCTTCCAGCTCTCCCTTTACACTTACTTACTATCTTACATAGGATATTCACTGGCAGCCTGCAGCCTTGCTAGCTGATGTGGCAAATTCTCCTTATGTTCCACTTCATATGGAGAAGGAATGTAGAGCCTTACAGATGCACTTCAAAATAGTCCAATAAACAAGAAAAAATGTAGAACTAAACTCATTGTAACTGGAAAATGTGAAATAATTATTTTTAAATCATTTCCATGGTATGTGACATTCTGTGTCTTTATATCTGTTCATACTTCCTTGATTCCATTACAGTTGTTTCCCTGGGTCAATCTGCAGCATACACTTTATAACCATAAAATATATGAGCACATCATTACAACCTTCACTTCTTTCTACCCTTCACTATAGTTGACTCTAGTGTTGACAACAGCAGTGAAGACTGAACAAGAGTTGTGTGATTGCAGCTTGGGAAATCAGTGAGTAATTCAAGTAACTAATTGAGTTCTGAGTGCTGATAATTAGCAATACAAGATTTTTTTTTTTACTGTTTCTCTGTGTTGTCTCAGTACTAACACACTTAACCAGAAGCTTACCAATCAGACATTTGCAGCCAGCAAGAAGTTGTGAAATAGTGGAGACATGACTGAACACTTCTGAGATAATCAAGCTCGCTCTCCTCCATTGCCCTGCTGTGTAAGGTACATAACTACTCCAGGTCATGACTCAGGCTGTATTATTGTACCACAGCAAACAGTGTAATTTTAAACATGTCTTTTCTTTCTAATGCAGGAGGGATTAAGGTTTAATATTTAGTAAACTAATTGAGAGTCAGGAGACCTGGGTTCCACCACTATTTCTCACTGAAATGGATGACTAACCTCAATATCTTCATTCTCTTTCTATATAAGAGACAAGCTCACCTATAAAAAGCCCTTTGCTATCCTCCAGTGACAGACACAGGGCAAGTTTAAACATTATAAGTCATTTTTACTCTGTATGACCCTTTCACTCTAATACTTGTGGCTTCAAAGAACTCCATCTGGGAAGGTGGGAAGGAGCACTCTATGAAGCTCCTGGATAGTGGTCAAGAGCAATACTGGCAGCACATTTCCTCCTCGGGGAACTGCCATGTTTTCATTCTAGCCAGTCATTCATACAGTCAATTACAATACATATTTATTCCCCAAAAGAGAGAGAGAGAAAAACCACAATGGCCATGCAACTCAGAAATAAAGCTGCAAAGATACAAGTTAGTTAACTAACTTCAAAGATCAATGTTTATGAGTAACATACTGCAGAAAAACAATCTCTTTCAACATGCTGTTAATACCAATATCTCTTAATACCAGGGCTCTCCAACTGCTAAGTAGCCAGTGGCCACACTTACAGCTAGGAACAGAAATTACACATAAACTAATATAAGTTATAGAAAACAGGTTCAAATCTGTAACATAAAAGAAGTTCAGTGCACATAAACTGCTTTCAAAATGGCCAAAACTGGTTTCAGATAAACCTGGATGGATGTAGTATCAGACTTAACTGATTTAGGTTAAATTGGTTTATTGAACTTCTGTTCCAGATCCCATTCAGATTCAAGTTAAATCCAAAGTTCACTTGCTTATCGGTTCAATCTATGCAGCTTAGACTAACCTGCAAAGATTTAATCAATTCAGCCTTGGGCTTTCTGGCTGTCTGTACATAGCTGAGTAGGGACTGCACACCATACTGGCTTCAACGACTCTGTCCATGCATCCCCCCACCACTGCTGCACTCTGCTACATGAGTGTCCCTTCCCCACCACTACACCATGCTGCATGGGCGTACCCCCTGCCTCCACTGCACTGTGTCCTGGCCCATACTCACAGCACCCAGCTGTGGACTCCACCAGCACTGTGTACTGTTCTGCCCTGTCCCACCCTGCCCCTCACAGTGAGAGCAAGAAATAGAAGGAGTGGAATCCCAGAGGCCTCTGCTACTGCTGCAGTCAGAGCAAGGGGGCAGTGGCAGCTAGGTGGGAGCCCAGTGGCCACATTAACCCCTCAGGGGATGCAATCAGACACCAGTCTACCAGCTCAATGATCCTATTTTATGTAATCACATCCTTTGGAAATGCATTGATGGTTCCTTCTGGTTCTCAGGAGACATGTACTATATTAACGAGCACTAAGAACAATTAGAATATGTAATGTAGAGTTATCTTATCCCTGGAGGTGCTTGAAGGAACTCATCTCGTCCCTGGAGACCAAACTAGAGGTATATTTGATTAACAAAATACAAATTAAAGATTTGATCACAATACTTCTCGAAGAGAAGTATAAAGCTGCTTGCAATTTGATGTGGTGCACACATCTTCAGAGGCACAACTTATTTCAGCACTGCACAGGTTCTGCAGTCCAGTATGAGGAAAGGACAGGACTGTCCTCTCCAGGCAAATAAAAAGGAAGAAATCTCCAATGCTTCCTCAAGCTTGAGTCTGTTACCATGCCGGGGGTGGAGCACCTGGTAATTTTTGCACATCTACATGAGGGCCAAATACAGATTGACTAGGAAGATAATAAACTGCCTGTAAGAACATAGAGAACAGCCAGCATATAAAGATGCAAGAGGTGAATTCCTGGCCTACTGAACTCAAAGGGACCATGGGCATCAAGGGCATCAATATTTGATGCAAAAATATAGGGTAAAATAACTACCTTCCCATATTTTCCATACAATAGAACTGTTACCCACTGCCATGCAAATGTATCTTCCGTGTGATGATAAAAATTGCCATTGGCAGGTTGACAAAAGAAATGTCATTTGGCAGACTCATATTTCAATAAAAATTTAAGTTACCCCACATTGCCAGCTGTTTGTGAAATGTTCCCTGCCCCAGAATTGGTGGGATGTCACTATGAAATCTTTAAATTAAAACTGCTGAATCAGGGCTGTCCAACTGCCAGGCAGTTGAGAGCCACATCACCCACAAGCAGCATTCCCTCTAAGCTGCATGGCCACACACAATAAAAAATCATGCCATGCAATAACTTTTTAATGCCACGCATACACAGTGGCATACCAACAGGGGGCAGGACAGTAGGGGGGAATGGCCCCCAGGCACCTGGGAGGAATGCCCAGTGCCATAGCAAGGGGGCATTGATGCTCCCACCACTGCCGGCTTCACATTCAGCCACTCACCACCCACCTCAAACCAGTCACAGGCTGTTGCAGGAGGGGCATTCACACTGCAATACCCGCACACTCCCAGCCAGGATTGCTCATGGATCACTAAATCTTAGAGGGAACATTGTCCGCAGGCTGCACCAAGGAGAACCCACCAGGCTGCACACTCCACAGATACCACCCCACACCACCACCACTGAACTGCATGTCTGTGACCCTTCCCTGCTACACTGCACACCTGCAACCTCCCCTCTACCACTGCACTATGTGCCTGAGACTCTCCCCACATCTCGCTGCACCCCTACCCTCAGCTCCCTGAGCTGGTATGCTGTCCTGCCCCCTGGAGCAGGGGCAGGAAGAGGGAGCTTGAAAAGGAACAGGGAGCCTGGAGACTCTGGCTGCTGTTGCACCAGAAGCAGCAGATGAGCAGTGGCCCAGATAAGCAATTTAATCCCTCATGGGCCATTAATGGCCCATGGGCAGCCACTTGGACAGTCCTGTACTAAAACTACCTCCCGAGGCAATGAAGCATAAGCATGTGTCTCTACTTTAAATTCTTACCATAACTTAGATTGTATCCTATATGCCATTACCATTCATTCAATTATTAAGAACCAAAAAGAAACACTAAAAGTAAGCAAGGATGATGAGCATGCATTGTGTATTTGGTTCTTTTGCTTCTGGAATATTTAAGGAAATGATTTTCAGAAATATAATGGCCTTTAGCAGTAGTATAGTCCCTTCACAAAATCTCAAGTTCATGTTTTAATTCTAAGTCAAGCAATATCTTTTCAGTGAAGATTTGTAAAATACTTCCTTTTCTCTTAAACAGCTGATAAAGTTTAACCGTCAAAATTTGCATATGCACACAGACACAATCTACATTATCAGCTGGACTCATAACTCATGAATAGGCCCCAATGCAAATATTGTACCCAAATTTGTTATCTTTGTACAGTATGCAAAAATCTAATTGAAGTGAATAGGACTTCCCATGGAGTTAAGTACTGTACAGGAGGAATAAGGCTGGCAGATTCACATCTCTCCTCATTTTCTTTTTGGATTCTTCTCCTATGCTTCCCTCAGCTTAGTTGTTCCTAAAAATTCAGCATTTGAGTGAGCTGGAAAAATAAGCAAACAAAAAAACAGAATCAAACTGCACAGTGTAAATGTCAGCAAAAAGGTTGCTGATGCTAAGTGGTAATATTTAGGGGTTTTTTTAAAACAGCCTATGGGATTTGGAAACACAATCCACTATTTTCAGCAATATTTCATTTGTAGAAATGAGACTCCTCTGTTAACGAGTTAATTCTTTCCTTTAGATCCGTGGTCAGCAACTGTTGCCAGCACAGGTTGCCTGTTACACCCAGTCCCAGGTGCAGGCCACATAGCTCTTCTCTCTGGAGGAGTAGCCAAGTCCTTCTGCTTACCCTCTCCACTGGTCAGCAAACTCTTTCCAGCAAGGGTAAGTGCAGACCTGGCAGAGCAGCAGGTTCAGTAGCGGGGCGGGGGGGTTAAGAGGGGATGAGTAATACTGTACAACTCTGTGCCACCAATCTCCTATGCTAGATGGGACCTTTGTGAGCTGGACTTGACCTCTTTTACAGGCCATATTCAACCCATGGAATTTAGATTGTCAACCACTGCTATAGGCCCCTAGAAAACAACAGCTTCACTGTATATTTACATCCCTGATTGCCTCCTCTCACCTTTAGCTTAGTCTAATGAAGTATAGATGTGGATACAGGCCTTCATTCTGATGAACGTATTACCTAAATTTTTTTTTTTGGAGATCTGAGATGGGAAGCATGATTTTCCGATTGTTCAAGACATTGCAAATAGATAACAAAAAATAATAAAATAAAAACTTCAGCTTGCTAGAAATGTATGACCCTCTCTGAACATGTGGAATGACTATCTGATTAATAATATCTTGGGACACTAAAAGTATTGATATTTAGGGAACCAGCTAGACTCATGTGGAGACTTGTATAGTACTTGGTTTTTTTTAGTCTTTTTATTTAGTATGTTTATTCAAGATTCATTATAAATATAATACCATCCACAAAATAAATGCAGTACTTGCCTGTAGAAAGTTCTATACAAAAATAAATGTTGACATAGTCTTGCAATTCATAAAATATATTATAAAGTAATAATAAGTGCCTCAAGTAATAAACAAAAGAATGCCTCTTGTGACCAACAATAATCTTATTCCTTTTGCAAACTACCCACTAAAATGATGTTATTGTTTAATAAGTTATATGCTGCATGTGCAATGGCTGTAAATATCACATTACTGAGATGGTCAGAAAGTTTGGAATCATGTAAAACAACTGAAATGTACTCCTCATAGTCTAGAAATTAACTGCAAATTAGATTCAGAATATCACTCCTGGTGTTAAATAGAACTGACTGAAAATCAGGCTTGCCAGTCCACCGGATATTTTATTCTTTTCAAAATTTGGTTTTGCTCTGAATGACACCCAAACCAATTTTTTGGCAGAATCTCCTGTGAACTCAAAATTAGTTTTGAATCTTTAAAATTTCTTTTAGAAACAAGACACGTCTTTTTTCTGACAATGACAAAAAGTCTCCCAGGATATATGGCTCCCAGTCAACCTTGCCATGCAGACCACCCCAGAGCCAAGCATTCTGTGTGCTCACCTCAACACTTTCAGACTCTGTGTCCTGGCTTCGGGGATATGGAAGCCCTGAGGGCCTGGCCAAAACTGCAGGTCCTAAATTCCCATCAGGCAGACCACTCCGCTCCATGACCACAGAACATGGAAGATGTGGGTCTCTGACTCCAGCCAGACCCACTGAGCAGATTGCTCCAGAGCTGAGGACTCAGAGCTTCCAGGGTTTCTGACCCCTGGACAGTCCTACTGGGGAACTTCCCTAGAACTGCAATCACAGCTTCTAGAATCCCCAAAGGGGGAGCAGCCCACCAGGAAGGCAAGTCTGTTTCGGCTTTCGTAAAAATTCACTGAACTCAAAAGATTCTGAACAAAACATTTTGGTTCAGAAAACTGGTATTTTCAAGTGAACACATCCTACCAGGAGTATTATTAATGGCTTCTAAAAATTCCATTCTTCCTTTAGTTGCAAAGATTTAACCATACATTGTGTGGGTCCAGTTACTGAGCATCTGGCTGTTTTATTTCCTTGTAGCATTACTTCTTTTTCTGCAATGACAAAACATCATGGCATCCTCAGACCACACAACTCCCGCTGCTCTCAGTTTGACTTCCTCTGAAGATCTATGTTCAGTTTCTGAATTCCATTATATACTGAGAACTGTTCGTGCATGACTCTCAGACTGGAACTCTTGCTGAATGTGAAGCTTATTTGCCTTTTCTCCTGTATTATACTATGCCCGTACAGTAAACTAACACACATAGGAGGCTTCAGGATAAATTCTTGCACATGGTACAAGGCTAATAAAGAAGGATCATTACTGTAGTGGTTCTCCAAGTAAAAGAAACTCCAGATAAAAGGAAACTGCTAGCTCAAATGCTGAAATTTAGGAACAACTAAATGGAGGGGAGTATAGAAGAACCCAAAATTTGGCTAATAATGAAAGGTCCTTACTTCAGTGATTCTCCAGGTAAAAAGAACAGCCACAGACACAGGGATCAAACAAGTTGCCCAGGTCAGACAAGTTCGCCAAGTCTGAAATAAACAAAGGATCACCTACTGTGTAATTTGATGGGGGGAGGTCACCTGACAAAAGGGATTGGAAAGCAGAAGGCCAGCAAGTGGTGGGGTCAGAGAGGAAAAGGCTTCATGATTAAGTGCAAAGATATTCTGAGATAGCCATGAACAAAACCTGAGCTCACTCAGCACATGCTAACTCTGGAATAGAAAGCAAGCACAGAGCTGTGCCCAAGATAATGAGCCCACCACAGAGATAATTAGCCTGTGCTTAGTGCTGTGCTAATAAAGCTATGCTGCTTTTGGTCCTGCCTTACACTGCCTTCCCTTCACTGCCATATGTGGACTGGAGGGAACATGGACATGATGGAAGTTAAGGCAGAAGGTACATTGGTGTACCACTGTTTTACCTAGATATACTTCATTTGCTACCTAAAGCAAAGAGTGATTGTGTTACAAATCTCTGCAAAGTCTGTGCATTGTAATTTTAATAACCCTATTTCCCTAGAAACAAAAACTGTACTTAGAGTGCCTGCAAGGAAAGTGCACTCGGGAAAAGTGTGTGCTTAAGCAACTGTGACATCTGAAGAAACAACAGAGTTCCTGGGGACCACACAGGCCATGAAAGGGTAAAAGACAGAAACCCTGTGCCTAGAAAAATTGCCAAACAAGGACATAAACACAGCAACCTGGCTCCAATTCCCCTCCACAATGCACAGCTCGGACTCACCCTGAGCTTTCCACACTATGCCATGCTGGCCTGGCCCCTGGGGCAAGGGCAGGAAACAGCAGCTGGAGTAGGTAGTGGGAGCCCCATGAATCCAGCTGTCATTGCAATGAGGAGGGAACAACAGCCAGGCAGGAGCCCAGGGGCTGCAACATAACCTCTCAGGCCATGTCCACATGTGCAAGCACATGCACTTGCAGCAGCTCAAATAGAAGCAGTGCAAATTTCAGCCAGGGCTTTTTGCCTCAGCATACGTGCTCGGACATGCACTTTGTTGTGGAGCAGATCGTGCCACTTGGGGCAAAATAACCCTGCCTGGCACCTCCTGGATCTGCAGCCAGGGGGAGCTAGAGCCTGGGACCAGCACCTGTGCTGTCCCCAGCAGCATAAAAAGCTGCCCTGTCCTGGCCCCATCCATACAAAAAGCTGCCCTGGCAAGCAGCTCAGAGCTACTAGGTCTCAGGAGCTTCTGGGGCCCAGCCAATTGGTACCTGGGGACACTACCCCTTGTGCCAGCTAGACTGCTGCAGCAGCATCCCAAATCCATTTTTAAAAGTACCCCAAAATCCATGTTTTTCCACAACTGAAACAAAAGACAACTCTATACACACACACATATCTAGAGAGAGACAGAGAGAGAGACAGCAATAAGTTGGGCAATGCTTTATTGGTATATTTACAATGTTAAAGCAATGCAGAAACCTACCAGTGTCTCTCTCATCATGATAAAATAAATTCTAAATATGTATATGTGTTGATGCGTACTTTTTGTTTTCTTCGCACATGATGGGCGTGTGATGAGGGGATGTGGTGTTTGCAGGAAGGGGGTGGGAAGAGGTGTGGGGGAAGGCGGGTGGGTGTGTGTGAAGGGA
>NW_017729032.1:172989574-172989874 GCF_001723915.1 Gavialis gangeticus
TTTAAAAGTACCCCAAAATCCATGTTTTTCCACAACTGAAACAAAAGACAACTCTATACACACACACATATCTAGAGAGAGACAGAGAGAGAGACAGCAATAAGTTGGGCAATGCTTTATTGGTATATTTACAATGTTAAAGCAATGCAGAAACCTACCAGTGTCTCTCTCATCATGATAAAATAAATTCTAAATATGTATATGTGTTGATGCGTACTTTTTGTTTTCTTCGCACATGATGGGCGTGTGATGAGGGGATGTGGTGTTTGCAGGAAGGGGGTGGGAAGAGGTGTGGGGGAA
>NW_017729032.1:172994874-172999687 GCF_001723915.1 Gavialis gangeticus
ACAGGCAACCTGGAGGGCCCCAGCCCCCCCCCACCCAAGGCCCATAACTTACCTTTAGAAGAAGTAGCAGGAGTGGGGTGCTCTGAGTCATGGCAGCAGGACCCGGCATAGTAGGTCCTGTTGGCCCTGGGGCCTCTGCCATCCGGCCAGGCCGAATCATGCTGGCTGGACCCAGCACAGCGCGCGGGGACCATGTGCCAGGCCCAGCCGAGTCCTGCCACCCTTGGGTCCCCTCTGTCACCTGGCCAGGTAGGTGTGAGCCGATTGCTGAGGGAACTGTGGGTGTGGAGGACTCGGGTGGGGGGCTACTCAAAAAGGGTGGGTCCCCTGGCCCCCTGTGGGATATCCAGGGGTCTAATTTTCTTGCTGTGCTGCAAATTTGCAGTGCAGGGAACATTTTTTCATTCCCACACGTGCTCTTGCCCTGCCTCAAAGGGATTTGAGGCAGGGCAAGAGGCACGTGCGCACTCATCTGGACGCACCCTCACACGCCACATGCAGCCCACGGACCACCAGCAAAACAGCCCTGATCCATGTGATTGAACTATTTGGCCCAGCTTATTTCAGTAGGCCCCCCCTGAATTTTGTGAGATGATACTCATGAGGGAGAACTATTTATACAAGGTAGGGTTGGAGAACTATCTCCCATATTATTAATAAATAATCATAGGCTCAAATTTCCCCACATTGCTATCAACGTCAATGGAACTACCTTATGTGTAAGTGATGGCAGACAGTGTTGTTGACATGACTGTTTCAATGATATATAGTTTAGGTTACTAACAATAACTGTTTCTGTTTCTGAATGTCATGTCATGCTTGTCAAGCAGGAAAGCATGATATCAAGGAAGTGGGTCACATATGGAAAAAAATCTATTGTTTTAACCTCTGGGGCCTCTATAAGACCACAGTAGTCAGGAGGGTGTTGGTTTGGGTCAAGACATACTAATTCATGAAAGGATTTCACAATAGATGAGTTAGGACATAAAATGATATTCATATTCAATTATACAAATGTTCTTATTTGTAACCTTCAAGAACATGTGCAAATCAAATCTAAAATGCCATGAACTTCTAAACTTTTTCATTTGTCACAACTGCATTACGTTTCCCTACATATTTCAACAGCAAAAAATTGCTAAAAAATTGCCTAACTTATATGTCCAGCTACTACAACGAAATACAGTATTCCAGAAATCTTATTTAATAATCTAATACTATTTTATTAAAAACATTTAGTGTACACATACACACACACACACACACATCACTTATATTTGTAGCCTTTTCATTGTCCTCTATAGCAGTGCTTCTCAAACTATCTGATGTGGCAGACCGGCAACTTTTGTTCCAGTGGGCCAAGGACCAGTGCCCGGTTCAGCCAGTGGCAGCAACTGCATGTAACAGCGCTACACAAATGTGCAACTGGCTGCTGCTTTCTCTTTCCTCACCTCGCACGATGTGACGTCACCTGGAATGTTGAAACGTACAAACTGTGATGCTATAACATATCAATGTTATGCTTCTGAAAATATATTTATATCTTTCTTGGCAACTCACTGCGGACCAGCGACTGGTGGCCGGTCCGTGGACCACCACTTTGAGAAGCACTGCTCTACAGCAGTCACTATGCCAATGCATGAAAGCTGCATCACACCTGACCAATGTTCCAGGAAGATGGCCACTTTACGCCCACAGATTTCACCCAGCTCCAAAGAAGATGTGTTCAGCTGAGATATTATTTTATGCGAGTGCTAAGCACTGCTTTCCACTCCATTGTAGTGAAAGGATAGATCATCAAGTGTTTAGGATTCTAGTTCTCACTGTTACCTGGAAACTAGAGCCTTGAGTGGAAGCATTGTTGAAAAGGTGATTAAAAAAGGAATGCAAATGTGAAATTATGATTCATTTGAGAATTAAGGCTTGTTTTTTTTGTTAACAGTATAACTATGTTGGTTGAAGGCCTAGGAGTCTTGTGAGGGGGGAGGAGAGAGGGAAGAGGTTTCCCTTGTGTTAGGACTTGTTTACACTTGGAAAATATTTTTATATTAAGGTAGAATATAAATTTAAAGTTCAACAACTGTTCCTAAATAATTCCACTTTATTCTGGGATGAGTGCCTGGTTCCTATTTGCCTTAAACTCCTTCCAAGTAGCTGAAGCAAAGGTGTAGTGCTTTAACCATATTGGTATAATTAAAGCAATAACTTTTGCGATTAGATTGGACCTAAGAAATCAAAGATTCACCCAGAGTTACCCCAGTTTGACACTGATTTTATTCCACTGATTTGTGCAAAGATTCACAGATATAAAGCTGAAGTACTGCATTAGTGAAATAAAACCATGCAGTCTCTTTTTCTTTTTCTTCCTTCTCCTTTGATTGAAAAGTTCAAGGGGAAAGTCTTGGAAATGGTCCTGTATATAATTTGTGTTCATAAGCAATGCCAGAATACAGAGAACATATTGCCAAGTTGACTCTCGAGAGCTGTGCTGTTTATATTGAAGCTTATATTCTCTGGCTGTAGCATTTCAAGACAGCTGCTTCATGCAACAGCTGTAAGTTTTAAGGCACTTGCAAACTATCCACCCATTCACCTTCATTTAGACCTAGAAGCCACAAGTGCAGAGAACATCACAAAGTGTTAAGAAAAAGTAGTTACTTCATCTCAATACAAAGAATTTAAGCTGTTTACACTTTTGTGGTCTCAGATGTTTAGCATCCCTGTCTAGAAAGTCTGCCTCCATCCTTGGTATCTTTTGTGGTGACAGAGTTAATGAAAATCCAAGAGCATTCCAAGGATAGCAATACAGAATGAGAGTAACCTCTACATTATTGTTTTAAGATCTCAAATTGCCAATAAGGCAAAATAAAGTAATGTACTCTTGTCAACATGCAGCATGGTCTATAACAGGATCATCTGTTCATCTGTTAGTAAAACATACAGAAAGCAGATATTTGATCAACATTAAACAAAATACAGCTCCGGACCAATTGTCGTGAATGTTTTCTTTTTATTTATGTCAATCAAGAAACTATTTTGAGACCACAGATGAAAAACTTAAGGAATACAATATATCTAAAATAAAATATCCAGAACTAGAATCTTCACAGCACTCACTCTTATGTGATTGGTCTTGAAATAGTATTTCACTACTGGTAGAATTAAATGAACAGCATGTTAAAATGCTAAATGCTGAAAAAATACCAGTATTCTCCATCTCCTGCTTATTGTATTTGTTCATAATATTATCTGTTCCTTTTACAGGCAAAGATGGCAAGATTACCAAACCTGGTACAGATTAGACAGCTTGTTACATATTTTCAGACAGCTTTCAAATTGATTGCTGAAGATCTGCTCAGCTGGAGTTTATGGAACCAGACTTGTCATGTGAGCTATTTCTATAAGCCTGAGGTAAATAGTCAGAGGATTCATTTAGTTTGAGAAAGTTTTTTTTTGTTTTCTAAAAAAATATTAATCATAAGCAAAAAAAAAAAAAAGCCATTCAGCACATTTCATATTTATTAGTTTTAATCTATTTAGGGAAGCATTTCCTTTTAACTGGTCTGCACTACCCCTATTCCCAACTCCATTTAACTCTCTCCCTTTAGAATCTCTCCTTAAAACCTACCATCACTTCAGGCATATCCTCCTCTCTTCTTCCTGTCATCTACATTCCTCAAATGGACCATCTCCTGTACTGCTGTCTTATATTTGGTCTTGTGAATGTTGGCACGGAATACCTGTCACAAAATAAAGGAGGGAGGGGCTTCACAGTATGTCAGCTACACCACATTAACTCCCTTTGTGTATGCGGTTACGCCAATGTAACTGAAAACTAACACATAGTAGTTAACTCTCCAAGAAATTTAATAAAAGCTAATTAGTTTTTAATTACCTCCAGGTAAGATTGTGCACACAGGACTGTGCTACCCTCCTTTATATCATGGTAACGTCTTCATGTGGGCCAGGCCACTAAGCCTCACATGCACCGAATACTCATACTGCTATAACAGTATTGGTTAGGACAGTGGTATATTTAACTAGAATACTTCTGCCTGTGGAAACACAAGTGTGGTCGCAGTTATTTGCTGGAAAGGTGACATATCTGTAAAGAGAAATACATCATACTTGCTTGAATAGCTACAGCAGTCTGAAGTGTCTTTATACTCATATAACCATATCCAGAGTTGCACTACTTTCTCACATAGATAATCCTTTAAAGTTCCTCAGGACAAAGAACCTCTCTTATCTAAAGCCTCTATATCCCATGAATCCTTTAGCAGGACTTCACAGAAAGATCCATCCAGAAAAAGCAACATTGGAACCTATGTTTAAAAACCACCACAACAAATCTCTAGTAAATTACAGCAAATATATATTTACATGTAAATATGTATTATTAATAGCACTATCTATTACCAGAACAGCTTCAGTTTGCATAGCACCTTTCATACCAATAGTGCCAAAAAACCCTTTGGGAACATCCAGACGAGCGTACACTGACGCTTGCCCTGCCTCAAACTCGTTTGAGGCAGGGCAAGAGGCACATGAGGGAATGAAAAAATATTCCCTGTGCTGCGAGTTTGCAGTGTGGGGAGAAAATTAGACCCCTGGATAGCCAGGAGTCTAAAAAAAATGCTCCACAGAAAAGCAAAGCAAGGCACGGTCCCAGACCATGCCAGGAAGTCAGTCCTCCAAAAGAGATACTCTGGTGTCAGCCAAAGCATCTCTTTCATTCTCCTGCTGCCTCCAGCACCTGGCACTGTCCAAGGTAAGTGGGGGAAGGAGGTTCATGGGTGTGGGTGGGTGAGTG
>NW_017729032.1:173001140-173004728 GCF_001723915.1 Gavialis gangeticus
CAAAAAGCCCTGGCTCAAATTTGCACCACTTCTATTTGAGGTGCCACAAATGCACATGCTTGCATGTGTGGACGCACGCTTTGGAGCATTACATGATAATGAAATCAAAACAGCATAAGTTAAACACAAATAGGAGAAAGAAAACTATTTGGTGGAGAGATGCAGATGAGCTGATACATATGGCAGGAGAAATAGGTAAGAAAACATCTTATGCCAATGACATCCAGAATATGGAAAAAATCTGTGGAAGGGGAGAAAAAAGCAAACAAGTCAAGAGAAGAGAAGCAGTTGCAACAGTATAAGATCTATGAGACTGGCTGTTAACAATCCCATAGAAGTTTCTGAATAAATTAAAGAATTTTGAATTATATCCTGAACTGAGGATGGACCTGGAGTAGCATTTAGAAAGAGAGTTCATCAGGCTGTTGCTCTTACCAGTGAGAGAAGACCAGCAAAATCATTTTGCTCATTTTTGCTCTCTGGTGTCTGAAAGACAGGATATAACAACACTATAGAGAAAGAAGTTTCAGGTATAGAAAAGATGAAGGCACATTTGAGAAATATCTGTTTAGCCTGCAGAGTCCACAGGTGCCAGTTTGTAATACTCCTTTTTTCTTCAAATTAAGAGTATTGTCTGTTAGATGTGTAGTCAAAACCCACACCTCTGTATTAAATTAAAACATATTAGGTATGCCCTTCAGTCAGTCTCCACAACAGACCTCTGTTAGATAAAGTTGCATAACCCAAATTTAAAAGCAGGGTCAAACTCTGTATCTACCAATTGTCATGTACTATCAAAATGTTTCTTTACCCAATGTCAGATCAAACACATTTTTTCCTTTTCTGTCCTTTACCTGTAAGTTAGGGATAGACAAAATAATTAAATAAGAGACTTGGGTTCAAGTTGTCAAACTCTTGGATATGCAATTCAAGTTCATTAGTCTGGTTTGCCCACAGAATTGTATCAGTATAAGGTGTGAATTTATACACCTTGGGCATATGCATTTACTCTGGCCTAGATTTACTGTGCAATAAGATACTTCACAGTAAGTGTTTTTGGGTAGGTGTCTACACATGCAGAGATTAGGGAAAAGATTTGCTCCTAGCTCCCTGCAGCCCTGCAATGTGCCCCTGCCACCACCTGCAGGCTTCCTCTGGGTGCTAGCTCAGGGGCTGGCATGGAGCACCAGGCCAGAAGACAGTAGGCCTGTGTGAAGTGGCTAGTATTCACTTCAGATTTGGATTCAGCCAATTCGGTGGAAAGTGATTTGATTCGGTGATTCGAATCACTGTCCCGAATCGATTCAGCCAAATCCGATTCAGCCAAATCAGGCAAGCCCATCCCCTGCCCCCTTTCCCAGCCCAGTAATGGCTGCCCTTCCCGCCCCAGCTCACGGCACTTGGGGAAAAAATGGTCCAGCAGTACCTCCGGGTACTGTCAGGCAGGGGGTGATCCCTGCTGCCCCCACTGCCCCACGCTGCGTGGGGGGCTCTGCACCTCATTTTCTAGTCAACTTCCCAACAAACATAACTTTTCTGTTTCATTCTGTACCTTTGAGTTACCTAGTTACTTGATTTTTAAATATTTTTTTTTAATTTCATATGCAGTTTTCTCATGAGAAGAGGGAGAAAGAACTATACATAACATACACAGACGTTAGTCCTATTGCTTAATACAGTACTGAGAGGTGCTTGTATACTAAGGTGATTGAATATGGTAGAAGTATCTAAACAAAGCAGAAATTGAAAAGCCATGTATGTTGATTGCACTCTATTAACTAATTAATATTTTACGAAGTGTCTTAGGAATAGTACTTAGGCACTGTCTTTGATTACTAAACATAACATACTGTACACAAAGGCAATAGTTAACCACCTTAATCCTGGTTTAATCAAAAGATGTTGTTGGAGAAGTCCTGTAAGTACACACAAAAACAGTACTAGCCCCAGGATCCTTGACACACACAGTGCACATATGTAAGTGCCTTTCAGAGTAGAAGCCTAAGTCAGTATTATTAGAATTTCTTCTACTCCGGTCCTTTGTGGGATATTTGGCCAAAATGACAAATCTTACATTGGGACCCCAAACTTGAGGTATTTGGACTTCTCCTTTGGAAAAATGTGCCCAGCCCTGGGGCTAAGGACCAACACCACTGGCTGCCTCAAAGCAGTATCTGAACTCTTTGAAATGTGGCATGCTGGGAGATTAGGTATGGTAGTAGGTCCTGAAAGAAAATGCAATCTCTGATATTTCAAAGCATATGCCATTCCTTTCTTTCTACTGTAAATCAGTACCAGATCCTTAAATAAGAAAAAATTCAATCTGTATTAGCAGGTGCATCCATATGTGCATTTAAATGCACAGCCGACTAATTTGCTGCAGTCTAAAGCAGGGCCAGGCAATTATTTTGGGCAGAGGACCGCTTACCCAGTTTTGGCAGGCTGTCGAGGGCCGCGTGGGTAGCCCCGCCCCTTGACAGGTAACCGGTCCCCTGGTCACCATCTTGGAACCAATGTCCCAATGTCTTTGGTCCCAAGACATTGGGACATTGGTCTCATGTCCCAGGGCCAGCACCGGTGGGGCCCAAAGCAGATCACAGGCTGGCAGGGGTCTATGGAGCCAGGCTGGGCTGCACCAGCAGGGAGAGGGGGGAGCTGGCCCGGCTCCATAGAGCCCCTGCCAGCTGGGACCCCACACTCCTGCCACTCTGCTCTGGGCCCAGCCGGCACTGGCCCTGGGACACTGGTGCGGGCCCCATGCTCCCGCTGACTCCCCACCCACTCATTCCCAATGCCCCCCAGCCCCCCGGTACAGGTGGGGGGACAGTGCACAGCCCCAACTCCCTGCTCGCCGGCAGGGGAGAAGCTGGTGCTAAGTGCAGGGAAAAGCGGGCCCTCGCATGTCCCACAGCCAGCGCTCCCTGCTGCAGTCGCCCGTGTGGGGCTTTCCTGAACAGGCACAGGCAGCCCCACATGGGCTGCAAGCGACTACAGCGTGGGATGCCGTCCACTGGGCGAGTGAGGGGCCGCTTTTCCCCATCCTCAGCACCAGGTTGTAACCTGCCCCTGCTGCCAGCTTGGGCCCCGCGCCGGCTCGGGGCTCACCCATCGATGCTGAGTGAGGCAGCAGCAGCTGCAGTCCCCTCCCCACTTGCCAAGCCGGGCAGTGTTTGCTGCTGCTGCTTGCCCAGAGCTCACACACTGGGCAGCCCACAGACGGCAGTGGGAAATGCTGCCTGGCACGGCAAGCGGGGGGGGCTGCTGCTGCTGTCGCCATGCACAGCCCCAGTGGGCAAGCCCAGAGCTGCACAGGGCCCAGGCTGGCAGGAAGGGTGGGTTACAGAGCATGGGGGGTGGGGGGAAAGCAGCCCCTCCCTGTCCCATGCCCGGCACCCCACGCTGCAGCCGCTTGCAGCCTGCCTGGGGCTGCCTGTGCCTGCTCAGGACAACCCCATGTGGGCTGCGGGTGGCTGCAACACGGGGCACCGGCCATGGGGTGGGGAAGGGCCACTTTCCTCCACGCTGGGAAGGAGCAGGGAAGAAGCCCAGGGAAAAGCTGAGTGAGGGGTGGGGGGAAAGGAGCAAGCA
>NW_017729032.1:173004787-173010638 GCF_001723915.1 Gavialis gangeticus
GAGTGAGGGGTGGGGGGAAAGCAGCCCCGGCCCCGGCCCCGCCCCCGCCCCAGGTGCAGGCTCCCTGCTGCAGCTGCTCGCAGCCTGTGTGGGGCTGACCGTAGCAGAAACAGGCAGCCTCATGGAGACTACGAGGGGCTACAGTGCAGGGTGCCAGGCACAGGGCAGGGGAGGGGCCGCTTTCCCCCCCTGCGCTCAGCTTTTGCCCAGGCCACTTTTCCCTGGGCTCCTTCCCTGCCCAGGGTCCTCCTCCCCGCTTCCCCCTTACCTGAGGTTCCAGCATGGGGCAGCCGTGTGGTCCCAGGTCAGAAGCCCCAGCAGGTGGGCCCTACTGTTGTGGGTCCTACTGCCCTTGGTTCCTGTCATTTTTGATAGAAACCAAGGGCACAGAAATATTAATTTTCTAAATTTTTTAGGGGCCCCGCAGGCTGGATAGAATGGCCTTATGGGCCTAATCCGGCCTGTGGGCCATATTTTGCCCACCCCTGGTTTAAAGCATCATAGTCTACCTGTGCAACACTATTAGACTGCAGCAAGCTAATTTTTGCTGCTCTAAGATAGTACTGTCCCCTTACAGTGACAAAAATAATTGTGCCTGAACAGACATATAAACACACAGCATGCCCGGTCAGTCCAGAGAGCAGGGTTCCTCATGCTGGAGTACTTTTGTGCCCAAGCCAGCTCTTCCACTGCCCTCTGCCGCCACCTAGAACCAGGGGCTGACCCTGCTAGCCCAGGGCTGTTCCACCCTGGCTCAAATTGCTGTGGTCCTGGGCACAGCATCTGCACTTATGCCTTGGACTGCAGCAGTTTGAGCATCTACACATGCCATTAAGGTGCCATTATAAACTCTTGCACAAACTCCACAGGAGTTTATCACGTCCCCTTACTGACACATGTAAATGCACCCAAAGAGATCTTTAATGTCTCTTCATTTACTCGGGTTCAATGCCTAATATTTCAGTGCTGAGGTAACATCCCAGGACAAAGGACTCAAGAGCTGCAAAATGACACTACAGTTGTACAGTATCAGATACTATAGCAAGTGCCAACAACAATGTGAAATGAGACGACCACTTAATATAATTTAACAGGAACTTAGTGGTACTCCTTGAGGGCTGTAGCAGCACACAGTCCTATGCTCCTCTGCATTTAAGAGGACCCTAACTAAAACAAATACAGGCAGGAATCTATAGGTCAGGCTCTCTGTGAACCACACAAACAAACAACTGGAGACAATGATGATGTTGTCTCACTGCTTAGATTACAACTGGACCATAACACTGAAGTGGAAGCGTTACTCAGCCTACTTTCTGGTTTTTTGTTTGTTTGCTTTTTTTAACAAAGGTTTGAAGAGTTTTAAAGAGCTTTTATAATTTTCTGGCAGGGAATGGGGGGGGAGGAACACTGTTTCAGTGAATAATCTTTCCAAGTTTAAAATGTTGGACCACAATTTTGTAACAAGAAAAAAAAGGGAGGGAGGGGTGCAATCCTCTATTTGGAATTTGCTAGTTTTGTTATGACCCGAGTTGTTGTTATTTAAATAGTTTTCTTTAACCTGTCAGCTCTTTTAATCTGTTAGGAATTGCTCTTCAGTTAAATATTATCAAATGTGCATGATACTACTAATAATAAATTGTAAAAAAAGGGAGGAAATATTCTAAAGTATCTGGTATTTTGCTTTACAGTCCAAGGTTTTTCCAGTTTCTGCAATCAAGTATTACCTCAGCTGAGAGTAAAATCTTTTTGAGTTTTTCACTACTAAAACATAAAAACAATGACAATGCTATGCAATAAGTGCTATTTGCTATAAAAACCAGGTCCCTTTCTTAGTACTGTAATGGAAAAATTAGATGAAGGAGGTGAAGAGAGAACCAGTAAAGGGAGGAAAGGGAAGTGCGGATACCATTTGACTTTTTTTCTTCTTAATGAGGTTAGGATAGTCATTGAACAAACAGCTGTCTATATAGGGAATGCATTCTACCCGGTGCAGGATATAGGTACCCATAACACCGTTGTTAATAAACTAAGCATCATGAGCGGTGTACCCAACCAATTATCAATAAACCTCTCTCTCTCTTGCTGAAAAGTTCTTAAAAAAAAAATCAGCATTTGTTTCTGACAGTATCCGTTACTATTCTTCTGCTCAGAGGATAAATAGCAAGCACTTCTGCCACTGCTTCCTCATGAGGTCCTTAGAAAGTCTCCTCATGTTAGTGTGTCTCAGTATGTTTACACTAGGCACATATACATGTTCATTAATGCGCAGTAGTTACTGCACATTTAATTTAGTACTTGCTTAATGAAATACTAACTAAAAGCACAGTAACTCGCACTACGCGCACAGTAACTCATGCATGGTTTTTTTGTGATGCTTACCGCTCAGTAGCCTAACAACATTGTGTAGTAACATATTAGCACAGTTTGACCAGCACGCTACTATGCAATGTTATTAGGCTACTGTGCATTAAGCATCTTGTGTAGATGCGCCCACTGTGTCCCAGCACTGCCAGGGTAGTACTGCAGGCTGTAACCACCAATCCTGGAAAAACAGCAGTGAAACCATTCAGGGGTTCTCTTCACAACTGTTTTTGAGTTCTGTTTCCAGTCTCTGTAAAATGGGTTAAATGACTTGTGAGTCTTAATTACAGCCAAGTTTTTCCTTAGACACAACTGATATCACACTTAGGAGAGTTCAGGAAACAGCCCACCTCCCACAGCTGTCCTTGTAGCTCATCTGTGACACTTCTGAAGTCCAACAGTGGGCTGCCATTTGTCAGTTGAGAACAGGGGCGATGCGCAGGGGTTGCACGTAGGTGCACTTGCAGCCCCTGAGCATGGTGGTGCACCCCCTGCAAAAAATGCGTTGCCGACACTGTCACAGTGGTGTCTGAGGGTGGTCCACGATCACCGCTGGGTGCCGCCAACGCCTGTCGGTGGTCACTGACCCCTGGTCGGCGCTCACCACACCCCACCCCCTCGCCACCAACAGTGCCTGCGGCATTTGCGGGAACTCCCAGCTTACTGCCATCACATTCCTGCCACCACCAGCGCAGCTGTGCCCCCCCAGGTGCCAGGGGCACGTGCCATTCATGGTTGAGAACATGTACCAAGGAGCTTCTGAAAAATGCTCTGCTGAATTTCTCTTTAATGCCTCCATCCAAGCTGGATATCATTAGACACTTTCTCTGTCAGGTTAAGTACAGACAGTCAAAAAGTCCGAAGCAGAATTAATCCAATCTACACAGGTTTGTCTAAGCTGAATAGACCAGATCACGAGCGAATGGAATTCATGTTCACCCTTCGGTGGGGTGAGGCAGGCAGGTGCCTGCAATGGCCAAGGCCAGAAGGCTAGGGATGCTCCCACATGCCTCCCAGCCTGCTGGACATTGCTGAGGGCAGCTGATTGCAGCCAAGCAGGGGCCATCCCTCACTGGCTGTCAGGCACATGCCCCCCCCGCCCCTCCCTTCCCCTTCCCCTTCCCCTTCCCCTCCCCGTCCACTGCCCTGTCATCTGTCAGGCAGCCAGTGGAGGGAGGCAGGCTCACCCCTGCTCAGCGGCATGGGGGTCCTTGGGCATTGTCTCAGGTGAAGGGCATGCAGAACAGAGGTGGGGGGGACAATGGGGCTCACAAGGTGCTGGGGGAAGGCAGTGCCAGCTGGATCAGCAAGGCACAGAGTACCCTTCCCTATCCCAAGCCCCAGGACCATGCACTGGAGCACCACACGGGGGGTCAATTCCAGTGCAGGTACACGGGTCTCACCCAGGGAGCACTGACTCCTGCCAGCTGGGCTGGGTCAGCTTAGGCGGATCTGTTTTGCAGGGATAGGGGAGGGGTCGCTGCCAGTTCAGCCTGGCACAGGGAATTGCTCCATCCCTGCCCCCCAATTTGGCTGCCAGCTCAGCCTGGCACAGAGAACTGCTTCCCTCCACAATTTTGGTACTAGAATCACCCCCAAGCAGGCACTGCATCGAAGGAAACAGCTTCAGCTGGGAACTCAGCGCTAGCTCAGGGAGGGAGGAAATACTTCAAGCCCTTTCTGGGTCTTGGGCCAGGGGAGGGACACTTTGCGCACCACTGACCCAGCTGGGAATGTGGGGTGTGCTACTGGCACCACCTCCCTCAGCAGCTTGCAAGACATGCTGTCCCACCTCCCCCAACCTGCTTGTGAGTGACAGACAGAGAGCTCAGTGGCAGGGCTGGCTAGGCACTCGGTTAGAGCAGCCAAGCTACAGCTCTTGCAAGGGGGACAAGTTAAGAGGCCCTGCAAAGTCCCCTAGGATACCAATAGACAACAACCTACTTTGGTTCAGGAGCAGACCTGGAACAGATGTTCAATACACCAGTGTAACCTAGATTTAGTATGTCCGATACTACATTGATCCAGGTCTATCTTAGACCTCCATCGCTCAGGTCTGTAGCGGGGCTGTTAGGAAAGCTAAGGCAGATACAGAACTAGGGCTGGCATCAAGGATCAAGGATAAAAAGAAGTCCTTTTTTAAATACATAGGGAGTATGAAGAAGGCACCAGGTAACATGGGGCCCCTGCAGGATATGCCTGGCAATCTGGTGGTTGCACCAGAGGAAAAGGCAAACCTTTTTAACAATTTCTCTGCCTCTATTTTTTTGTGCAGGAACCAGGACTCCCCCACCGAGATTCAGGACGGACTCAAGAGAGACTCTGTCAGGCCTAGGGTCACAGACAACTGAGTTAGGGAACTTCTGGAGAGGCTGGACGTGTTCAAGTCAGCAGGTCCAAACACTTTCCATCCCCCGGGTGCTGAGGGAATTGGCAGGGGTTATGGAGGGGCCCCTGGCATGGCTTTATGAGCACTTGTGGTTCTCTCACCAGGTGCCAGACGACTGGAAGGAGGCCAATGTGGTCCCCATTTTCAAAAAAGGGAGGAGGGAGGACCCGGGCAACTATAGGCCCATTAGTCTTACTTTGGTGCTGGGGAAGCTCTTTGAGAAAATTATGCAAGAGCACATCTGTGAAGGACCAGCAGAGAGGATGATGCTCAGGGGCAACCAGCATGGGTTTAGTAGGGGCAGATCTTGTCAGACTAACCTGATTGTCTTCTACGATCAGGTCACAAAATCATTGGACACAGGTGTTGCGGTAAATGTAGTCTTTCTGGACTTCAGGAAGGCCTTTGACACTGTCTCCCACCCCATTCTCATTAGAAAGTCAGACGACTGTGGCATTGATGTATACAGTCAGATGGATCGCAAATTGGCTGAGGGGCTGCACCCAGAGAGTGTGGTGGATGGGTCATATTCGACCTGGAGGGATGTAGGCAGTGGAGTCCTCCAGGGCTCGGTCCTTGGCTTGCACTGTTCAATTTCTTTATCAGCGACTTGGAGGAGGGGGTGAAAAGCATCTTGTTCAAATTCATTGACAATACCAAGATTTGGGGCAAGGTGGGCATGCTAGAAGGGAGGGACAGGATACAGCTGGACCTGGACAGGTTACAGGGGTTGGCGAATGAGAATAGGATGGGATTCAATACTGACAAGTGCAGGGTACTACACTTGGGCAGTAAGAACTAGCAGCATAACTACAGGCTGGGGAACTCCTTTCTCAAAATCACAGAGGCAGAAAGAGATCTTGGAGTCATTATCAATTCTAAAATGAACGTGGGCTGCCAATGTGAGGATGTGGTCAGTAAGACTAACTGCATCTTGTCATGCATCCACAGATGCATCACAAGCAGGGCCAAGGAGGTGATACTCCTCCTCTATGCGACACTGGTCAGGCCGCAGTTGGAGTACTACGTCCAGTTCTGGGCACTGCACTTTAGGAGGGATGTGGCCAGCATCGAGAGGGTCCAGAGGAGGGCCACTCGCAT
>NW_017729032.1:173015638-173022900 GCF_001723915.1 Gavialis gangeticus
ACCTCCTGGAGTAACAAGGAATAATGGCCATAAGTTGTTTGAGAGTAGGTTCAGGCTGGACATTAGAAGACACTACTTCACAGTCAGGGCAGCTAGGATCTGGAACCAACTTCCAGTGTAAGTGGTGCTGGCTCCTACCTTGGGGGTCTTTAAGAGGAGGCTTGATAATTACCTAGCTGGGGTCATATAAGCCCAGTGTTCTCTCCTGCCCAGGGCAGGGGGTTGGACTTGAAGATCTACTAAGGTCCTTCCCGACCCTACATCTATGAATCTAGACCACAATCTGCCATTTTTAAAGCAGTCTGTGCACCCTGAATGTCTATTCTGTTATGGATACAGACCAGTTTCTGACCATCTAAAATGGAAAAAGAGTCATGTCTGTACCCGGCCTTTCTCTCCCTGAAAAAATAAAAATCAATAGATCCAGGTAGGTCTCAGTACTGCTTCTCTCTGGCTCCATTCAGAGGAAATGGCACCATTGAAATGACAGTGTCCCCACCTATGCAGGTAGATGAGGAACTATACACAAAATGATCTTCCACATGACCCTGGGAGAACACTTCAGGCCACAGATTTTTAGGACTGGAACAGAACAGAATCTCCAGGAAAACATGTAATTTTAGGATATAAATCTAACAATATACTCCAGGATCAAAGCTTATGACCTGCCGGACTCCTAATGTGAACCCAGGACACAAGGTAAAGTGCATACAGTTTAAAATAACAACATGTGATTACATTTACACTCACTATTTATAACTGCAGCTTCCTGGTTCTGCACGCCTAATGTCAGTATGTGAGAAGTAAGATTAGGTCACTGAGAGGCAAAATGTAGGAACTTAGGAATGAGCTTCATGGACATCGAATCCAGTTCCTTGAGTTTGCAGGCAATAATTAGACCAAGAAACCCCCCCTCCAAATCAGCACTTCAAACTGTTCTCACAACTACAAGGTATAACACCCGAAACACCAAGGGCACCTTATAATATGTCATAGATGAAAGAAGGGGAGATGAGGGCACTTCCATTCCACCACCACTGCCCCATGGGGAAGTGACTAATATATCCTTAGAAGTTCCTAGGGAAAAGGGCCATGCCCCAAGCTACAGAGGAAATTAAAAGCCCCCACAGCCCATGCCAATCTGACCTAAGAACAAATTCCTTCCTGTTCCTAAATCTGGTGATCAATATGAACCTGAGGGGAAGGGCAAGACCCTCTAAGCCTTTGGGTTTTCTAAGTAGCAGTAAGAGCGTCAGCGCAAAGTAATCCTGGATTCTTCGCACTGAACCCTGAGCAGAACAGCAACTGTTTTGTGCAAATGCAACATACTGTGTTACTAATACATTACCTATTAATGCCCGGGTCCCACTCCCCACTGTTACTAGTCAACCGTTTTTTCTGGGTTTTGACAGATATGAGCTTGGCTTGGGATATGTTTTCCTCTCAGTTTTATTACCTGATGCTTAATGACATTGAATTTCCTGCTGGAAGTTACATTTTACTCAAACTTTCCCTCTCCTTTGGCAGTCACTTTGTACCATAATTTAGCATGATCATCCAGAAACTTGCATAAGTGTCTCTCGAGACCTCAATTCAATTTGATCTTGATGGGATCTGCTTTGAATTTCCATCTATTCCCTGTATTTATAAACTGTATAACTGTTTCAATTGAAAATTTTGTCTGGCTTGATTTGTCTTTTAACAAATCGTGTTTCCCACAGCACAATGTGTTATCTACTGAATGTTTACAGAACTATTTATTTTATTTGTTTGGATTGGATTTTACTAGATATGGAAGTAAGGCAAACTGGTCAGCAGCTACTCAGGTTATTCATTTTATTAGTTATAAACAATGGGATGCTATATGCTTTTATCCTGTCCACTGGAATGTATTTATTATTGCAATTTAAGGGGCCCTGTTGTTTTTTTCAGACCCATGAAGTCCAATCTTTAGGTTTAGTTCATGTAAATGCATTTTATTTACACAAACATTCGGTCACTTGTTTCTTAATAAAAAACAATGAATACATAATCTATACAGTTGTCCCTCAAAGTACTGTAGGAAAATTAACTTAAATTTTGGGGGTGGAAGCAGAGAATGTTTCCAGTTGGACACATTTCAGCTCTGAAATTAACTTCCTTATTGTCTAAGCAAAATCCAAGTCTACCGAATTGAAAGATCACTGCAACGACCCTCCATCTATAATGTCAGTTCCTGAGTAAGTGTAGAAGGGAAAAAGGCTTTTTTTAGTGTACCCAGAATGTATGGGGTATGTTTTACAAAATGATGCTTCTTAAAACCTAAATGATCAGCTATTCCACATTGCTACTCTAAGACAGGGATGGACAGTTATTTCGGCTGGAGGGACACTTAACGTGTTCTAGTGAACTGTTGAGGGCTGGGGATGGGTGGGGAGGCACCAAGAACTTGCTGACTGATCCTATGCAGCACACTGGCTGCCACCCAGAGGGTGAGGAGGGAGGCCTTCCCACCCCATGCTGCTCTGCTCTACCACAGCTAGGGCTGAGCTGTATAGTGGGCAGACTCCTCTGCCCCCCTGCATCCATCCCCCCCCACCACCACCCAGCTTCCTATAGGTGCTGCACAGTCCTGGCACTATACCTGCCAGCAGTCGGGCCTCCACAGGATGAGGAGTGATGCAGCACATTAAGCTGCCATCCTGCCTGTCCCACTGCCTACTGCAATGAGCTGTTGCCAGCGCACTGCACCAGGAAAATTGGTGGTAGCCGCCTTGGGCTGAGCCCCCCCTGTGGCTAGCATGGACTCACCTTCTAGTGGTACCACGGTGGCAGTGGCTCATTGCAGCAGGCATGCAGTGCTCCACAGCCTTGCCTGGCCCTGGCTACAGCAGAGTGGAGTGGTGTGGGGTGCAGCTCTCCCTCTTTAGGCCCAGCAGGAGCTGGCAGGCCAGACAGGATCAATTGGCAGGCCAGATCTGACCCACAGGCTGTATTTTGCCCACCCCTGTTCTAAGGGAAAAGAAATGCTTAACAGAGGAGATATTCCAGTAAAGTTTTCTTCCTGAAGTTTTAGTCAATACGCTCTGATGGGTTAGCCTCCAGGCAGTTAAAAATATCACCACACTCAATAAAGGGTTTTTGCAAATGGGACACAAGTTAGTGGTACCAAAGTTAGCTCGAATTAGCTGTCATCAAAACAAGCCCACAGAATTGCGATTATAATCAGTAGCTTCCAATTCTCTGTTCCAACTGTTATATTTGTGGGTCAAAAATGTAGTTTGGTTTGGAGTGTTAGCAGAATTCACAGGTATTACCTGACAGGGGTTAAAATTTGAATGCTTCTGCTGTGGCCCCATGCTATGGCCTGACAGGCTAATACACTGGCTTTGACCACGTCAAAAAATCCCTAAGTGAGCCAGTAATTGGCTCAACTTCATACTATATCAAAAACCAGCTATGTGCCAACGTAGAGAAAACAAAGTATGTGCCTTCCATGTGAAAAACCATGAGACCAACCACCAGCTCAACATTACATTGTCTGGGACCCTCACTATGCCACTGTCCAAACCCAGTTTTCTTGGAGTCACCCTTGATGAAACCTCTCATACAAAGAACACATCATGAAGACAAAAGCAAAGCTGAGCACTCAGAACAACATTCTACATAAGTTCACCAGCCTGAAATGCGGAGCTAGCCCCTCAACCATTTGAACCAGTGCTCTGGCTCTCAGCTTCTCCTCCACCAAGTATTCATGCCCCGTATGAGAGACATCTGTACGTGATAAGCACATTGACCCCATTCTGAACAACAACTGCCAATGCATCACAGGATGCCTAAAGCCTACCAGCCTAAACAGTGTGTGCTTGCTTGCTGGCATCACTCTTCCCTGACATCAGAAGAGGAGCAGCCAACAGGATAGAATGATTGAGACAAACTGAAGACGTGAGACACCCACTGTATAACCATCCCACAGAACACAAATGTATGAAGTCACGCAGGAGCTTCCTCACCAGCACCCAACCATTTGATGCCACACCCAAAGAGACACAACTACAGATGTGTTATGACAGAGTGAAGAAAATATCTGACAGCAAAAAAATGTACATTACAGAAGCTGAGTCCTTACCACCAGGGACCAATGAACCATAGCAAAGATGGCAGCGTCTCAACTGCCTAGGTACTGGAGTCAGACGTTCCAAGGAATAAATGAAGAAGTGATTCAACCACCTGTGACTGCAGCACTGAACCTCACACTATGCAACACCAGCTGCAATACCCACATGTACATGTAGAATGAAAGATCTTGCAAGGTGCAATAAATGAGCACAAGCATGTGTAACAAAAGGGTCAAATCTGGTAAAGACATGAGAAGATGACCATTATATTTCTTAAAAGGCTCTAACTAACTCTGATGTAGTCTGACTTGGCATTCTGGCTTGCTTCTGGCCTGCAAAATATTTTCACCTTCTGCTTTACCCTTAAATAAGTTTCATTTTGCATATTTGTCCTTTTTTAACTTAAATTTCTTCTACAGGTTTTGACAAGGAACATAATCTGGTTTGATCATTTCTCCCTACTCTGTTTCCAGACATTTTGCTGTTCAGAGAGACACCTGGTGAGCTCCCCAAACCTGGAGCTAAGACTGGTTTTAACACAGGATTCCAACCTTCATCACAAAGGGAAAGCTTTTGATATGGATGCCAATATTTTGTTATGCAAGCCAATCAAAACTAGTTGCATCTACGTATGCAAATAATGTGCACAAACAAACTGCAAAGCAATTTGATTTGGTGTTTTTTGTTCCCAGACACACTGTTTGAACATGCACCTGGAAGGAAAAACACCAGAGCAAATTCCTCCACAGTTCATTTATGCACATTTTTATGCACACCACTTGGAGCCCAGTTGGAGCAGTCCAGGCTGGCAGAGCATCCAGGATGTCAGCCTGTATGCCCAGGGCTGCTCTGACTGGGCCCCATATACTATGCGGGGGCTGGCAGGGACACACGATGCCTCAATGTGGGGTTAGCTAGTAGACAGTCCCTATGCTGAGGCACCCTGAGCCCCAGCCAGCCAGGGAGCAGCACATAGTGACAGCAGAGCATAGGCAGAGGAAGACAAAATTATTTGGGGGACACCCAGCATGGGGAGGGGGTGGTGGCTTCTGCTGCTGCACACAACCCAGGAAAGCATGTGGGGCATGTGCCCCCGAACCTGCACAGGGGGGAGGTGGGCTGCCTCTGTGAGCTGGGGCCAGGGGTGCACCAGGCTCTTCCTGATGGCCCCCATGCCATTCTGGGGTGTGCATAGGAAAAGGATCCATGCCCCCCAGAAAAGCCACTTGTGGCTCCATCCTGCACCCTGTCCTGCCCCATTCTGTCTATGTAACGCCTGCCCCTGCCCCAGCCCCAGCCCTACCCCTGCTGCAGGTGCTGGAAGCCCTCAGCTGGGCTGCCTTGAAGCCCTACTGCTACCCCATGTTTGGGGGGACTAAGCCCCATTAGCCTTCCCTCCCTATGCAGGGGAGCAGTCAGCCCAGGGTGTAAGGGTGCCTCAGTGTGGGTTAGCCACTGGGGCAAGTACTACCCTGCTGCAGAGTTTGTTAGTTTCATGTGCCCTAAAAGGGCACACATGCAGATACCAAGAAGTTTCCTGCAAAGTTAATTGGTCAACTGCACAGTAAATGTCTCATGTAGACACACCCACAGACTAGCATTCCCAGCCCTACACCTTGTGTAAAATGCCAAAGGGCAGGGGTAAAGCAACCAGTGTTTATGAAGGTAAAATACTGATTGCACAACTTCTAGCACATCCTGAAAGCTGATTCCAAAGACCAATATTGCTTTTGGCTCCATGGAGAGTAGCTTACACCTCCCTCCATGAGAGGAACATGGAGCCAGGAGAAAGAAAAGCAAAGGGGATTTCTTTAATATGATTTACAATGAAACAAAGAGTGGAGTTAAAAAAATATCCAAAAATACTAACACTCTAACTCATATTTAACTCAGTTATGTCAACACCATTCACTGCTTTCTGCTTTTCATCATGTTCCTTTGTTCAAAGGGCGATGTCTGAAAGATCTCTTTTACAGTAAATCTACATTAAACTGGGGTCAGTACACCTGTCTTTCCCCTTAAGTGGCTATCAGGAAAGGAGAGGTGAGTGGCAAAGCAACAGCATAAGCTGCTGAAATTTCAACAACTAAAAGCTTAGAAATAAATAGCTGAAACAGAGTTCTAAAACTGTTCCCTCACCACTGGTTCCTGTTATCTTTAAACTGAGGCAGTATATAACAGCATTCAGCAGTTCGTCTTCCTAATTTTTTATCATCTTGGGTTCTAAGATATCCCCAAATGCCCACAGCTTCAATCTAGTTCTTAAAAACTCTCAGGAGATTCAACTGTTAACATACCAGAAGTCAGATGCAGACACCTGGGATCAGGTTAACACATGAGTGGTCCTCATCACAAAGCAGATAATTTCAATATAGACACAATAAAGGAACAAAGACAACAATTATGATGCAAATTTTCCCTTTAACTTGGAAGTTAATTTTGCCTATTGTCAAAAGATAAAGGGGTGACTGCATTTAGAAAAGCCACTCTGGGTTCTTTAGAACAGAATACAATAGAAGGGAGTTTCTCTTAACACCTTTCATATTCAAGCTTTGCCAAAGCAATTTACAAAGCAGCAGGCTAGATACAGGTTGGACAATGACAGTGTAACTGAAATGGAGCAGTCATTATGCACTAAGCCCATCCTTGTGCATGGCCCTGGAAATTATTTTTCCAAGAGGGAATATTTTATAAAAAAGAACTTCAGTCAGGCCCACTGAACAGCTCTGGGGACTGTAGGTAGGGTAGGGCATTCCCCATTAGAGACCGGCACCTTTGCAAGTCATTTTACCTCAAGGTTCCAAAAACTCCTGTTTCTTAATGTTCAGGGTGCACTGAAAGGCCAGCCTTTTCTCAGGAGATGACTGAAATCAGGTAAGAGCAATTGGGTTTAAATATACACAGTCTAATTTATCTCCTTATGGTATGCTTCACACATTATTTAAGGAGTTATTCAGGCTGTCCAACTCTAAATGGCTGGGGGCCAAAGGCTGCATCAGCTGGGGTTCACACCTCAGGGGCAGCACTAATGAATGCCATGGGCCCCAGGGCTACCTTCTGCCCTCAGTGCAACAAGTGTATGGGCAGCCTCCTTCACATACATACACCACTGCACCAAGCACATGGGTGACCGCCCCCCCCCCCCCCCCCCCCCCCATTGCGAGA
>NW_017729032.1:173022947-173033121 GCF_001723915.1 Gavialis gangeticus
GTGGGCGGCCCCCTTCACATACATCCCCCCCTGCCCCAAGCCCATGGGGGCCCCCCCCCCCCCCCCGCCGCCACTGCATTGCATGAAGAGGGCAGCTATTACACAATGCAGGCAGGAAGCACCACCCCCACCATGTGTACGAGCAGCCTCCATCTCAGCACCCTGTCCACACTGGGCCGCAGGCTCCCCTAGCACTGATTGCTGTCCCCTCTTGCCTCACTCTCCTTGAAGTGGGAGCAGGAAACAAAAACTGAGGACATGGGAAGACCCTAGAGACCCTGGTTGCAGCAGCAGCTGAAGTGATAGGGGGAGTGTCGGCCAGGTAGAAGCCTGAGTGCTGCACATCAACCTCTTGTGGGCTGCAAGCAACAGGCAGGACAACAGTTGGACAGCCTTGAGTTAATGTATTTATGACTAATTTGCCTATGACTATAAGCTTTGGCTAAAAAAATATTCTGTGGATTTAGTGATGACAAAAAGGTAGCCATGGAGAATTAAGTCTTCCGTTTATACTGGCAGGTCAAATTCCCTGAATGCATTGCCCTACCAGAGTGACTTAGATCCAGGTCATGGGAAAACAGGAGAATAACAGGAGTTTCAGTGTTCATGGGCTGGGTGTCAGCTTGTAATGTAGGACATCGTGGACGTATCTACATATGCAATTAGTGTGCCTGAATAAACTCTGGCACACTTCACACTGGAATTTATTTAGGTGTAGTGTTTGCATTGAGCTGGGGAAGAGCAGCCCCAACTGAAGGGGGTCCCAGGGCTCAGCCTGCCAGCCTGGGGCTGCTGCAACCTGGCTCAATGTGCTGTGGAGGGGCTGGTCGAGGCACAGGGTGCTTCAGTACAGGGCTAGCTGACAGGCAGCCCCCACACTGAAGCACTTTCGTGCCCCAGGCAACCCTGTCAGCATCTACACATGCATTGCAGCCGAGTAAAGAACTCCACCGTAGGATACTACTTGTGTCTGCCAGTACTATCCTGTGGCAGAATTAATTAATATACTCTGTCCTAATAGCACCATACATGTAGATGGTGACGTTTTACTGAGGAGCTAATTGGGCAACTACATAGTAAGCGTCTCATGTAGACATGCCTAGTGTAAACAACAGGAGATTCTTTCACAGAAACACTTGCCCCAAAAATATGTATTAGTGTATCAGGAATGCATGACAGACTTACAAAATGGTTACACTTCAATTTCTGGTGCTATTCAATTAGTATGACTTGTAGCAGCATTGCCATAGTACCTATGGACCAAGAGTCCATTGTGCTAGGGGCTGTACAAACAGAAAGTAATTGGCAGAGCTGGTTTATTACAGGTGGATTTGGCAGGAATCAGAGACTGGATTCTAGCCAGACTTAAGATGTTTTAGTAAAATATAATGAATTTTTAAAAAATCATTCATTTTAAGCAGTGGCCAGTTTGTATGAAATTTCAAGTCATGTTTTGTGCTATTTCAGTATTTTTAGGCCCTGCTTGACCCCTTGGTGTTCTAGGCTTCAAGGCTTTGGGGTTACTAAAAAACAAAATATAGCCCAGTTTCTCTCCTCCACCTGAAGAGGAATTGTGATTGGATTCTCTGATTTGTCGCATGACCTTTCAGAAGCAACATCTACAGAGGCCATGTACAGACATTTAGTTTCTACTGGTAGAATTGCTTGCTCTCCCAGTAGAAATGACGAATACACAAGCATTCATGGTTTTTCTCCTAGAGAAAAATAGCTGCTCCAGGTGAAAAATAACCTGGGAACAACCAGGGCTGAATGGCTTTCAGAAGAGTTTCTCTAGGGAGAGTTAACTTTTGTATACATACCTTCTAAGAGAAGCTGCAGCACAGCCCTCCAGCATACCAGCATGCTTTGCTCCTAGACCCGCCATGTGGCCAGAGAGACTTTGGCACTTGAGCTGGACTCCACTGCTCCAGGCAAGCAGGGAGCCCCTTCACAATCTCCACATTGTGCTTCAGGGAGACACAGACTGTGAGGCAGTCTGGGTCAAACACTCAAGGTTGCCCTATGCACTGCTGCCACCTGTCACCAAGCAGACTGGGATGCTGCAAAGCAGGCTGATATGTGGGCACAGAGGCCGCATGGCTGTGCAGCAGCTTGGCATACAAACATCTGTTCAGGGGTCTCCAAGTAAGTTTTCCTACCAGGAAATCAAAACTGGAACAAGTCTCCCATATCCTTTGATGATATACAAAGTTAGCCCCTAGGATATGTGATACTGTAATCATTTAATCTTTACAAAACGCAGTAAGACACTCAGGCATTTAGATCCATAACTTAGGCTGCATAGAGATATTCATCTCTACAGACTGGACTATACAGACATTCCTCCAACCACATGGCTTAAGAGCTTCAGAGGCAAGCTCTTCAGACAAGGCCCACTAGAGTAGAGGGCCATCTCCACCCCTATGGCAGCCTGGAAAGGGGCAGGCTGTCAAGTGAAAAGCAGTAGCTGCTACAGACAGGCCTGGGAGCCTGGGGAAGCGGGGCAATTTCAGTCCTAGGTATGCCCCCATCATCCCACCAATCAGCTGATTGGCAGGAGAACTTTCTTCTGTGGTGGCAAACCTCCCAGTTCTCCCCTGCCAGAAGACAGTCCCACTCCTTGTACTCTTGTACTCCTATGGGCTAACCCAGAGCAGTGCAAGGAGATGGGGGTGGGGGGGAGAATGGGGGAAGCACTCCGACACTGCAGCCAGTCTCTGGGAGCCCTGTGGCAGGGGCACAGCAGCCTGCCTTGCCCCACGCTGCTCTAGGATGACCCACAGCATTGTAGGGCAAGGAAGGGGCATTTTGCCACAGTGCCAAGCCTTGCTGCTATGGCACATGAGCTGCCCTTGGCTTGCTCTGCTCTGGGTCACCTGGGTGACACAGGCGGCAAGGGGAAGTCAACAGGGCTGGGAGCTAGATATGTTGAGGCTTTCCCCAAGCCAGACTCCTGGCCCCTCTGACTTTTAAATCACCAGCTCACTGCCCAGCTGAGTGGCAGGTAGAAGCAAGGGAAAGCTGGCATTGAGAGCCAGGCTTAGAAGCCCAGCTCCTGGGCACCCCAGGTTTTCTATTACCAACCCTGCCATTCAGTAGAGCAGCAGGGGTGCAACTGGAAGCAAGCAGAGAGCAGCAGTCCCTGCACTCACCTCCCAGTGCCCCAGCTGAGCAGAAAGGGCAGAAATTGCAAAAGTTAGCATGCCTGGGAGCTGGGCTCAGAAACCCATCTCTCAGCTGGACTGGTTTCCCCTCCCACCAGCACTGCACAGCTGACCTGGCACTCTGCAAAGTGAGGCAGGCTGCTCTGCTGCAGTCTTTGGTTTGGGATCCTTGCCCTCATAGTAAAATGCCTCTATTTTACCCCACATTAGAACTCCAGAGTGAGAAAAGCAAATCAGGAGAAACTAGTGGTTGCTCCTCCCCTCCCCTTTAATGGGATGTGGGGAGGAAACAGTTGCCTCCCACACCTTTGCCAGACCAATGACTCTAATCTCTGGAAGGCATGAGAGTCTTTTTCCCAGCTCCACTTCTCCTGGTCCCTGGGAGGAGTTAACCCAGGTAAAAGTCTTCTGGGAGAACCTCTTCCACAAGTAATTTAACCCTTGTTGTACCTGAGTTATTTCTAACCCAGAGTGGCCATTCTTGGTCTGGGAGAAAAGGTTTCAGTGTTTATACACTTTGGGTTTCTACAGAGAGAATGGTGACTCTCCCAGTAGAAAATGAATTTGTGTACATGGCTTAAATTACACAGATGTTTTCAAGACGTGTTGCTTCAGAAGATAAATTTTGCTCAGACCCCCAACAAAGCATGAAACACAAGAAACTGCTCTTTTTACATAAGCTACTTTTAAGACAAGCAGAGAAATGCCGAATAACTGTTTAAAAAAATTGAGCAAAGTACAGCTAAAAATAGAGAAAAATTAGGGTATGAAGGGATCAAAGAAGCAACTGGTATTGTTCAAATTAGTACCAGAGAAATCAACGTATTCAGTCAAGTTCATTTTTCGAGCATTTTTTATATGGGCACCATATAACTCCTGGCATGATTCTGCCTTTCTTTTATCATTTCTGAGCATAACAGGCTCACAAAGTGCACTTCCAGACATGCCAATGTTACTTCTAAAAGCACTGACTATATCAGAGGTGGGCAATTATTTGGGCTGGAGGGCCACTTAGGGAGATTTGGTGAGCTGCTGTGGGCCAGGTCAGCACCCACCCCTGCCCCAGTGTGTAACAGCTCACCAAAACTCCTTAAGTGGCTCTCTTCTGAGCCCCAACCTTGTGCTGTCACTGCTCAGCAATCCCAGCCCTGGCCCTAAAGTCTCCATGGAGATCGGCCAGGACCCCTGTGGGCAGGGTGCATTTGCTAGAATGGACAGGGTGGGGCCATGGGCAGGCGGGCGGGTAGGGAGCAGTATCTGGGAGCAGGATGGCTGGGCAGGGCTGGGGCCAGGAATATGGGATAGTGACAGTGTGGGGCCAGAGCCTGGAGCAGAGCCACAATCTGCTCCTGGCATGCCCTTGCCCGTGGAACCGATGCCTGTCACAGGGATGTGGGCAGCAGGTCATGGATTTGCCCTGGCCCCTGGCCCCACCCTGTAACCATCCCATGATCCCAGCCCTACCCGCCTGTCCCAGCCCTAGATGCTGCTTCCTGCCTTCCCTTAGCCCCATCTGCCTGGCCAAGCACACCTTGCCCATGCAGGTCCCGGGCCAGTCTATGGAAACCCCACCCACCTGCTCCTTCGGACACCCCTGGTGGTGGATGCAGGGTGGATGGGTCAGGGCTATGGTGTACATGGCTGGTCTCACAATTTGCATTTTTCCTGTTGCCAAAGATGAGGAAATCAGATAAAGTGGCTATATTTTTCTTCTGAAAAAAAATGCAACTAAAATGTCACACAATGCTAACTTAGGAAGCAGGTCACACCATCATGCAATTGCCTATAGCTTCGCCTTGCCCTAAGTGGTTGGGTCAGTTCCAAACTGCCTCATGCTGTAACAGTTATACACACAGTAAATCATCCCCTCAAGCTGCACTTGTCTATAGACTGCAACAAATTGCATATGCAAGGAATCAGGAAGTGGAAAAGCATGCCTTTTTTCTTATAAGGTAAATATTTGATGCCAAAAATGTAGCATTAATGTGTATGTTTAAGCATTAAAATGTGTGTTTAATAGAGACTGCTTTCCTAAATCAACTACTCTTTGGTCTTCAAGTATGCATGTTTGTTCTGTACAGAAGGATTTGTTAACATAAGCACGTCTGTTCTAGGTGTAATTTTTTACTAGACGTACAACATGGTACAATACTATCAATGAAAAATATTAGCTAGACATGGCACATTCTGTTTCACATACCCCCAAAGGCTTAGCACTGAACTCTGGAGTTTAGCATGATGGTTCCCATCTGGTACGTGAACCGATGGAGGTACTAATAGGAACAAAGTACGTAAATGATGTATTTCAAAATCTTGTTGAAATAGCTGCCTCCCTTCTAGGGGTATAATTTGGCATCTGTTATCATGAATTAGAGCCATGAAGGTGCACAGACACGCCATGTACTGAAATGTCACCCAGTTGTTGGCAGGTACTTAAAAGGAGATTGTGATGAGTCCCATTAGCAGTCAGGCCATATTTAAATTAAATTATCAGATACGGCAAACTTAATTCTTGCTTTTGCTGTGTGCATTCACTCCAGTTCAGAAGTGGGGAATTATTTGGGCTGGAGGACCATAAGAAGTTTTGATGAGCTATTGTGTGTGGGAAGGTTGGGGGAGTGCTGACCCAACCTGGTGGGGGTAGGTAATCAAGTCTATGCAGCCTTAGGCTCATCCACTCCACACCCACCACTGGGGGTGGCATTGGGCAGGGTCTCCATGGAGGCCAGCCTGGGACCCCTGCAGGCAGGGCATACTCAGCTGAGCAGATGGGACGGGGCCACAGATGGGCAGGGAGCGAGGTCTGGGAGCGGGATGGGTGGGTGGGGTCAGGATCACCAGGCAGTGACAGCGTGGGGCTGGGGCTCTGGGTAGAGCTGTGATCTGCTCCCCACGTATCCCTGTGATGGGCACCAGTTCTGCAGGCAGGGATGTGCAGGGAGCAGATCATGGCTCTGCCCTGGGTCCCAACTCCACACTGTCACCATCCCATGATCCCAGCCCCAACCACCCGTCCTGCTCCCAGATGCCACTCCCCACCCACCTACTGCCCCATCCCATCCGCCCAGCTCAGTGTGCCCTGCCTGTGGGAGGTGCTGGGCCAGTCTCCATGGAGATCCCCCCCACCAACCCACCCACCCCATATAATGCCCCTGAAGATGAGTGTTCTGCAGATGGACCAGGTTGCCAAGGCAGTGGGGCTGGGTCCAGCAGTGGCACTGGAGACACTGGCAGCTGTAGCCAGCAGAGTATGTCACTGCTGTGGGGGGCTGCTGGAAAGCTGAATCCAGCTGCCAAACTGCCCCTGACACTCTGTAACCCAGGGGCAGCAGGACTGGCTGTATGTGCCATGGCCCAGGCTGCCAGCATACCTAGGCTGAGCAGAGCCAAGGGATGCTCTGTGGGCTGAATAAAATCCCTTGGTGGGCTGTATCCAGCCCATGGGCTGTATTTTGCCCACCCCTGTTCTAGTTTATGTATCTGTGTACCAAAAGACAGCAATATGACTAACCTTCAGCATTAACTGCATATTTCATGATGTTTTGCAGTCTGTGAGAACCAATTAATGTATTTTCTCAACATAGGAAAAAAAGCTCCTCATCTTAGATTTGAGTACAAGCAGGGGTGGGGGAAGGGACTCAGGGGGGTGGCAGCAGCGGGAGCAGCTGCAACTTAGAGCCTGGGGTTGGAGTTAGAGTCAGAGCCATAGCTGCTGTCCTCCCACAATTTGTTCCCTGAAGGCTCTGCTCCCTTCTGCCACCACTTACCTTCTGGTCACAGCTCTAGCTGAAACCACTGCTCCAGGCCAGCCAGAGAGGATGAAGCACATACTCGCTCTGGTCCCAGCCTGGTCATGCGGCAGTAGCAGTGGCAGCAGCAGCTCAGCCCTGGCCTGGAGCTGCCACCACTGCAGTAGTTGCTGCATGAGGCAGGCATGGGGCAGGAAAGCACTGAGGGGAGGCAGGCAGCCAGGGAGACGTGTGGCAGGGGATACAGGCACTCGGCAGAGGCAGGCATCCACAGGGGCATGTAGTAGGAGAGGACAGGCAGCAAGGGACAATGGTATGAGGCAGGCATGAAGCATGAAGGCACTGGGGGGAGGCAGGCAGCAGGGGAGACATGTGGCAGGGGATACAGGCACTTGGCAGAGGCAGACATCCACAGGGGCATGTGGTAGGAGAGGACAGGCACCAAGGGACAATGGTCAAGCCACTTGACTACCCTGCCACCTGCCTCTCTCTGCTGCTTGCCCCATTGTTGCAGTTGGGAGGGCAATTTAAGATGACTTTCCAATAAGCAGATTCTAGACATGGACAATTTATACATGTTTTGTAATTTTTCATATCTGGACTCTAATTATTGGAGGGGAGGGGCTGTCTTAAATTCAAAGTCATCTTGCATTCAGATAATATTTGGATAATATTTTTAGCCTCCTTTTCTGCAACATTGGTATTAGCATGAGAGGTAAGGCTGGAGAATAAGGCTCTGCAGTACTGTCCCAGTTTTAAGTCATTTTAAAGTACCTAAAGTTGTTGGATCTCAAGAGCAAAAAGAAGTGTCGTCTGTGGAGGTTTTTACCAGAAAATTAAGTCTAAAGCAAGAATACAATGTTCTGAGCGGTCGTGCTAGTATCAGTCTGTCCTCATTTTGTTCACTCACAGAGCATAAGAAGAATTAAATAAAGTACATAAGGTGTGAAGGTATTTTCAGCGTACTAGCTAGGTCATAAATCAACATAGAAGGTTTGATAGTTCAAGGGTAGCAAACTCACCCCATGCCCTGAGCCAGATCTGGACCATAGGGCTTCTTATAAGCTGGATCAGCAGCTCAAGCAGTTGGCTCTGGCAGGGGCAAACTCAACAGTGGTGGTGATGGTGGTGGGGAAAGCAGCCACAAACCAAGCAGCCACAGGGTGAGTACAGCTGTGTATCTCACTTGCCCATCTGCTGCTGACAGCCATGTCCAATGGGGCCCTAAGACCCAGATTCTACAGTCAGCCCCACTCCCACTAGCTCTACCTCCAAATTCCCCAATAGCCTAGCTGTGAAAGATCTGGCAGGCCAGACAGAGTGGTTCTGTGGGCCAGATCAGCCTGTGGGGCATTTGTTTGATATCCCTGCTATATTTAAACAGCCTCCATCTCTATAATCTCTGGATATCTCTCAAATAAATTACTGTACTCCCTGAATATTTATCATATTTATATAGTAAATAGCATTATTCCTGTTTGAAAGATTAGCAGCTGATGTTCTGTAGTTTAATGAAAACTATGAGCTTATTGAGAAGTTTAATTTTGGAATGGTTTTCCTTACAGTAGAAAAATAGAAACTGATTTAAGCTGAATTTATCTGGGGAGACCAGACTGATACAAAAGCAACTGCTGAGCTTCTTAACTACTTCAAACCTGCCTAAGCCACCCCCAGTGGACAGGTCATTAGGTAACAGATATATGCAGACTGCTTTAAAATACTTATTCCCCTAAATGCTTTGTTTCTATTCTTAAAATAAACAAAGCATTGCTTTTAAGATAGCTTTCAGTCTCTGAATATTAGTCTCTTCCAGCCCTAAACTTCTGTGAATCTGTAAGGCAGCAGAAAGAGTGACTTACCCAGTGTCACCAAGAAAGCCTGTGACACATCTTTAAGTCTTAGACAAGTGTCTTAATCACTAGATCTTACTCAAATATGGAACAAACAAAAGCTAAAAAAAAGGAACAAAAATAATACAGAGATTTTCCAAGCTGTTTCCTCCTATTTTGGAAGCTATATATGAGACTGCCAGTGAAATGAAAATAAATCTATAGAAATCTTATTCCTAAATATATTATTTAAATAGATCCCTACATGATATATATAAGCAAGTAGCAAGTTCTGCTGTAATGCTGAGAAAAATAGGCTACCTCAGCAGACTCCATTTCAAATTTTGTGACTCATGACAGCATATAATGTGTGCAAAAAGAAAGGTCTCACAGCTAATGCTATTGTTCAAAGGAAAGAAAATTGTAACCCTCTTTGTTAAAAATTAGAACATACCTCACTATTGATTTTTCACAAGTCAGATTTGTTGAATCTTATGCTGTAATTATGCTGAATTATATAAAATATAATTTCCACTAAATCAAATCTAAAATGTTTCATAAAATAAATTGTGTTCATTTCTTGAAGTGATGTGAAAGATTCCCAGAAACGCTAGAAACTTTCCCTTATTTGTATCTTACAGTCATAAAATGTGGTTGAATAGAGAAAAAGTAGGAGACAGCAAATGTATTATTTAGTAGGGTAAGACCATGCTCCATGCAATGACAAAGCTGTGTTTCAAGATGTGGGAGTAATAAGAAGGGTAGCACTTGGTAAAATTAAAGTCAGTGGTTCAGACATACTCCCCCTTTAATTTCCCTGTCAAAGTTACTCAGTTCACTGGTCAATATTCAATTATTGCAGCACTGTAGCTTTCACTGAGTTTCTAAAATAATCAGTTTTATCTGCCTTACCAAGTATGTCATTCCTAACAATAGCCTCCCACCAAAATTTTAATTTAGACTCCCGAGTAATTATCCAATTTTATGCACTAATTATGAATGCAGCTTTTGTTTTTATTTCAGCAGAACACTAAAAGAGAAAAAAAAAAGTTAGGTTGCACGCATACATACAATCACATAGGCCTGTAAAGTGCCATGTACACATTGTGCTCTACAAATAATAATTCCAAGAGCATTATCATTAAATGTAATATGTTCATTAAAAAAAGGAAAGACGCACACTCAAGGCACTCACACTGATATATATAATATTTCTCTGCTGTGCTAACAACCAGCCTGCCATTTTCCAAATTCTGTCTCACAGCATGGAGGACCCACTATTCAGCATATGATCATGACATTAATAGAAAAAGAATGATGCACATGCATTTTGAGTAGTGTAGGTGGATGAAATCAAGACTGGAACTATGCTGTGCTAAGTTCTTAATGGACACGTACCAAGAAGACGTCCTTGCACTAAAGAGCTGAAAAC
>NW_017729032.1:173038121-173047559 GCF_001723915.1 Gavialis gangeticus
ATTAATAGAAAAAGAATGATGCACATGCATTTTGAGTAGTGTAGGTGGATGAAATCAAGACTGGAACTATGCTGTGCTAAGTTCTTAATGGACACGTACCAAGAAGACGTCCTTGCACTAAAGAGCTGAAAACCAAAAGTAAAATAAAACATAACTTATGGGGCTGACTGGGCAGCAGTAATAAGAATGTGTGATTATGCAGGCAAGCATCCTTCGTAGTTTAATTGGTTGGAGACCATATACACAGGCACATAAGACAAAGGTGCCAAAACAGCAAGCATTATTAAGGACGAGGTGAAACAGTGGAGGTGACAGAATTAGGAAGTACAGTATGTGGAGTTGGGAAGCTTATTAAAGGCTAAGTGATTTGGTGGATGGGACCATGTTTTGCTATGCATTAGTATAGCAACTGGCGCACAGCAACTGAAATTCTGACTAAAGTCTTGGTGAGGCAGCTTCACAAAGGACCTGGCACATATTAAATTTAAGGCATAATTAAGTTATTCATCCCGCCATAAATAGTCACCTGGCCACATGTTAAAGCCAATTAACAGTGTGCTAATATAGCAAATGAGCCACAAATATATTCCACCTATACTGCATTATCTTTGTGGCTTGTTTGTATCATGCCCTAAATTGAACGTATGGCATATTGGGGCTGAGACATGACAGAGCCCACTGCTCAGCTGAGTGTAGGGATTTGACATGGGGCAACTTCAGGGTCCAGAACACAGCAACCCCCCACCTGATCAGTGGGATGGAAATGGGGGCAGCATCAGGTCCTGGACCCAGTGCCCCTGCCCAATCCCCAGAGGCAAACAAATGGGCAGGGGGCATGAGCCCAACATCAGAGGGCATCATGGGAGCTCCAGCTGCATACCTGCTTTTTTTAAGTTGGGGGGGAAAGCAGGATGCTGGCTGTGGAAGAAGTAGTTGGGAAGCTGAGGGCTCCCTGTTCCATAGCTGCAGGCACAACTTCATGGTGTGGGGCTTGGGCAGCCAAAGAGCCATAAGCCCCAAGAGCCAGCTACCTGTTTCCCTCACCATGGGTCCCACCCAGTAAACCCTTGGGGTAGCTTCCCTGTTGGGTACTTTTAAGTCCTGTACCTGGCAACTCTGGCCAGGCAGCCTGGTGCAGGGGATCAGAGGCTTCCAGTAGTGGTTCAAGTCTCAGGACAGGGGGTGGGGGAGAGGAGACTGTAGGTGAACCCTTTGGCTCCCCCCCTGCTGGGAGCTTCCGATTCTGTGCACCCAGAAGCCTGGCCGTAGCTGCTGGGCACGGGTGATAATCAGCTGACTGTCAGACCAGCAGGGACAGACCTAGTCTCACGCTGGGCCCACAGTTGTCCCCAGCCAAGGCCAACAACAAGCTGATTGTTAGGTCCAGTCCCTGAACTGCACTGGGAACTTGAACTGGCCTCAGTGCCATCCAGGGCTGGGGTTGACAACTGGCAGATTGTCATATCCAGCTCCAACGAGCTGGTTGCTGGCTGAGTCGCAGATTGCATTGGTTCAAGTCTCCAGTAGGGTCTGGGGCCAGCTGACAATCAGCTGACCGTTGGCCAGGTTGGACCTGTGGGCAATCGTCTTTCAGCTTTCTAGTACAGGGGGAGCCTGGGAGCATGACTAGCATGCATAAATGGCACGATTGGGATCTGATCTCTGATTCCATAGTCATGCCTCCTGCCATGCATATGTGGCCAGGCAGAAGACAGGATTGTTGGGATTGGGGCTCAAATCCCATTGTGCCATTAAATAAACATGTGCCAGGGGCCTAAGTCACTACAATACCCATAATAGATTTTTTCAGAAAAAAGGTCAGGCATTTGAGATGCAGGTTCACTCTCCACAAAACAGAAAAACGGAAGCAGGAAAGTGAACTTCTCTATCCCAGCTTGATTTAATGGCTTCATTATTATTTATTATGTGAACACGTGGAATAATCCTGCAATTCAGTATACATCGGTATTTCCAGGTAGGGTGGAAACAAAGTATATCTTTCAGCACTAAAACACTAAGGAATAGCTGAATGGTTGTGTAGGCTTCAAAGTTGAGATGCATGGAAGATTTCTGAAGTTCTCTCTTGGTGCTGTTCTTTCAGCCTCAGTCTTTGGATGCAACAAAACAGTGGTGCATGCAACCTACATTGCAAATAGCATTTTATACTAAAAATTATATACTATTTTTCAAAGCTTGCTGAGGCACTAGAGTTGGGTTGAAGTGTTTCCAACATCACTTCCTTTCACCATTGTGCCTGCAGATCTAGGTACTTTTTCAAGTTAATAGCTCCACATTCCAAGCAGATATCCTAGGATACAGCATCCTGCAGTTCAGCTCTCTGCTTGGCAGTTTTTCCCAAAGTGTACTCTGGGAGATGCCTTCAAAAGTTATGGCAGTTCTTTGATTAAGGGTCAAATTAATAAACTCCCATGACTCTCCTCAGGGACCAGGGTGCAGAGAATAAGGCAATATTCCCAAGTATGCCACATATGAGGCCACGGATCAGAAAAAGCCCAATAATTCATTTCTAAACTATGAGGTAGAATCATATCCAGATTTTCACCTGACCTTTCTTTTCATGAAAGCTTTGTCCTGGTGGAAAGAGAAAATTATAGGCACGTGTCCCATCAGTATCTTCTCTGCAGTTTCAGAATTCGATTTGTACAAAGTCATGAATAGCCTCGTATATTCTACCAGCATCATGACGCTATGCTCCTCAGAGTATTGCAAACCTCCATGACAACAGCCCCAGCAGCTGATCTATTAACAGCAAAAAATTAGTAGTCAAGGACTGGTGAAACTCTAGGTAGGGATAGCTCCAGTTCAGGGAAAACTTATTTTCTTGCTTTATGCCACTGCAACTATGAAGTGAGCTCTGCAAAGACTTGTCATCCTGCAGTTCTATTATCCCTTCTGGTAGCAGCAGTTTTGAATCACTACACAATTCTGCTGGTCACGTGTGGCTAGTTAAAAGAAGGTTCAACCACAAAGAGGGTCTCTAGATACTATTTACTCTTTAGAAGTAACTGTTTGATAGCATCCCCCAATGATGTAATCACCATCCATAGACAAAGAAGAATAAGTTGTCTCTCAGAAGATATCAGAACAAAGATTCTGTGGATTTTCTGTTACCACTGGCTGTTGCAATGACTAAGTTATGGCATTATTGAGAAAGTAGTAAAATCACATATTCACGCTGTAGACTGAGCAATCAATTTGATATCAGTAGGGTTACACTGTTATGGCCAAAATATTTCAAGAATGATGTAGTTAAACTGGTGCAAACCCATCTAGATGATCTGAGGAGCAGATCATCCCACATCAACCTGCCACCTCTCCTTTGACATGTTTTTCAATTTCTTTTGAAGCACCTGATGCTGTCCTGTTAGAGACAGCACAAAATGGACTACTTATGAAATCTAGTGTCCCTATTGTTGGCGAACTTCAGGGCTAAGTACAGACACTCAAAAAGCCTGAGGCTGAATCAATTCAATCTTTGCAGGTTAGTTTAAGTTGTACAGATTGAGCCAATAAGCAAGTGAACAAACATTCACTTTTGATTCCAGAAACGCAGCTACATGCCTGGAGTGGCATAGGCCAAAAGCCAGGGGCAATAGAGCACACCTTCCTGTTCAGCTGGAGCTGACACATTGAGCCAAGGCTAGCCTGCTCACCCTACAAGGGGAGGTTTGTGGGGGAGGTGCAAAGCATCCTGGGATGCTGGGGGACTGTGAGTTAACTTGAATCTGGAGGGGATCTAGGACAGACGTTCAATCAACAGAATTAACCTAAATCAGTTAAGTCTGATACCACATCCATCCAGGTTCATCTTAAACCAGTTTTAGCCATTTTGAAAGCAGTTTATGTGCACTGAACTTCTGTTGTGTTACAGGTTTGAATTGGTTTCCTATCACTTATATCAGTTTGTGTGTAATTTTTCTCCCTAGCCAAGATGTTAACTCACTAATCTAAAACAACTTAAGTTAAAAAAAACAAAAAAAACAAAAAAAAACCCAGACCAGATTCTAGGGGTTTGCACTGGTTTAACTAGAACCATATTTAGATAAACTGGTAAAACTCTTTGAATAAACACAAACCTTGGGAGTTATATAGAAATAACTATTTGGATAAGGAAGGGCGTGAATTTACTGTGGGGTAAGAGTACTGTGGGTACAAATGTGCACTTGTGCAATTATCATGGAGCAGCTAACATTAATTCAAACTCCGCTCTTCTGGCCTAAACCTTTTACACAGATCACAACTTGGAATAAGAGTGTCCACATGTGGACTTACTCAGGAACAACTATTTTCTGTAAATATCTACCCTACCTTCATCAGAATTAACTTTCAAGTGTAGACAAGCCCAGATACACTTCCTTTTCCTTTATTCTTTCTTTTTTTCTGGGGGGGGGGGGAAACTTAGGCTTTATCACTACTGCTAAACAACAAGAAGAAGAAAAGTATATTTTTATCAAGGGATAGGTAATGCACACTAGCTCTCCCATGGTGAAATCCTAGTGGATACAAGGTACTGTAATTTTATTGTGAGATAAATAAGGCAAGGCCAATTTGGGCACATAATGTAGAGCTTGTCTATCAATCTCCTAGTAAAAACTATAGCTGCCCTGTCTCCCTTAAGATTTTATAGTAGGAGAGCTAATGTGCATTAAAAGAATGGGAAGTCAAGACAGCACCACAAACAGCATCTTTAGCCAGGTCAACACAAGCATGCTTTTCTGTACTAACATACTCTACAACAGTGATGCCTAAACCTTTGCCCCGCAGGCTGGTTAGGTACTGCCAACCAGTGGGCCAAAAGCAGCACACGGGACAGGCTGGGCCTGGCCCCAGTCCAGCTACACAATCTGAGCCCTGATCCAGCCATGCAGCAAGGGCCAGGCCTAGCACAGCCTGGATCCAGCTGCATGGGGGCTGGCCTGTCCACAATCCAGTCATTTGGCAATGGCCCAGGCTAGGACCAATCCAGACACATAGGGTGAGGTAATTTGGCAGCATGGGAGGGATGACAGTATTAATTGCTACCACTCTCCCACTGCAAAATTTTACAACTAGGATTAGGGTGGATGCCATGGTTCTGCAGGCCCAATTTGGTCCATTGGCTGGGAAGTCGAAGATTTCTGCTCTATAAATAAAGAGCTACTATACTTTTGTTGGCATAATTTTATTCGTATTTTCCTTCCCTCCCCCCAGCCCTACTGGCCATGCAAAATAAACTATACCAGCAGTTCAGTTTTGCTATAGTAAAGCGGTGTCTTAATTCAGTGCTTTTCACTACGCTGCTTGTCAGTCACATTTCATGACCCCAGCAGTTGACAAAAATGAGCTAGCCCATGTTTATAGCCTAGATGCTAGACCTGTCCTGTCCTATCATCTACTCCTTCATTTTATGCCTTAAATTTAAGATCTTCTACACCCTATTGATGGGATCAGTTCCAGCAATCTCAGTGTGCCCTCCAGAGAATCCCTTTAGCTTGCTTTCTTCTTTGTCCTGGCTACCCAGTGGACCAACTTTAAGAAAGGAAATAGAGGATGTTGTGGGCAATACTTCACCAATGGCCTTATGATTAGAGCACTTTGCAGGGAAGTCAGAGAAATGCAACTTCAGACTCCTCTGGGGTAATGGATGGATGGTGCTAGAACCTACGTTTCCTGCTCCCTGGAGAAGTGCCCTAAGCTATTGGACCTAAAAAGTAGAGGAACCCTCTTCTGCCTCTGCTCCATCCTCTCTTCCTCCCTGGCAGGTAGTAACAAGACACTTAGACCAAGTTAATCTGAATTGGTTTCCAACAGTTCAGCAAATATAGTTCCTGATCACTATGGAGGGAGCCAAAAGGATGTTTTACAATTTTTCCATCATATGTTTTATCATCTGCGTTCTAAGGTACCTTCTGTCCATCTCTTGGGCATATTTCTACTCTTTCCAGCTGACACTAATTGGTCACTTTATTTCCCAGGGAACCAGGAAGTAGACATGTGACCAAAAATTACTTCTAAATGTTTGACCTCTCTATCCCATTTGCACAAAGGATTCTATTGTCAAATACAGGCTTGGAGAAATGCATTAAATCTAGATGAGGAAAGAAAGTACAGAAGTTTTTGTTTTGCTTTGTTTTGTTGCTGTAGCTTATTACAATATATTAATATATATATTCAATTAAGAGAGTCTATCTTGGTAAAATAATTGGAGACATGATTTATTTTTCTTTGCTGCTGTATTCAAGCTGATAAAAGCTGAAAAGAATTTCCTTCACGTAAGTTATAATGCATATAACAAGAATTACATAAATTCACAAAATAAAGAAGTTGCATTGTTAAGAACAAGAGGAAACATTTGTAAAATTGGATGAACATGGAGTGTAAATCATTAACAATCCTCCCACCAATACTATATTAAGGATGAAGAATTATACTAAGGCTCTTTTGTTTGTTTAACTTAAGCCATGCTTAAAGGTTTAGCATTGTAGAGACATCTCTCTCTTAGGTAATAAAAAAAAAAATCAATTAGTATCTTTGGAACCTGGAATAAAACCAAGATTTCTGTAAGGCCTTAATGTATCCAGTTTGCTATTTTCACCAAACTACTTCCAACAGCATACCAAAAATATCTGATGTCTTCTGTCCTTGTCTGCAATAAAACAACAAGATGCTCTCTCTGACAGAGAACAGGACTTCTCTTCCATGCTGCCAACAGATTAATAGTTCTGTAGAAAAGATCTTCCTTTGGAATGAGCTCATTGCTATGAAATGCTGTTAACATCTTTGCCACTCAGGTATTATTAAATGACAGCAGCTGAGCAATATACAAATCTGGTTGACAACTGCAAATTTATTCAAAACACAAGTACCACTAGGTTCTATTATACAGAAAGCCTATGAATTACAGCCTTCCCAAGGGGCTGCTACCAGCTCCCTGGTGTAGGGTGATTCATGCTGAGCGAAACAGGGAAGGCAGTAGGCAATCCAGAAGATACAAAGCGGGGAAAGGGAGGGGGGCCAGATTCCATGACAAAACCTTGAAGTATAATTTTTATTACTACTATGGCCCGGTTTTTATGTAATGAAAGGGAATAATCCACAGTCCAAAAGTCTGTGACTGCATCAGGGAGGGTTGAATTTCCAGAACTACCTCTATATATTTCCTGTACAGAGCAAACATGAAGGTCAACTAAATTAACCTTTAGATTCAGATACAAAACACACTGAAAGGGAAGTAACACTGAAAGGGAGGAACAGGCAAAGAAAGTCATTGAAGTATGGCAATTCCAAACAACCCCAAATTTTCTTTAGTAACAATATATCACTTAAAGCCTGTGAAGCTTTCCATTTTCACTATACTAACAAGAGCTGTATGGTCATGAGGCAACACAATTTTAAAGAGTCTTCAGTTCATTGTTTCTCTCATATATCCTATACATAACTCATACAGCCCAACCATAGCAGTATATGAGCACCTCCCAAAGCATTCAAAGATAGAAATAACAACACTCCTCCATGTTTGAAAAGGAATGAGGTAGGAAAAAGAAATAGCTTAATTAGATCCTAAGGACTTTTTTTTCTGGATGAGTAGTTAATTTGTTGGCTTTTTTTGTTATAGTTGGCATGTGAAAGAAGACACACATCAGCACACAAAAATTGGAGGGTGTGCTAAATGAAATAAGGGTTGCTGGTTGTAGCCATGTTGGTCTAAGGACATAGGCAGGCAAGGTTCTTCGGGTAGATGTGATATCTTTTATTAGATCAACTAAATAGTGGGGAAAAAAGTTATTTGCAAGCTTTTGGGCACAAACACCCTTCCTCAGGCATTGGGAGACTCTGCTGGTGTTATGTGTTCTCCAAGGTAGAAAGGAACCTAACTTACATCATGCAGGTCTGTGAAAATGCAAATGAATGGAAGTTTGGAAGACAATGGGTAGAGATAGGCGGGGAAGGGAGGGAAATGTGCACAGGAATACAAGTGGTCAGCTGGAGGCAGGTTACCTGGGGTATCAGATGTCAGGAAGGTTGTAATGTGTCCTAAATCCAATGTCTATATTAAGTCCATGATTTTTTGTATCCAGTAGATTTATGAAGTGAAGTTTGTAGGCTCGTCTATGAAAGGTGTTCTGTAAATTCCCTTTGAGGATTAGAACTGAATGATCAGAGAGGGAATGATTGTCTTGTGAGAAGTGGGCACCCACAGGTAATTAGATATTTTTGCCTTTGATGGATTCTCAGTTTGTGTTCATTCTGGTACGTAGTTGTTTGGTTTCTTCTACATATTTTCCATCAGGGCATTTGATGCACTGGATTATATATATTACGTTTCTGGAGGTGCAGATGTAAGACCCAGGAATGGTGATGGTTCTGCTGTGGGATGTAGTTATTGTGGGACTGGCGGAGATGCGCTGGCAAATTTTACATTTTGTGTCCTGGCATGGTCTGGATCCATTTGGTGTGGTTTGAGTCATAGGGTGTTTGCTTCTGGTGATGAGGTTACTGAGGTTTTGTGCTTCTTTAAAGACTAGGATGGGTGGTTCTGGGAAGATCTCTTTAAGAAATGGGTCTTCTAGTATGGGTTGCAATGGTTTGAGGATTTTCCATACAGGTTTCAGGGAAGGATGGTATGTCAAAACTAAAGGTGTGCAACTCATGCAGATTTCCTTTTTGCACTGAAGCAATTCTTCACATGGTGTCCGGGGGGCCTCTTTCAAAAGTGAGATCCAACTCTCTGGAGGAATGTCCTTCTTGGGTGAAAGCCCTTTTGAAATTTGTGAGGTGACCATCGCAGGTATTCTCCTCAGTGCAAATTTGGTGGTATCGGAGAGCTTGGCTGTAAATTACAGTTTTTGGGTTGTGTTTAGGGTGATTGCTGAGCAGGGCAGGGTGGGGCGGGCCTGCCACACCCCGCATAGATCCAGGACCACACGCCCCTGCCCATGCTGTCCTGGATCAGCCATGCGTAGCAGTGGGAGCTGCCCCCTTCCCCTCCCCAGGCCCCTTGGATGACCCATGGCTCTGTCCCATGCCTGCCCCAGCCCAGCTGGGCAGCACCTGCCCCAGTCCCTGCCCCAGCCCCTTCTCCCTCACTACAGGGGCCTTGATCTGCACCCCCCATTCCCCTTCCTTCCCTCCCCACCTTACCAGCTGCATGCAGCTTTCCAAGCTGCCAAGCTGGTATCAGAAATTAGATCAGTATCGGCCGATATGCCTCCTGAAAAAAATCAGGTATCTGTATCAACCCCAAAAATCTCTATTGGTGCACCCCTAGTAAAAACTATACTGGTGGTCTCAAATTATAAAGAAGACTCCTAAAAAAACCCAAAAACGTATGTTTGCAGACCTACATGTATCAACTAAAACTATCATATTTATTCAATGAAAAGGCAAGACTTTTTCCCTGTTTCATAGTTTCTAGGGTCAGAAGGGACCTGAGAAGAT
>NW_017729032.1:173047570-173047778 GCF_001723915.1 Gavialis gangeticus
CCCATACTACGAGCATTTGTGTAGAAGCATTTGAGGCCTCCTGTAGGTTTAACGTGGAGGGGGAAGCCTCTCATCTTACCACTGACTATGAGGTTGCAGGGACAGGCAATTGCTGGAGTTCCAGCTCCAGCCCCAACCCTGGGATCAACACTGGGGCTACAGCTGCTGCCTGCCCCTCCATTGCCTCTGCACCCCCTACTGCTCCCCC
>NW_017729032.1:173047837-173057244 GCF_001723915.1 Gavialis gangeticus
CACCCCACCCCACCCCACCCCCATTTTCCCAACTTGTCACTTCTCCCCTCTCTTCCCCCCGACTGCACCTCCCTCTACCCAACTTTTGCTCTGGTGCTGGAAGCCTCCACCCTCCTTAAGCATGGAGCTCCAAGCACAGCTGCAGCCTGGTTCTGTAGCAGCAGCGCCAGCTGGGCTGGAGCCATGCTCAGTACCTTAGGCTGCAGTGGGGACTACACCTACTGGCACTGGAGCAAAGGTAATGGAGAGAGGGAGAGAAAGGGGGGTGAGGACACAAGGCTGCAGGGTGCAAAACCTGTGTGGAGTGGAGAAGAGAGGAGGACAGGGGGAGGGGGAAGAAGCCTGAGGCTTCAGGAAGACAAGCAGTGGGGGGGACAGTGAGGGAGGCAGTAAGGGAGCAGGCAGCAGAGGGCAAGCTGCATGCTTCCCCCACCAACTGCCCCTTACTGCCCCCCCCACAGTCTGCCCTACTGTGTACCCCTCTACTGCCCCCCACTGTCTATCTCCTCATCACCTTCCCCATTATTGCCCCCCTCATTGCCTGGCCCACCTCCATCACTGCCTGCAGTGGTGGGAGAGATAAATTTAAGATGATTCTCCAATAATTAGATTGTATACATGGAAAATTATCAAAAATGTATAAATGTTCCATAAACAGAATCTAATTTTAGTGGGTTCATCTTAAATTGGAGTTGTTTTATATTTGAGAAACTACAGTACATTCATTTGTCTGGGAAACTATACTGGTTCCCTCTTCCTCCCCTCCCCCTGCAGGAGGTACAGAGGAGAGATGATCCCAAAATTCTACAACAAGCATGATTCCTGCAGGACTTACTGGGGGGGGTGCAAAAGAAAAGACGTGTAGGAGTTTTCACATGTTAGTTTTTTCCCCAGTTTGCCACTATGTTTCAGTATCATATCAGTAAACTTCCAAGGAATTCAACCATTTTTGAAGACAATGGGGAGAACGAAATGATTACTAACAAAATAATTTTGGCAAAGCCACAGGGCTTTGTTTTAGCAGTCCTGACATATCCTGAAGCCTAAATGTTCAGTGTAAAAGTCAATGCATGGCAAATAAGGAAAAGGTATGCTGTAGACAGAGCCAATGGTTGTCATTTAAGTTTGGGTTTCCCTGATAATAATGAAGCTTCGAAGCTAAGAGCCTTTGCAAAAAAAGAAGCAAAAGAGCCTCAGCAACTAGCCAGCAAGCAAAAAACCATAAATTTCCAACCCTGGTAACCGACAGCAAAAATGAAGAAGTCTGGAGGAGTAGACAAGAGGGCCCTTGGAATTATATACAGAAGGACAAATCTTTTCTTTTATACTGTTCTCAATTTTTGTTGAATCAATTACAGAGAAAGCTTCTCTAGGATTTTCATTCAGGATATTAAGATATCCCATACTGAAGAGCTTCTTCCTCTGATTTTTGACCACAAATGGTATGTATAGAACCACAATCAATAAACAGATATTTGCAATGTTTAAAGATTAAAGAAAATGGGATTTCATTTCTTTTTAATTTAGACTTCAGCTATGACCTATAAGTTGTACCAGTTTAACTAGAGGTAGGTTTTTTAATAGATTCAGCTAAACCAGTGCAACTAGCTCTGCAAAAGCTCTTAAACTGATTTAGAACCAATTCTTTGCCCCCTTGAACTAAAATGATATAAACCAGGTTAACTGATCTGAGTATCCACAACGGGTGCTGCATTAATTTGACTAATTAAATCAGTGCCACATCTGAAATACAGTTTTTACCATTTCTTCTGTAAAGCTGTCCGTCAAACATGGATTTCTAGCTTGCAGTCGGTTAGGTTGCTTCACATGATTCCTAACATTTATCTTTGTGTTGCTAATACACTACAAGCTTAAAAGTGCAGGTCTGAGAAGGGGCTCTAATAAAAATGAAATCTTGTGGTCCCATCTGTATTGTTTATCAGAGATGAACATATCTCATGCTTAATTTACAAAGTTAAAAGGTGATTTTACTAACTGCCAGCTCCCAACTTCAACTGAATAAGTCTCAAGCTTGATTTTACTGACAAACTTTTTTTTAGTGATGTGTATCTTTCCTGATATACATTTTACATGATGTAAATGTAATCTGTCTACCAGACCCTGAACAAGGGCTGGGTTCAAATTTAGGGGTTTAACACCAAAATAGTAAAAATCTATGCGGTTTTAGTAAGAAGTGTGCAGAACTACCAATGGTTTAATACCATGCTTCCTCACCCTCCAGGACTCCCCTACTCACCTCCAGGCCCCTCAACTGAACCCCACACCATGCTGCCCTGCCAGACCACTCCAAGCCTTACCCCCACCAGCCCCACTCCCCACATCCTGGCACAGATCCCCAATAAAGGATCACTATCTATCTGTGAGAGGAGCTGTGTTATAAGCAAAGGAGACAAAGCACCAACAGCAACAGCACATAGTTTCAGAGGTGGGCTGGGAACATAGGTTCCATGGGCAACAAAGCACAGAAAAGAGCTCCCCTCAGGTTGCTGCGCTAACACCAGGTGGTGCTGCTATGCCCCATCTGTCATACAACAGTGCCAGCTTCTTCTCAACCATGGAGCTTAATTGAAGCTCTTGTGGTTTCACTTTTTTTTTTTTTTTTGACAGCACAATTTTCTTATGAACTTTACAGATAGGAGTTTTTTGGGCTTGACTTTTCTGGAGCATTCATAAATTTACAGATAGTTGGCTAACATTGTGCCACCTAGATGTGCTGAGTCAGCAGGGCCAAGAGAAGTACAACCTGGTTATTTTAATCCTAAAACTGTTAGTAAAACAAAATGAAAACACAAAAAAAACCCATACCAAGCCCTAAAAAATGAAGGTTCTGGATTTACAGTCCCATTTTTCAGAGAAGTGGTTTAAGATGCTACAGAAACATAAAACTTCTGTATTCTTAGCACAATGGATCACTATAGTATTTTGTTTTCTATTTCTCTAACTCTCCTACAGTTGCTTCTAAATATTTCAACACTGTTTGAACAGAAATATAATTGATATATTTCAGGGATGTACATGATAGACCAGGGGGGCCAATTATTTCGTTGGAGGGTCGCTTAAGCATTTTGGTGAGCTGTCAAGAGCCACATGGGTAGTCCCGCCCCTTGACAGTTGCCCCAACCCCTGGCCATCATCTTGGGACCAGAAGTCCCACCCCTAACCCCTGACTTCCGCCACCATTAGTCCCTCCCCTTGTCCCCAGGAAATACTTCTTTTGGGATGGGGGGTTGCCATCTTAGAACCAGAAAAAGAACCAAACCATACACTAAACATCAAACACCTACTATAACATATTTTAACTGTATTAAAAATATATTTTTGTCATGATTTGTGTTTGTGCAGTGTATATGGAGGTGAAAGCAGAATAACTAAAAAATAAGTTCTTAGTCTTGTATATTTTGGGGGTTGTATGGTGGGGTGTGGGCATGTGTGGAGGTGTGTATATATATGGTGGGGTGTTGGGAGTGTGGGTGTGTGTGTGGTGTGGTTTGTGAGGGGGTGTGACTGTGTCTGTAGGGGGGCAGAGGGTATGTTGGTGGGATTGTGCATATGTGGGAGGTTGTGGGGGCAGGGTGTGGGTGTGTGTGGTTTGTGGGGTGTGAGGGAGTGGGCCCCGCCCCGCACTCCTTCCATGGTAGCAGCAGCAAGCAGGGGTGCTCATGCCTAGCGCATGTACTAGTTCCTGGCAAGAAGTAGCTTATCGCCAGCACTCCCTGCTCTCACCAGACATGGTAGGGAAGCCCCAGGTACTGGAGCCAGCTGCCTTCCCCACCCCCCAGGGGAAGGAGCCTTGGGCTTCTCTCCCATGCCTTACGAGTGCAGGGGCTGCACACGTGTGGCGGGGAGCACTGGTAATACAGACGGCCCAGCAGAGGCTGTGCCCCTCACTGCGATGTGCAGTGTTGGACAGAGCCATGCCCTGCTGGGCACCAGTGCCCTAAGCACCCCTTGCTGCCGCTGCTGCTGCTGCTGCTGCCGCTGCTGCTGCCACTGCGTGCCGGGGCTGCGTGCCATGTGGGGAGAGTGTGGAGGAATGGTCCCCACACCCTCCAATCCACCCTCACACCTTCACTCTGTCCACCCAAGCTCCATGCTGCTGCCGCCCACTTGAGCATGGGCTCCATGCTGATGCCAGCTACAGCCCCCGCCCAGCTGCATCCCTGCCCTTGCCTGCTTCCCTACCTGCTGCCCAGAGTGACCTGAAGGCAAGAGAAGCCAAGCAGGTCCCTGATGGCTACACCAGTGGCGGCAGCCCCACCCAGAAACTGTGCGCTAGCTGGCCAGGCCCTTCAGCCCATAAGGGTGGGAGCAAGGCACAACAATGTATGTTGGGACGGGGGTGAATACACGTGGGCAGCTCACTCCCACCTTTGCAGGTGGAACGGCTTGATGGGCACAATTTGCTGGTGGGTACCACAGGCCACATGAAAGTGCTTGGCGGGCCAGATGCGGCCCATGGGCTGTATTTTGCCCACACCTGTGATAGAGACAAGACAGGATTAATACCAGGGCACAATATCTGAACATTACTGAGACATTGTGTCATTCACTACATTTCAAACTCCAGTAATTCTATATCCAATAAAACTGGTTCTGAGCAAGGGATTGGTGCTAGCCCACCACATCTCGTAAGTGTATATGTGTGCGCATGCATGCGACGGGGGTACACGTGTGTACATACGTGTATGCATGTGCAGGAAGAAGGCTGCTCTACCTGGGAAGTTAATCCTAATGAACTGTTACTGTGAATTTTGGGTGCACTGGTAAAAGCACACAAAACCCCTGTATGGAGGCTCCAACTCAGAAGTAAAGTGGCCTTCAATTCAGCTCACCAGGGGTAGCCATGATTTTATATCTAATTTTTACATCTACTCATTTTATATATAATTAGTCAATGACAGGAGTGAAAAATAATGGTCTGAGTTCTTGCAAGTGCCCTTTCTATTGAATACAGCTCTCTCCTGACAGATCCTGAACTCCAGTAGTGATTGCAGATACCGCAGGGCTTGGAGTCAGGGAAAACTTAATTGCACTGAAATCCTCAACATTCCTACACAAAGGGAAATGACCTGTAAAAGGATGTGAGGTCTGCCTTAATCCAGAGTTTGGGATATTATAATACAAAATATATCAAGTAAATTTAAAGTTAACCCTTATTCTATTTGTGTATTATTACTTATTTTTAAAAAGCTTGTAATGATAAATTTGTTTAAGGCAAAAGGCAAATCCAGGAGCCTTGTCTCACACGTGGAGTCCAGATTAAGGTCTTGATGGCCCTTTCCTGAGTTGGCAATAGTTAAGATTGTAATCAAGAATGTCAGCCTTTAAGGCTACAGGAAGCACCTATGAGCATTTCCCTCGAGTTGGACTATGAAGCTGCATGTAAGGATCTAAGACCTCTCTCACCAGAGAAGGGTAATTCCAGTAGGAGTGTTTGGAAGAAGTGGGGAGGGGGGCAGAGAGTGTCAAAAACAGCTGTACAAACAGGCCTTGGATAAAACGTATCATTTCACTCATCCTATTAACTTGTCTACTTTTCCCACATGCTATCATTTTGAACTTAAGATGTAAAAAAATACATTCAGGAGGAGGGACTCTCCCACCTTTTGATGTTAATAGTTTTCCAAGGACAGCAGTCTTTCCTGCCCAAGTGCAGGGGGGCTGGACCTGATGATCTGTAAGGTCCCTGCCAGCCTCTAACAACTATGAAACTATGACTCAAGCAAAGCAGAATAGGATCTGGCCCTATACAGTCATGTAATTATTAACAATATCTGTGTAATGCACACACAGAAAAAGGTTCCACGTTATAACTGCAGAGACACCTTCTGAGGGCGGGTCTACACCGTTCTCGTAGCAGCTAATGGAAATAAATCATATGGATACAAACCCATTACTACTGCATCCCTACTAGAAATGGCATCAATTTAACTATGTTTCTAAACCAGACCCCCACCAACATTACAAAGTGCTGTCGGTGCAGTTACATCAGCTTGAGTATGAAAAGATGCCCAAGCAATACCAGCCCTGTGAGTGCAGCTCTGACAGCACACTGTCTTTCAGGAGAGTCAGTGACATGTTGGCAATAAAAAACTCCACCCAACAGACCTGTGCCCATACCATACAGAGCTAGCTGTCTTGCCAATACTGCTATAGTTAAAACAGCAGCAGTCCCTGGTAACAAAGGCACAGCCTGATATACTTAGGCATAGATGTGATGTAGGAAAGCCCTAACTTTTGAGTTCCTGATATTGCAACCATAGCATTATTTTAGCATAGCAGGGGAGGGTTTTTAGCGTAATTTCATTGCACTTACCAAGAAAATTTCTTATCACAAATGGAATAAACCATACAGCCAAAAGCGAAGAAACAAGCATGATGGGGTAGGAAAGGGGGAAGCCTAAGAGTTACAAAGGTGCCTTTAAGCATCCTTTTGTTTCCCAGTTTCTCAGTGGCTCTTGGGCTGCTTCAACTTACAGACTCTTTTTCACAGATAACAGACGTTACAGACCTCTGGCCAGTCTCATTCCCATCCCTAACACACACTCCAAACTTCAGGGGCTGCATGAGCCGTGAAAACAACTTTTACATGTCTCCTGCCCCTATTCTAAGGGGAATGCTCTGTGCCCTCTTACCCCAAGGAGCTTTAGTGGATACCAGAATCTGCATAATAGGATAAATATTGGATACTATTTGTCCTGTTATAAAATGGCTGGGCAGAGAGTTTGACATCAGAATTAGGTCACCCTGCTTCTGCCTACACAATAACAGCCTCTCCACTAGAATAAACAGAGAGACTAGAGAGATTTTTTAAACACATTCAGAGCAGATTTTTGTTTACAATGTCATGAAGGAATCCAAAATGTGTATATAAAAAGCTGTAAGAACAAACTGAAAAATGGAAAAGGGTGCTACGCACACATTGGCTTCCTCAGAGGATTCAAAGAGAGTAGTGAAGTACCCACATCTGAGACTACCTAGCTGCTGTGGAGCCCAGACATAGTAACATTCAGAGCACTTCCTCCACTATTATTACATATTGTATAGGATCACCCCATAAGCGTGTCAGGAGAAGAACAACTCTGTATTAAGTTTCAGAATTTCCCCTATCCTTCCTATCCTTTCCTCTAAACAAAATACAAGCCTCCACTACTAATAGTACTGCAATTACAATTTTGCAATGAACTATCAATGATCAGAAAACATTAAAGAAAAGCTCCAAAGCAATAATGTTTGTCAACAGGCCTGTCTGCACTGGAAGCTATGCACCATTTTAGCTCTGGTGATGTAACTGCAGTGGATTGAACCCTGTAGCATTGACAGGCTGCACTGATATGAACAACGGCTTACACACTGGTGAAGCTTCTCTACCTACTTTCAGATAGCAATTACACAATTACAACAGGCATACCTTAGTAACACCTGTGCTAAAAACCCCACTGTAGACAAATGCCCTAAGAAAAACATAGCGGGTGGGGGATGCAGGTGCTTTGAGGTGCAGAAGGTACTATGTATAACCCCACGGTCTGTGTATCATTAGACTGATAATAACTGTCAGCTTTTCCTGTCATTTGTTTTTCCTCGCTGACCTGGAATGGGTTACATACAGAACTAAACAGATCAGTGGATTCCAGAAGACTTAGACTTTAAAAAGAAATATTTTTTCCACATCGGATGTAATTAGACTTTGGAAACCACGGTCACCAACAACTGTGTGAGCTAAGAAATTAAGAAACTTCCAAAAGGGGCTGCTCACTCACATTAAGGGTTAACATAATTCATTGTAAAAATATTAGGATATTATCTCACGTTTAAATCTCATGCTATTTGTGACCAGACACGGCTTTATATGGGAGGGACAAGCGATTGCCTATATCTGCCTCCTAAAGATTTTTACACCTAGCTCGGAAGTGTGGTCTGTGCTGAGGACAAGACGGTAGACCACGGATCTGATCCTGTGTTCCTCTTCACAGTTCATCAGTTCTGGGGCCCAAAAATACTTTGACTCCTGTCTCTTTCCAATGTTTTAACAGAAAGGTTATGTTTACCTTGGATCTACAGCAGCTAAAACAGGAATTAAAGCCACAGCTGTGATGGCAACTCAGAATACCATTACCGTGTAGAATAAAACTTCACCAGCTTTATATTACCTCAAAAAATAAATGTGTTGCTACGGTTTTACTATCTCTGTCCCTCCTACATCAAACAAAGAGACCATATATTTATTTGGCACACGTAAACCCACTTCTGTCTTCTGGGAAGAATGTCAAACTGTTGCTTATTTGAAGAACTTAAAAGCTGCAGGAAAACCAAAGCATTTTTTAACAAACTTATAAACTGCATAGCAATCATAAAGGGTACACGAGGATAGCTTAAACTGCCCTGGACACATCATTTCTTCCCTTAAGATGCTGTGCTTGTATTTATGCTTAAGGGAGGTCACTTCCTTTGAACAAAGTGCTTCTTTGACAGGCAACTGATAACTAGCAATCTTAAAACACATGCACACACACGCAGAAGAATGACAGTTACAGACTGAAGAACCTGTGCTATCCTGGAGATACAGCCTAAAAGATGGCCATTATATCCAGTCTGTTTGATTTATTTAGTCTATACTGGAGCAGTGGAGAGAGAACATAATAGCCCAAAGGAACAGGTAAAAATAAATCTGGCCTAGTAGCTGAGAAAGGGGTTTTCTGCACTAACAGACCAGATGCAACATTTGGCTTTACCTGTATAGTGCAGACAGTTTCAGTCAGGCATTCTCAAATGGTGAGGTCTTCCAAGAAACGTTACAATTTCTAGGAACTTCCCATTACTGACAAGGTTCTCCTGGTTCCCCCCACTGATTTTTAGTTTACTTGGAAAACAGACCTGCTAATCCCAATGGGACAATTGTAGACTGCTTAGCCTAAGTGAGAGTACCTTTTTCACAAGAAATCTTGTCAGATGTTGACTTCAGTGAAGAGACTTAGAACATTTTTAAGGAACACCACAGACCTCGTTTTCTGATGACTTCCATTTCCTGTATCTGGAAGGGGACATGAATGTATTAGGAGGTCTGCAAAGCAGACATGTGGCTGTTTACTGAAGTACAGCAGACCCTGGAAAGCCAAAAGCTGGGCTGGTCATATTGCTATATTGCCCAGACTAAGTCAAGTAAGTCATGTAACATTATCAGGGATCCTGGTTTTCTCTGATAAAAAAAACAAACAAACCAATTTTTGGATTTAAAAAAGTAACCCAAGATCCACATTTTTCAGTGATTAAAATAATGTTGTTTAAATGGTGTTTCATTTATATATATAAATATATATATTTATATACATAAATGAATATATTATTTATAAATATATATAAATATATATTTTTATGTTTATATTTAT
>NW_017729032.1:173057432-173063818 GCF_001723915.1 Gavialis gangeticus
GTGTGTGTGTGTGTGTGTGTGTGTGTGTGTGTGTGTGTGTGTGTGTGTGTGTGTGTGTGTGTGTCATGGGAAAATGTGGATTTGGGGTTACTTTTTTAAATTGGGGATTTTTTTTTATCAGAGAAAACCATGATCCCTGAACATTATGCACCCACACTGAGACATAACACTATCACATTCTTTCTATAACTGCAGTGACTTGATCCTATTTCAGACCACCATTTTTTCCTTCCCAGCTTTCTTTTTCTTGCAGATGCAGTAGGTTGGCTATGATTCATTTGTGTTCATAGGCTGACATTTACCTTATAAAACGGGGGGTTTATAAAATGTTTAGGACCAGATTCTGCCCTTGAGTAATTTATGTGAAATCAGTGGGATCCATCATGCAGAAAGGTACTTCTAATCCACACGTGTAGGTTGGCAGAATCCATCCCTGACTGAGCTAGGCTCTTTGTAAGCCATTGTGCACAAAGGTAAGCAGGATATCAGCATGGGAAGCTGTGACTGTTCTGGTCAGCACTGTTGGAAGCCACTCAGAACAAACATGCTGTTTGTCTGATCTTCAGCAAGACTACGTGACCTAATCCAAATGTTATTTTTGCTCTGGCTGTTCTCCTATTTCATTACAACTTATAGTAATAAGGTCCAAGATTGTTCAGACTGAATCTCTCAGGTCTCTGAGACTCCACATTATGACTATTTCAGACGGGGTCTTGTCAATTCTGACATAGTGGACATGTGCATTTTTACATGTGCTCCCGGTAGTGGCGACATATAAGAGGTGCACAGGAGTGCACGTGAACCCCCTGAGAGCACTGGTGCACCCTCTGACTGGCCGCGCTCCTCGCTTAGGCAACATGCAAGAGGGGCCAGTGGGAGCGCCAGTGCCCACCCTCCCCCCGCGAGCACCAGCCAGGTCACTCACCAGCGCCACGACCATTTCCGGAAGCTGGTGAGTGAGATTGGCCATGGGGGACCGTCCCCTCCCCACCCCATCGGCGAGATCAGCCATGGGGGGACACCTCCCCGGTTGCTGACTGGTTGCCAGGGGGGGGCACATGCCCCCCGCTAAGTAAGGTGGCACCAGTCGCCCATGGTTCCCAGTGTGGTGCCAGGCACTTTAATTAGTAAGCCGTGCTAATTAAAAGTGTCCACGCATATCAGTTTCACTGCGCATCCCCATGCTGAAAAAATGGCGGCAGGGCACTATGAACTAAAGCTCATCGAATGTGTTTTATTTCAAAGTGTACCACCGCCATTTTGTCAGTGTGGAAATGAGCAGTGACACTGATACATGTCACGCGGAAGGCTGCCAGAGCGTGTAAATTTCCGTGCTCCAGCAGACTCCATTAATCCAGTCTGCTATGACACATTGGATTTCCAGCACACTGAAGCAGGCTCCCTGCATGTGTGTAGGAGCCCACAGGATCAAACTAGGCCAGTTTTCATTAGTTCAGCCACCTGGTATTTTCTTTTTGAGTTCAAGGATATCAAGTTAAAGACAAGATTGGTTGGCAGATTTAGGAGGTTTTTATTTGTAAGCAAGTCTCTAACAAAGAAAACCTTAACAAATGTTAGTAATTCATTATTAAGTGTTTGGTTTTGTAGACAACTTGAAATGGTTGCTCAGAGGGGTGTAGCTTTTCTCAGTTCTTAATGGATTGTTAACTGTGAAATTATTTCACAGATGGAAGGAACTGCAAAAAGGACAGGAATAATCATTTTATAAAGTAGAATCTCACTTGGGAAAATTGATTGGCTGAAGCATAACCTGTTTGCAAAACTAGAGAATACTTTTTTATCCAATTACAACCCTAGCTAAACAAGGTTGGACCTAGTCTTTTCACATAGGAAAAGACTAAAGCAGAACTGAAAAGTATTTCCTGTGTCATCAAATCCTGTCTCCAGCTATCACAGGTAATCACACCACACCATCTAAATTATTTTATGCATCGAGCACCATCAAAACTAGCTGGCTTTTTCATCCCTACTATTCCTACGGGAAGGCTCACTGCTCTGATGGTTAACGTTCTATTTTCCACTTATCCAGGGCCAGTTTTTCTTCTGTTATCATGGTCTTTCACTTTAAATAACACTCTGTGCTGTTTATCTCCCTTCCTCTGATACATTTTCAGACAGCAGTCAAATCCTCTCCACTCTTCATTTTCCTATGCTGAACAAACCAAACAGTCTTCCCATCTGATCAGCTCTCCATTTTCTTTGACCATGGAATACTTCATATCACCTTCTTCAATATAGGTATTACATTTGCTACTGTCCACTCACACGGTACCTTCATTCATACAACCAGAGGTTTCACGCGCCACTTCTTTCAAGAGGTGGGTGAAAGGCACATTAAGTTCTTTCAGTCTGGTTTTCAGCTCAGCTATGATAATATCCATTTCATGAGCACCTGTGCCAGTAAGTTGTGTTACACTGCCTACCTGAAATGTAGATTTTAAAACACCAGTAGGTATATAAGCTTTGATACAGCCAGGGTATTTGGATCAATAAAGAGCTTCTCATTTCTACAACATTCCACAATTTTTGTATTAAAAAAAATACAAATCATGACAATACCAGAAAATATGTCAGTGGTTAAACTGTGGTCTGGTCTGCATGATACAGATCCACTGATTTAAGCTGCAATTTTAAGGTATGATTTTACACTGGTTTAGTGAAACTAGGCAAAAATCTGTATCCAGAGTCTTATTGTGATTTAAAGCCATCTAAGTTCAATTTAGTTTCAATCTATTAGGAATCTGTTTGACTTTAATGTATATAAGACTATTCAAAGGTTGGGGAGAGGGTTACACTGCCTTCACAAAATTTGTTTAAAAGCCAGTGTAAATTAAACAGGTTTACCTTTGATATATAAACAAGATAAAACTTAGGTTTTGAGTGAAGTTGTTAGGGATCCCACAGAAATGATGAGAAAGTGGCAAAAAAGTCCTGGTTACATTTGAACTACAAGTCCCTCCATCTAGTGCATCCACTTCTGAAAGAAGCACTTATTTCTTTTCTTTTCACAAAAAAATACAATAAGGTATGGATCTAACACACTGAAGTAGGCAAAGCTTACAAGTTAATGGAGAGGTCAGGTTCAAATAAATATCCCAAGACTTGGGTATTTCTCTGGACTTCATAAAACTCTGCTTGAATTCTTGGAAGAATAAGCTTTCTCCCAATATAAAGATACTTTCTCCTTCTGTTTGAGACCAATATATCTTCAAGAAAAGTATTTTTTACTTCAGCTTATAGCCAGGCTCACAAAACAGAAAAGTTTTAGCTTTAACTACTGATCAAGTGTTACTGAACACTCTTCCCCTACCCCCATACTCAAAATTTGAACATACAGTTAATTTCATCTTGATTCTTACTGAATCTGAATGATCTCACACAGCTACGCTAATCTGTGTTCCGAACACTTCAAAGTACTGTTTGTCAGCAATTTATTACTTAGGATCAAGATCCTCAAGTACAGAGTGACACAAACCTTTTGCTCCATGTAATTTTATATTACTTCTCTAAGGCCAGATACAGACATTACACATAAACAAACCAGTATAAGTGATCAGAAACCAGTCTACATCCATAACCAAACAGAAGTTCAGTGCACACAGACTAGTTTAAAAAGGGAGCCCGGTCTAGCATAGACCTGGATCAATGTAATCTCAAATTTAATCGATTTAGGTTGGTATATCAAACTTCTCTACCAGATCCCCTAGGCTAGGGTCAGACATTACACATAAACTGGATTAAGTGATCAGAAACTGGTTTAAGCCTGTAACAGAACAGATGTTCAGTGCACATAAACCAGTTTGAAAATGACTGAAACCAGTTTGAGATAAACCTGGTTGAATGTAGTATCAGACTGATTTGGTTCAAACCAGTTTATGCAATGTCTGTCCCAGACCCCTTGCTGGTTTAAAATAAACCAGACATTCCCAGCATGCTCTCTGGGCTGGGTGGGGCTCTCTACTCCACAGCAGGGCTGGCCCCTTCCCTCTGCTCCCTGGCCAGAGCTCTGGCAAGATTGTGGGCTGCCAGAGCTCCCCTCCCCCTCACTACTCCCTGCTAATCAGGAATTTCCCCCTTCCCTCTGCCTTCCTGAGGAGGTGTCTGTGTATTAGCTAGCAGACCACATGCTGGCTATGGTCTGTGCTGAATCAACAGGTAGAATCAACAGGCAGAATCAACAAGTAGCTAGTGATATCCCTCTGTTGTTTTCTTAATTGGGTAATAAACACTGAGTTAGGAGTGATAAACATTCCCTGCTGGGCTGTTCAGGAGTGCCCTAATCACAGTGCCCTGCTGGGGCCTGGCCATGTCCTCCCTCAGCCCAGCTCTGTGGAAGGAAAGCATGGCTGCTCTAGCACTCCCCCCCCACCCCTGCTTCTAGCCTGAGCCACTGCAGGCATGTGCCTCCATTTCTGAGATGTCTTTCTGGTTACAAAACTGATTTAGCCTAGCCAGGTTAGACTAACCTGGAAAGACTGAATCAATTCAGGCTTTTTGAATGTCTGTCCCTAGCCCTACTAACTCAAGTTATGTCACTTTCTGCTGGCATCCCTGGCTGCTTTGCAGCTCCCCGCTAATCCCCCCTTGCAGAGAGGTGCACTAGCAGGTGGCCCACACTTGACTGCCCCAGCCAAGTGCCTAGCCGGCCTTGCCCCTGCAAAGGTGAGTCAGCACAGCCTTTCTGCCTGGCCCCGCCTCCTGCCTGCAGCCAGCTGTCAGCTACAGGCAGAGGGAGAGAGGGAAGAGAGCATTCTCTAGCTCAGTATTTTTCTATCTTTATTCAATGTCATTAGGTGAGGAGGGTACTCCACAAAAGGAAGGATCAGGCCCCTCAGAGCTCTGGCGAACAGCAAGCAGCAGTAGCAGCTTCCTGGCACAATTCCTGCAATCCTGATTCCTGCAATTACTCTGGGTGCCTGCTGCCACCATCTGCCATTTGCCAGAGCTCCAATGGACCCAATCTTTCTGGAGAGCACCCTTTTCCCAAAAAAATGCGGGGCTGCCAGGTACCTGCTGTCACCACCTGCCATTCAGCAGAACTCTGAGGGGCGTGATCCTTCCTCTGCAGAGCACACCCCACCTCGCATGCCTCCCCTCCCCGCCACAATGGCCAGGCTGCTGGGTGTGCTATGGTGATCTGGTTTCGGGCTCTCCTGGAAGCCTTAGGGTTAGCATGGGGGAGGGGCTGTGGTGGCAGGGGTGGGGGTGTGCTTTTCTGTGCCTAGCAACCAATAAGAGGTGGCCCAGCCCCTTGGATCTGCTTGGCATTCACTGGCAGCACAGGTAGCCCACAGGGCATGATGGGAGGTGTGCAGGAGTGCCCCCAACCTGCTGGCCTCAGCCAGTGCAGGCAGCCTGTATGTCCCCTCCCTCCCCACCCACCAAAGGTTGGATGCGTGTTCTGTTCCCTCCCAATCTAACCTACACCGCTTATAAAAACTTGTGTAGGTTTGATCACATCCACACTGGGCTTTTTGAATGTCTATATTCAGCCTAAGAGATGTGCTCCAAAGGAATCAAAATGATCCTAAACATGTCTTCAAGACTGAAACCTTTGAACCCTCAAGATGAAAAAATTCTAAATTAGGAATCAAAACATTTTCTGTTTCCTAGCAGAACTTTAAAAGCATACAAACACTCCAGGCAGTTAGCAAGCTAACTGAAAAAAGGATTTTATCTTCCAGCATGTCATAAAATACCATTCTCAGTGAAATACGTTAACTTTTTTAATTAATGCAGCTTTGTCCTAAAGTATTTTTTAAAGAGCTAACTGTGAACACTGTTACCAACATTAGGCTGACTTGAAGTCTGCCTCCTGGGAGATTTGTATACGCCTTTGGGTAAGTAATTTTAGCCATCCAAGTAGTATAATAATTGTCCAGCATGCATTGTTAAAAGCACTTCACTGGTCTTATGGAACACCAGCAATGTAAAAGAAGGATGAAGGATAGGAAGGTCAGATCTATACATTTAGCAGGTATTTTTGACACCATTATGACATAATGGCAGTTGGGAAGTTCCACTTAAACCATCCACGGTGATTTCCAAATAAAATTTGATTCAGTAAATCCCGACAAATTGTGATCCTTCTCATGTCCTAAAAAGAACCGTTCTCCTATGAGGTATAAAAGGGACTCACCCCAACTATCCTGCTCAGAAGCTGCAAAATAATGCAATGGTGAATTCCAATGGCAACTGTAAGAAAAGAACACCAGGAACTCTTAATCTGATGAAAGCCATAGTTTGAACACTGGCTTTTGAAGCCAACTTCCATACTTAGTACACCTCTAGTGCATGAAAAGGTCAGAGGCTCTTGATACTACTGCTTCTAATAAGAAACATTATATATATATATATATATATAT
>NW_017729032.1:173063918-173073729 GCF_001723915.1 Gavialis gangeticus
TATATATATATATATATATATATTCCCAACATTCAGCTTGCAAGTCCATGAGATGGGTTCCACACTGGGTCTGTTTATGTTTTTTGGCTTTCAAAGCAAACAGAAATTTAGAGGAGGAAATTTTGGCGATTGTAATAACATGTATTTCATGGGCCTTGAGTTTACACATCCAGCAGGGTACTCAGCACTCGGCAGGGCTCCCAACATGGGAAGTCAGTGTACTAAATGCTCTGAATATTTCTTTTCCTTTAGCCAGCATTATTGGTAAAGAAATGCTGAACAGACAGAATTTGTGAAGAGCTCCAGAATAAAAATAGAAAACTGGGGACAAAAATACAGAACTGAGAAAGAGCAGCAGGACCACAGCACTAGCCTACCACAAATGGTAAGATATAGAATTTATCTTTGCACAGGTAATATGTTAGATTTGGGATGACCCTCAACTAAGGATTTCTCTTCTCAGGGAGAGTTTACCATGGCAGAAAATATATTACTCAATACATTTTAACCACTGAACTTAGCACCAAGCTTATACAGGAATAAGTAATATTTAAACACTAGTTATGATGATCCATGGGCTAACATGCTCCAGTTCTAAATCATGTTTAACTGTATCTCTCTCAAGAAACTAGCCAGCCATTAAACTAAACAAGAATAACATAGGAAAAGGTTAAAGCAAATTAAAGTGGAGACCAGGTTTCTTTGGAAACTGTAAAAAAGGGTGTATTTTTTCCATTGTATGTTTTGGTTCCCCAAAACTTGAACTGGAGAACTATGGCATCATGGCATAAAGTTCCTGACCTTCCTTCCTTGTAAATGTTACAGGTGAAATTAAATTATTTTACCATTAAATTAATTCTCAGTGTCCCTGAGACCTGCCACTCCTGTGCTTTCTCTGAGATCAAACTAATTCAAGTCACTTCCTTACCAGAGTCTGGATTTGGGCATTTGAAATTTGGACACTCATAAGTCCATTATTTTCCTTTTGCCACTTTTCCTTCCCTTCTGCATTCATATGCAACCATAATATCAGAGGATGAAAGTTACAGAAGTTGCAAGGCCCCATTCAGAAGGTAGAGAAAATTCTCAAGTGAGAGTGTAAATGTAATTCTCATGATTGCACTACATACATAAATTCCTTATATAAAATTGGAGGCAGCATTCTCTACCTGAATAGGGCACATGACAGATTCAAAGGACCTGGGTTCAACTGAGACAGACCTAGTGTGCACTGGCAAAGGTTTTCCAAATGATCTACCTAGCAAAGACACAGAAACAGAATACTCTTGCTGACAGAGCTACCAAAAAGGACCTTTATGCTGGCATCACTGTGTTCACACTAGGGCTATCCCTGACATAGAAATTGTGTTAAAAACGAATTCTCCCCTCCAGCTGATATTTTCTACTGTAGGTCCAGCTTCATAGAAACATAAGAGAAGTAGGTCTAGAAGCGTCCTCCAGAGATCATCCAGTTGCCTGAGGCAGGACCTATCCAAACCATCCTATACATCCATAATCTGAAATCTACATAAAACTACCCTCAATCCTGACAAAACACAGACCTAACACCTTAACCTGCCGCATTCATTGTATGGCTTCCTTTGGTCTCTTCCTATGGTCCCTTCAGCCCATATTATTAGAAGTGTCCACCAATACATTTATTTGCTGCCCAATTATAGACACTGAGCGGAGGGACTTAAGTCATCACTAAATGATCATCATTTATTTTTAAAAATAAGAATAAAACAATAAAAGGGTTAGGCACAAGCCTGTCTTACCTAAAGTATACCAGACCTTCCTATCTCCTTTTTACCAGAAGGTTAAGACTAAACTATTCCAGTCCCTTCAGAGTCTCTGCCAGTCTATTGCCCATGAACATCTTCCTGACACCTGCTGCAACTCTCCAGAATATATTTTCAACTAATTATAAATTTGTTTGATGTGTTAGCTCCTAGCACTGGCAGCAGAAGTCTTATCATTTTGACTGGAGCCTAGAAACAGTATCTTCTCGGCCAATATCTTTGTCGTTATCTCTTAAAACTCCTGATGTGTTTATTGGTGAGTTGCTTATTTGGAGCCACCATGTTGCCCTCAAGCTTGTTTCCCCCATTACCCTGCTATTAAATTGAACCAACATATGTATATATTAAACATTCCAATAGCTCAGTGTAGTCAATATTCCCAATTACAGAAAACATTACAGATGAACCCATGTCATTTACCACCAACTCCAAAGGAAATGGATGAACGCTTCAGCTGTTAAAAACGTAGTCAACTAAGTCAATAAATGTCTCATATTAGGCACCTAAGCTATGGAATTCTACAATAAAAGTCTACAATATATATCCTAGGAGCTGAATTCATCCATCCATGTACAGAAGTCTCTCATAATCGCTTTCAGAACTCATATATCTGAGAAATACCATCCTATTTTACTTTCCAGTAATTCTATCCTAGAAGGCAAAGCCAAAAATATTGTCTTTTTTTTATAACTAAGATACTAAACTCCTATATCATAATCTGTCAGATTCATCATCATTTTTATAACTTATGTTCTCTCCTCATTTGTTCTTACTGTTAAATTTTCCTATTTGCTAGTTAATTTTTCCAGTTAAAATCAGCACTAAACAGCAGAGAAGGTATCAAGTACTTATTAATGATACACATTATAAAGTATCATTATAAATAAGGTCACACAGATCTCAATCAAGCTGCTCACATTATTGCTAGAAACACATTCAGAAAGGAGAGATGTATAAAAATCAGACTATGCTTGTACAACATGCTGCCTTTTATGTTCTGAACAATCTAGTTTAGCCAAAAATGATTTCAGCTGGAAAAAATCTTGGTAAGGAGACTTACTCTTAGCATTTGACATCCTAAGGCATGAATTACAATCTCCCAGATTTCATTATCATAAAACAGTATGGGGGGAAAGGGGAAATCATTTCAATTGTAAAACAAATAAGCTGAAATATATCAGAATATTTTACCACAGTGATACCAAACTCAAGAGCAGCAACAGACAAAATGGTGAAGCTGAAATAAAAAGAAATTGTCTAAAATTTATGCAGAACTTGAACATAAAAGTCAAACTAACATTGATGAGAAATCAAATAATTAACTTTAGTTGTGTGTTCCCCTTTTTCCTGGTTTTCAAACTTCTATGCACAGTGGTTTAGCCAAAATACCACAAGAAATAATTATTACGGCAACTGATCCAGAACAGGCAGCATGAAATCATATACAAGAGCCAATAACAATGACATTTCTAGTGTTGTTTCTAGATCTTAAAAGTTCAGATTATTATTCAGACTTCTGAATGACTGTATGAACTGGGTGTTCAAACCTCCTCAGGTTCCCTTATATCTGGCTTAAATGTTCACCCCTGTCTGCTTCCACACTTTCCCACATCTCTTTTTATTGGAGCCAACTATTTCATAAGGCTTTTATCTTTTGCTTTTATCTTTCAGTTAAGTCCAAAATTATTTTTGCACCATGTATCTGAAAACAACACTCCACAAAAACCTGTGAAGACACAGCATTATTCTTTACAATGCTACTTAAAACCCACTTTGGTTGCAATACCTACAAAACACTGATGAGTCAATGAGACTGATGCTTATTACTCTCATCTTAATCATCTCACCACTGTTGCTTTTCGTGTCTTCCTCTCTTGTTCCTTGCTTTGTCTACAAGTTCCTTAGACCACGGATTTCTAGTGACGGATGCATGTAATCTAGTTTGTTATGTCTGCCATTATGCCCAGTCCAGAGAACTACAACTCCCAAACTGGTCCCCACTTCATTCCAGATCATGTCAGTCAAAATATCATCTATTGAACAGTCACTATCTACTATTGCTGAAATGGTATCCCTCCACACCCCTTCACTACTACAAGAATTTAACTGAGAAGATTTCAAAGTTAAAAGGACCAAGTTGTATAGTTTGAGGCTGTAAAAGACTCCTGTTACCTGTTGATCAGCTAGAGGCACAGAGGGGGCAGGATAATACACATTGGGTGCATATACACAAGATGCTAACTGCGCAGTAGCCTAATACTGCACAGTAGCGTGTCACGGCAAAAATCATGCTAATACACTACTGCACAGTACTATTAGGCTACTGCACAGTTAGCATCACTAAATAACCATGTCGGTGCTACTGCACAGTAGCACCAGTTATAGTACCCTAACTTAGTACTTGGTTATACAAGTACTAAACTTAATGCGCAGAAAATACAGTGCATTAATGAATGTGTAGCTGTCACTAAAGATAGATTACATTACATTACAGTGCCTACTATTATGGAAAATAGGTCCTTCATTTCTGAATAGTACCACAGTACACATAAATGAAGGGGCTGTTGCTATTGTTGAGACAAATGTACGTGTGAATCTCATACATTTCAAATAATATCACTTCTTAGTATTTTTTTTAGATTATTACAATCCCAGCCCATTTCTGTTGGTCTTCCTAGCATACTAATTTTGAGCATACTGTATGGAACAAACCATGAAATCCGTTTTATATTTGAAAAGAACAGACAGGTGGCAAGATTTCCAGCTACAGTCATTTTCTATTTAAATCTATTCAATACATTTCTATTTCTATTTAAACCAACAGCAGCAGGTCCTTAACCTGTTACAGAAAACACACCTATTGTTCTAACAAATTAGTGCTGTCAATGGCATTTGGTTAGTAATCTATAGTAAAGTCAGTTATGAGTAGCAATTAAAGACTGAAAAAAAATCTCTACATGGGATGAATGCTATGGACTATAGGCTGAGACTTGGTTACACAGTCTTAAATTTGCTCATCATTCTGTCTAGTGGTATATGACTGCTCAAAGGAGTATGTAACTAACCAAATTAAAGCAGTTACAGTTGGCCCTACAGTGAAGGGAAGCAGGGACATTCCAGGACAGGAACCTGATAACCCATCCAAATTGTTTCTCTTTTGCTGAATATAGGATATTATGGCTACTTCAACCTAGAGCTGCACTGACTCTTAATAAGCTTCTGAATCAGAAAACAAAATCATCTCCATCATATACAGCATCCCTTCTATGTTTGCTAAAACATAAAAGAAAACACGTGTGAAAGGGAGGAGAGTGAAGGAAATGTTTAAATATGCTGTCTGTCCCTTCCCCTCTCACTAGTAATCAACACCGATTATCACAGAGTACATCATCTCAGTGGATCCTGTCTTTTCCCAGTTGACAATTACAGAATAAGCAAATTCCATCTTCCCCACAGCTCCTTTCAATGATCTCTCTGTGCAGACACACAGAACACTTGACACGTTGCGAAAATTTCACTGGTTGGAAATTGGTTCACGGTTATCCCAGTTTAGAAGTGTCAGCATATGCACTGCCAAGCAGAAGTTACCTTTTAGGCATTGCAATGTGTCAAGCTGCCACCAGGGGAGAGATGTGAATACCCAGCCCAGCATGCCTCCCAATGACAAATGCTTCAGTTTCCCCAGGATTCCTAGAGTTGGGAAGGAAGATCCTGATTGACTGGATGCCAAGGAAGAGGAAGAAAAACAAGAGGATGTCAGCTGCTTGCAATTGCAATGCTCTCACTAGCACTGAACACAATAAAGACCATTCCTGCACCTTACCAAAATCTGCATGGGGGTACCCTGACTGGGGGTACCCATGGGTGTGTGTCTGTGTGCCTAGATTCTTGCTTCTGGGTTCCTGGGAGCTGGGTGCTCTGGAGGACCGCCCAAAGTCTTTGACACAGGTTACTGTCTTAAGAATAAGACTTTCCCTAAGGAGTGGCCAGGTGGGGGGACATGCCTGTACCCTTGTTTCTGGGTTCCCAAGGTGCTGGGTGCTCTGGGGGGTGGAAAGGGAGGGGCTACCCAATATCTTCACACTTTTAAACAGCACTTTCTCCCAAGCTGCTTGTCAATTTAATTCCATTGGTGGCAATGATCTAAGCTTCAGCACATCTCAGGCTGATTGGCTGGGGGGTTAGGTAGAAGCGATACCGTTACTTTTGCATCCCTGGGGGGAGGCTACCCAAGGTCTCCACAGCTTTTATACCATAGTTTTCACCAAGCCACTGGTCAATTTCATTCCATTCTTGGCAACTGACATGGAGACTGTAGGCACCCCAGGAACCCAAAAACAGGAGCTCCCCTTCTACCCACCTGGATACCCCTCTCCTCACCCCATAAATAGCCTGGGATGCCCTGAAGCCTGGTTGTTTGCTACAAATGGAAATAAACTAAGCAACTTGGAGAAAAATGCTGTTTAAAAGTGATAGAGAGCAGCTCCTCCATGGGTACCCAACTAACTATGTCCCCAGCTCAAATCAACCTGGAACAGCATGGACTGGGTCAAGTGCAGGCAATATAGTCGGGGCAGTAGAATTTTGGCTGTAGCCAGCTGCCATATAGGGGTTAGGGCAAGGTGTGATGCCTGAAGGACTGACCAGACAATAATCATGGTAAGTTTGGTGTATGCACATCACATTAAACAGGTTCAAGGAGGACCAGTTCAAAATAATATCTGATTATCCAGGTATGCTTTTTAAACATTCCAGGAAGTTTAAATCATTCTAAATTGGCTCCTATATCAGAACGCTTGCAGTTTAAACATTTAAAATGGTTTAAGTATTATGTCTGTCTACACCCTGTCATTCAATGGCACTATGTTAGGAGGAAGGTGTCAGTCACACAGCCAGATTTACCACTCCAATATACCAATTTCTGCACCAGTAAAATTCTTGATTACACCATATTTACAGTAACCTAAAATAGAGTAGTATGTTCTAATTCTAGGTACTGAACAGTTGCCCTACAGGGATATTTTCCTTCAATACAGAAGTAGGACTCTGCCCCTGAGACTCCAATAGGCTAGGTAGCTCATATCAAGTCAATTTAATGGAAAAAGTTAGGGTCAAGACTGGCCATAGCTAGGTAAGAAGTGAGGCTTTAACCTCCATAACAATTATTCTCATACATAACTATATCCTGTATGAAAGGGCTAGTGTGCATCTCAAACATTGGGATTACAAAAATGAATCTAGCATCTACTAAAGCTTTAAAAACAGGACTTGATTTAAAATAGGATGGCAGAGAGTAAGAGAGTTTAGGAGAAAACAGGGCTTATCTACGTTATTCTTACTATTAAACTTGTGTGTGTCATGGTGAATTAATATGATGTACACAAAAAAAACACAACAAAAAACAAGTTCCAAAAAAACCAAAACCAAAAAAAAAACTGCTCCAAAGTCATTAACACAGGAAATGTCTACACACAAGACACAGGACAGTAATGGAGGAGATCATCACTCAAAAAGAGAAGATATAGGGAATTTTTTTAACAAAGTGAGTTTTAAGAAGTAATCTGAAAGAAGGGAAAGACCATGTTTGGATTACAAGAACCAGAAAACTTTGTTAAACAGGTTATAATCGCTGCCTTTCATCTAGGATAAATACTAAAGGAGCCAGGTAACTGAGACAATTGCAACATCACCCAAAGCAGCAAGCTAAACTGTGTGATACAAGGGGTTTCCTTGGGAAATGATACAGCAAACAGAAACACTAGTGAACTGACTAGTGACACTTTTATCTGGGTGTCTGTGGCAAAGAAAACAAAAAAACAGGAAAATCAAGGAAGCTGAATGGTACAGGAACAGAGACGGCAAGAGCATAAACCTGCCATGCTGAGAAAGTGTATTCTTCGGGCCAGTGATGGCTGAAAGAAGTTTAGGGTAGTGTCTCCTGCTCTCTGGATGCCGATACATGTGCACTGAGGCTGCTCTGACGCTCTGTAATAACAGTGTGTCAGAGCACACTCAGTTAATTGAGTCTACTGGAGTGCGATAATTACCACACTCCAGCAGACTGCAGTGTCTTGTGTATTAGGGCATTTAGACACGTGCTCTGGGAGTGGTGGGGAGCTCCAAGAGCTGCTCTAATTAAAGTGCCCTCCCCTGCCCTGCTCTACTTTTGGAGTACATGTATAAACACCCTTTGGTTCCTGTTGTGTTTAAGGAAATGGGCCTTTTGTACATTTGCAAGATTGCACCAAAGAGAACTGACCACCATCAATTCCTCCTCCCGAAACAAACCAACTACAGGGCCCTGAACACTGGCTAACCACTTGAGTCTAAAAAGACAAACATGTAAGCAAGATAAAAGGAAAAGATAAATAACAGTAATGATAGTACTAGTAAAAGAGATACAGAATAAAAGTAAAATGAGGAACTTATGAAACAAGATATGGAGAAGAGGGAACTGAAGGAGGAGACATAGGTGAGACAAAGGTATGTAGAGGGAGGGTGAACAACATGACCTGTTAAGAGGCAGGAATAACATGGAGAGGTTACAAAGGATAAAATGACATTGTGAGAAGGAAGTGAGGAAAATAACTTCTACTGTGGTAAATCGGACATATCTGAAGGATGCCAGACTCACTAAGATTACAGCCAAATCACAGTATTAAGATTACCAGGATTTGTATACATTGATTACCAGATTACCATGTTGATGGTTTATATATACTCAGATAGTGTAGTAAGGGGGATTGCACAAACAGATTAAATCCATACATTTGGGAGATAATAGTAAGTAGCACTGGTTGAGCTGTACACTGGTTGAGCATACAAATTGGCTGAGCTGTACACTGTTATGAAGAACGTGGGAGCCACAGCCAGCCGCTTAAGATCATACATAGGTACTCTAACAATGTCTGTCATCCTGTACTTTCTAACTTCTTCTCCAACTTCTTCTCCCTGAAGAATGACAGTAAACTATGGAAGCTGCTTGCAAGTGCCTCATTCAAAACAAAAATTAAAATGCACAGTTGGCTTGGGTGCCTTACCCTGCAGTGAAAAATTAGGCACTTGCTTTTGTGACTTTCAATTTAGATGCATCTACAATATAGGATTTTTCTAAAAGAAAATTAGAACAAAAGCATTTAGTGCTGTAGTCTTACTGATAAGGAACACAGTCCAGGAATTATTACTGCAACCTGAAGAATAACTATATTAGGATACTCAATAAATACTTCTAGATGAACTGAATTTTGGGGTGAGATGAAATTACTTTAATAGATACGTGACAAAATTAATATCAGCCAGGAACTGAAATTCCTAAAGCCCCTATGAAACCTACATTATGCTGTGTTCCAGAACCTATTAAAATAAACTGACAATTTGTTTTCATTGTGTTCAATACGTTTTAATGCACTTCACTGGTTAACACTGGCATGTATGGGGAGGCAGGTTAGAAAAGCGTGAGGTATTACCACCTCTCCAGTAGCAGAGGCTTAGGCAAAAGGTGTTAATGTGAATTTTGGGCCTATTACTGCAATTTACTCTGACATACATAATTATTTGGTTCATTCTGTGCTGTCATTAAAGCTCTGGATTTTCCGTGTAGTAGTGGTGTTAAGGAGTAGGTCAAAGGGAAGAGGACAGAACATGCCAATAAACAGCTTTTCCCTTCAGCTCCTTACAAAGCAAAAATTATACACTAAGTGGGGCACTCCAGTAACTCTTTGAATAAGAGAGTTCCTGATTCAAAGGGCGTAGGTTGTAGCCGTGTTGGTCTAAGGACATAGGCAGACAAGGTTCTTTGGGTGAAACTGATATCTTTTATTGGACCAACTTAAATAGTTGGAAAACAATTTTTAAGCAAGCTTTAGGGTTCAAAAACCCTTCGTCAGGCTAAGGAAGTGTCAGCAGTTGGTGTGTGCTATATTAAATATTAAATATAGACATTGGACCTGCCTGACATCTGACTCCCCAGATACTTCTCCACCATTCATCCCCCTTCTCTCCCCCCCCCC
>NW_017729032.1:173073763-173078384 GCF_001723915.1 Gavialis gangeticus
CCCCCCCCCCCCCCCCCCTTTCTCTCACCCATTGACTCCTCAGTCTACATTTTCACTGACTTGGTCTTGTATGCAGACCAGCCCAGCCTCTGGCTTCTTTACTTTTCATTCCATCCAGGAAGAGCACACACCAACTGCTGAAACTTCTTTAGCCTGACAAAGGGTTTTTGAACCTGAAAGCCTGCTTAAAAATTGTTTTCCAACTATTTAAGTTGGTCTAATAAAAGATATCAGATTCACCCAAAGAAACTTGTCTTCCTGATTCAAATGCTTCTGGCATTCTTTAGTAAGATCACTGAATGGAAACGATACGTTAGGAATTTTTTTGCTAGAAGAGCAGTCATCAGATCCATATCACTGAGCGATCCATATCGCTGATATCACTGCTCTTTTTTCCAGTCTCCAACACCCCTGAATTGCATATTGGAGGTAGTAATCTTCAAGTACCTTCCCTTCTAGATTAATATGAGTTCAGCCCCCAAAACGTAATTGCAAACAATACTTCACAATAGCTACCTTATGCAGCCAGGTTTGCTTGTTATCAGAAAGAATGTAGTAATAACAAATAGCCCTATCCACAGGTCGGCACATCTCTCGTTGAAACTCAGGCCTCAACCACACTACAGTTACAACCAAAACAGCATACTGGGTTACAACACACTTACCATTTGATATAGCTGTGACATTGTTAAAAGTTTAAATCATAAACAGGGTTTTCACACCTGAGTTTAAAGCTCAGACAGTCTGAGCCTTTAGTCTTTTTATGGGAGGGAGGGGGCAAGAGTAGTGGGGAAGGGGAGGTAGGATTGGTACACTACAGTTTTCACTTATATGATGAATGGGACACAAAGTCCCATCACTGTCATAAACAGAGTCTTCTGTCTGCGTTTAGAATGAAACCAATGCCGTCTGTTAAGCTGACAGTGGGCATGTCAACACGTACGCTTTACTACACATTAAACTAACCTAATGCACAGTAAAGATCACTGTCTACACATGTGTAGCAATTATGGCACAGTAGATTAACTGAAAGCGCCATTTGTTAGTACCAACAGATACACATATATACACCATTAACCTAAGTACCTAACACTTAACAGTTAGACTAGTACGTAAGCCCCTTATTTAACTAGAGTCCAGAGCAAGGAGGAGCTTGCTAGGGAGTCTGCCTGGAAACTTTCTCTCACTTTCCTTCACTGTAAGCTTAGTGAGAGGAAGATGGTTAGCAGGGAAAAGGGAAACTTTTGGGATCAAGGAGCAGCAAACCAGGTTCACCAGGAGATCGAGACTAAAGCCCTGAGATAAGTGGGGAAGCAGATGACCTGGAGGAAGCACAAGCAGGAGGGGGCAACAGGGGAGGTCTTCTCATTCTTCCTGAGAAACCAGGGCAATCAGCTAGTTACCACAGATGTCTGTACATGTATGTAAGGAGCCTGGGAAATGAGCAGGAAAAACTGGAAGTCCTCACGCAGCCACAGAAATATGATGTGATTGCAATACCAGAGACTTGGTGGGATAGCTCTTATAACTGGAATACTGTCATGGATGGATATAAACCTTTTGGGAAGCACAGGCAGGGGAAAAAAGAAGGAGGAATGCCGCTTTACATAAAAGGGCTGTATGGTTGCTCGGAGATCCAGACTGAAACTGGAGATAGGCCCATTGAAAGACTCTGGGTGAGGGTCACAAAAGACAGCAACATGGGTGATGTTATAGTGGGTGTGCACACTACAGTCCACCAGACCGGGAGGAAGTGGTGAATGAGACTTTCTTCAAACAGCTAGTGGAAGTTTCCCGATCACAAGCATCTCCCATTCTCATGGGAGATTTCAATCACCCAGACATCTGCTGGGAGAGCAATACTTCAGTAAACAGCCAATTCAGGAAGTATTTGGAAAGTGTTGTGGATATCTTCCTGGTGCAAGAGTTAGAGGGCCCAACTAGGGGTTGTGCTCTTCTTGACCTGCTGCTCACAAACAGGGAAGAATTGGTGGGGAATGTAGTAGTAGATGGCAGCTTGGGCCGCAGTCACTACGAGATGATTGAGTTCAGGATCCTGAGGAAAGGAAGAAAGGAGAGCAGCAGAGTAAGGATCCTAGACTTCAGAAAAACGGACTTTGGCTCACTCAGAGATGAGCAGGATCCCCAGGGAGGCCAGGCTGAGGAGGAAAGGAATCTAGGAGAAACCTTACTGCAGGTGCAGAAACAAATCATCCCAGTACACAGGAAGACAAGCAAGTATGGCAGAAGACCAGCTTGGTGAGCTAAAACACAAAAAGGAAGCTTACAAGTGGTAACTTGGACAAACTACTCGGGAGGAGTACAGGAATATTGCTCAGGTATGCAGGGAAGAAATCAGGAAGGCCAAAGGGCAATTGGAGTTGCAGCTAGCAAGGAACGTGAAAGGTAACAAGAACGGTTCCTACAAGTATGTCAGCAAGAAGAGGAATGTCAGGGAAAATGTAGGTCCTTTACTGAATGGGGGAGGTAACCTAGTGGCAGATGAGGCAAAAAAGGCTGAAGTCCTCAATGCCTTTTTTACCTCAGTCTTTACAGAAAAGGGCAGCTCCCAGACAACTGTGCCTGGCAGCACAGTCTGGGGAGCAGGTGAGAATCCAGCAGTAATGAAAGAGCAGGTTAGGGACAATTTAGAAAAGCAAGACATGTACAAGACCATGGGGCCAGATAAGATGCACCTGAGGGTACTGAGGGAGTTGGCAGATGTAATTGCAAAGCTACTGGCTACAATCTTTGAAAATTTACAGCTATCAGGAGAGGTCCCAGACGATTGGGAAAGGACAAATATAGTGCCTATCTTTAAGAAAGGAAGAAAGAGGATCTGGGAAACTACAGACCAGTCAGTCCCACCTCAGTCCCTTGAAAAATCATGGAGCAGATCCTCAAGGAATCCATTTCTAAGCACTTGGAGAAGAAGAAGGTGATTAGGAACAGTCAGCATGGATGCGGCAGGGGCAAGCCATGCCTGACCAACCTGATTGCCTTCTATGATAAGGTGACTGGCTCTGTGGACTTGAGAAGAACAGTGGATGTGATATACCTCCACTTCAGTAAGGTTTTTGATATGGGTCTCCCACAACATTCTTGCAAGCAAGGTAAGGAAGTACGGGTTGGATGAAAGGACCATAAAGTGACTAGAAAACTGGCTGGATTCCTGGGCTCAAAGGGTAGTAATCAATGGCTTGATTTCTAGTTGGCAGCCAGTATCAAGTGGAGTGCTCCAGGGATCAATCGTTAGGCCAGTTTTGTTCAATATCTTCATCCAATGATCTGGAGGATGGGATGGAGTTCACCCTCAGCAAGTCTGCAGATGACACTAAGCTGGGGGGACTAGTAGACAGACAGGAGGTAGGGCTAGGATTCAGAGGGACTTAAGACAAATTGGAGGACTAGGCCAAAAGAAATCTCATGAAGTTCAACAGGGACAAGTGCAAAGATCTGCACTTATGATGGAACAATCCCAGGCACTAGTCTAGGCAGAGATGTGGGTTTTCTGGAAATTTTTTAATTGGAAAATTTTCTGGAAATTTTCCCAATGCCCTAAATAGAGCATGATCTGATTCAGCATGTTTATTTGACTTATTTAGTAAACTGAATTAAAAAAGTACCCCCATATTAATTTTATGTCCCAAAAGCCACAAGTATTTAAGTTGAAATATTTGCTTTGGAAAAAATTTAAATACAGCACACTTAATGTGGTTTAAATGTTATATTAAAAAATATTAAAGCTTTATGTGGGAAGAAATTATTTTTATTGGAATACTCGTAAAAATGTAAAGACAATACACAATAGCATGCATTTCCCTTACATTATTTTTTTTAATTTAAGAAAAAAGAACAAAGGTACTGAAAACTGTTCACACACTAATTTTAGCACACCCAAAGAACTGTGCATGATATGCCATGCTTTGGTTTTGATTTGACCTGCACAGCCAATTAGGTGAATTCATAACTTGATTTTTGGTTTGGATTACTGTGTTTACCCTCCTGTTTACAAATCAGTAAAACATGTATGTACTCTCTCACACACTTCCTAGGGATACTCACCTGAAAAAAAAAATCATTACAACTTTGAAACTGCCAAGCTTGCCTAATATTGTATTGGCATCCATTCATGGTAACTAATGAATTTTATGAAACAATGACTTTTTAGAAATGGAAAATTTTGTGTGGAAAAATAAAGTGCTGGAAAATTTTCCAGAAACTTTCTGCCCCACATCTCTGAGTATAGGCTAGGGACTGACTGACTAAGCAGCAGCTCTGCAGAAAACGACCTAGGGGTTACAGTGGACAATAAGCTGAATATGTGCTCTTGTTGCCAAGAAAGCTTATGGCATAATGGACTGCATTAATAGGAGTGTTGCCAGTAGATCAAGGCGACTGATTCTTCCCCTCTATTCTGCACTGGGGAAGCCACATCTGGAGTATTGTGTCCAGTGTTCGGCCCCCCCACAACAGAAAGGATGTGGAAAAATTGGAGAGAATCCAGTGGAAGGCAATGAAAATGCTTAGGAGGCTGGGGCACATGACTTATGAGGAAAGGCTGAGGAAACTGGGCTTATTTAGCCTAAAGAAGAGAAAACTGAGGGGGGATTTGATAGCA
>NW_017729032.1:173083384-173091118 GCF_001723915.1 Gavialis gangeticus
GAGGTGGGTGGCTCGACACAGGAGCACCCCCTACTGGCCCGCCTCACATGGTGGAAACAGCGGAGGGATATGAATACCCAGCTGTGTTCCTGAGGTGGGATCTCTGCACCCGCCACAGGCTGAACAGGTTCAGGTTCCGCAGTCTCTCATTTTAGGGTCTGCCCTGTAATCCCCAGATCATGCGGGTGGCCCTCCTCTGGACCCTCTTAGTGTTGTCCACATCCCTCCTGAAGCAGGGCGCACAGAACTGGACACAGTACTCCAGCTGCGGCCTGACCAGTGTCACGTAGAGGGGGAGGATCACCTCCTTGGCCCTACTTGAGATGCACCTGTGGATGCACGACAAGGTCCAGTTAGCATTGTCGGCCCATGTCCAACTTGGAGTCAATAATGACTCAAAGAGTTTCCCTAGGATTGAGGTAAGACTGACGGGCCTATAGTTGCCCGGGTCCTCTCTCCTCCCTTTTTTAAAGATGGAAACCACGTTGGCTATCTTCCAATCATCTGGCACCTGGCCCAAGCAACACGAGCGCCTTCAACTATCTGAAGGGTGGTTCCAAAGAGGATGTAGCTAGACTGATCTTTAGTGGTGGCAGATGACACAACAAGGAGCAATGGTCTCAAGTTATAGCAAGGAAAGTCTAGTTTACTTGTAAGGAAAAACTCTCTTTCTACCAGGGTAGTAAAGCACTGGAACAGGCTACCCAGAGAGGTTGCAGGATCTCCATCCTTGGAGGTTTTTAAGACCCAGCCAGACAAAGCCTTGGCTAAGATGATATAGTTGAGGATGGTCCTGCTTTGAGCAGGGGACTGATAACGAGTCCATCAGAAACTGCTGGAAGGAGCTCTACCCCAAAGGTCATGAACCAAGAATTGACAGTAACTGATGAAACAGCAAATCCATCCCACAGTATCCAGTAAGAGAAGCACTTGCTGGTCCACCAATCTCTTAAGAAGTCCACCAGGTAATAAAACAGATGAAAAACAACAAAGCATTTGATGTTCATGTCTAGCTGATGGCATACCGGCTGAAGTCTTCAAAGTAGGTGGGGAAACTATGACAAACAAGCTCCACACACTGTTTCTCAAAATCTGGAACAGAGGAAGTTCCCACTGACCTAAGGAGTGCCAATATTGTCACCATTTTTAAAAATGGAGATAAATCTGACTGTGGAAAGTATGAAGGTATTGCCCTCCTCTCCATCTCTGGGAAGATCCTCTCTCATATTCTGCTGAACTGCTCCTTCTTGCCAAGGAAATCCTTCCCAAGTCTCCATGCAGCTTCAGACCATAGAGAGGCACCATGAACATGATTTTTGTAGCCCAGCAGATGCAGAAAAAATGCCAAGAACAACAACACCAGGAACTGTATATGACCTTTATTGATTTAACTAAAGCTGCCTACTCTGTTAATTGTGAGACTGTATGGAAGATCTTATCAAAGTTTGGCTGCCCAGGGAAATTTATCACCATCCTAAGACTCCTTCATGACCAGATGACTGCATCCATTTCCATTCTTTGCAGTGGCTCCGCTACGGTGCCTTTTGCCATTCAAAATAGTGTCAAGCAGTGATAGCACCATTTTTGTTTTCGATCTTTCTTGCAGTTATCCATGACTGTCTACCACATGTCTTCAGCATCAAGTACAGGACGGATGGGAACCTTTTCAATTTCTATGCTAAAACCAAAAAGTTACTTTAGCCTCAATTGTGGAACTTCAGCATGCTGATGATTGTACCTTCACTGCACATACAAAGAAGGAGGACCTACAAACGGCCCTTAACTGCTTCCCTCAAGCTTACCAGTGCCTGGAACTCCCTTAACATCCAAAAAAACAAAAGGTGCTTCACCAGCCTTCTATGGGCCACTCAACTCCCCTGACAAAGATCCTCATTGATGGACAGGAGCTGGAGAATGTTGAACACTTTGCATACCTCTACAGCCATCTGTCCAAAAAGACCAACATCAACAAGGAGATCCAATCTAGGATCTGATGTACCAGCTTTGCCTTTGGAAGACTGTATCATCAGGTGTTCAACGATCATTACCTAAGCACTTGAATAAAGCTCCTACTATATATGGCTGTGGTAATTCCAACTCTTCTCCATGGCCATGAAGCTTGGGTGACCTAGAGGAACCATCTGAAAAGTCCGGAACGCCATCAGCAGTGCTACCTCCCAAAGATCGGTAGCAAAAAGCAGGAGTATACTCGCACAAATGCCAGTGTTCTCACTGATGCTAACACCGTTCTCATTGATGCTAACACCACATGTACGGAAGCATTGATTATTCAACATCAGTTGTGGTGGACAGGGCATTGTATGCACATGTCTGATGTACATTTACCAAAGCAGCTGCTATATTCCCAACCCAGCCAAGGACAAAGGACACCTGGGAGCCAGAGAAAATGCTTCAAGGACACCCTTGAGATGACCATTAAGTGTAGCATTGACACTACAGATTGAGAAAAACTAACCTAGGCCAGAGCTACATGGCAATGCCTTGTGAGAGAAAAACCCTCCTTTTAACCACCTCCTGTGGCATTTGCCAGTGAGTCTGTAACTCAAGGATCAGCCTTCTTAGCCATCAACAGACTCATCTACAAATCTTTACTTGACCTGTGGGAGTGATCATCCTTGACCGTGAGGAATTGCTGATGACAACAAAGAACTAGATCAACTTGTGCTCCACAGACCCCTCGGGGTCCGCAGACTATGTCTAAGGGTCTGCAAAAGATAACTATTTTGAATCAAAAGTATGTGAATACTCAAACTTACAATTCAAAGGGCTCCACTAGAAATTTCCGAAGGGGTCCACACCTCCATTCCAAATTTTTTTAGGGGCCCGCAAATAAAAAAAGGTTGAAAACCACTGGACTAGATGATCTCCTGAGGTCCCTTCCAACCCTAATTTCAATGATTCTATGTTTAGGTTACTGGGATACCTTGGGATAAATGCTAGTCTTTGGGACCAGAGGCAGATGAGTTGTAACCCTGTTTACAATGGAGGAACAGATAGCACCTAACAGTAGAAAATGTACCGAATAATTGAAAGGAGGAAAGAGTGCTGCATCCCCTTGAGCTCCAAAATTTAGAAAGCAGAGGTACACTGAATTGGGATATAACTGCACTCTAACACTAGGAACAGGTGTTGCACTTGTCCCTGGACAGGTTGTACTTGTGTTGGTCTCAGCAGGGAAACATCCTGAGATGGGCATGTACACACATCACCGTTTTAACCAGGGTTTAGTGAGCAAGTGAATGCCCTGCCACTTTTCTGCCATTCATTCAAGGATATAATCCCAGAATAACCATTCAGATGCACTTGCAGATGTCTCTGGTTAAATTCTTAATACTTCTTATCCCATGAACCTTTTTAGCATTTATCTCAGGACAATGGATATGAATATCTAAACAACTGCATTTTGCCCCAGAATAAAATGGTTTATCCTGGCTGCACCAGCTCTGTGAAGCTGTACGCATTGCATAACTCTAATTGTAGGACCAATTAAATTACTAAAAGAGATTCATTTTGTGTGTTCTTTTAAGACTATTTTAGACTAATACATTCTTTTGTCCACGCCTTCTGTTTTTCCCTTCTATTGCTCATAGCTTTTAAGTCTGGAAGGGACCCTTTTATGATCAGCTAGTCTAATTTCCTGAGCCATCTTTTCTGCATAATCATTCCTGCACTTGATTCAATTATCTGTAGCTGAATTAGAACATTTCTCTGCATCCTACTATAATTTTTTGCTCCTTTTTATCTTTATCTCAAGGCAGGTGCTTTATCTTACATTTTTTAAGTGTTACACTCTAATGAAACCACATAGATTAAAAAAAGAAAAAGTAAATTTGGCCAAAAACTGTATTCTTGTTGGCCACAAGATAAAAATACAAATGACTTATGAGTTCCATTCAGATACGATCAGTGTAGCTTTGTGCTGTCCCAATGGTTTAGCCTTGATAAGTAACGGTTTTCTCTAAATGAAATTAATCAGTAATTTCTATGCAAGTGTTACATATTGATGGGCAGAAACCCTTCCAAACCTGACCACTTCTCTGTGATAGAGGATGTTTCTTGTCAGCAGTTTAGACTTTGGCTCAGAAGTCTTGTTTCTAACTATGGTTTCAATTTGCATATAACACTACCAAGCTCAGGCATTCAAAAGTTGCAGAATACAACTGAAGTATCCATGGTATAATGATACATATTTCTATATTCAATGTTTAAAAGGCAATTTGGCATGAAAGTTAGCTGACAGTGGGTTTGTGGGGTGCAAAAGTATCTTGTTGGCTTCCAGATGAAATCTATTTTTCCCCTCCTTAAGTGCCATTCCTCCAAGCACCACTTTAGGATATGAAATATGATTCTCACCCCAGCCCCACTTGTAAATTAGCAACTGCAAGTTGTCTGCATGAGGAATTATTCCCAAGTAGCTCACTGAAAGGATCCATTGAAAACTAATAAAAAATAGCTCTCTCTCTTCAAATCCATACCCTTCTTTCACCTGAATTAAATTTCCCTGTCTAAACAAGTTCTAAGACTTAGAAGTCCTGTGAGCAGCCAAGATTTGCTTCAATTGAAATATTTGTGCAATCCCACACAGAAAATGCATTTTCATGTTTTAAAGCACTACCTTTCCTGAGTTTCAAATTATTCATTACACACCTTATTAAAAAACAGTTCTAGCTTGGTATGAGAGCAAATATATGTCTGCCAGACTTTGCGAAGAAGTAGTGATAACACTACTTTTCCCCATATAATCTTAATATCTGGCAGGATGCTGGAATAAAACTGCTTACGGGCAACCTTCAGGCAAAAGATAAAAATAAAGCCTAATAGGTACAAAGCAAAGAACTCAATGCCATTTCTATAGTGACGTGTATTGAGCTTTTGTCAAGTCCCTGTTTCTCAGCAACAAGTGAGAGAAAAGATTATCAGAGAATCACGAACTCTATTATGGGTTTTCTACATGATCTTTGTTGCCTTCTATTTTTTTAAAATGAATGTCAAGCTATCACTTACATTGTCAGGTAGAGATGTTAGCTAGCATTACATTTTAAGAACCAAATTTTATATCTGCATGCCTACTTGCCTTTACATAGCTGTAATGCTGTCGATGCATCTATTTTATTTAAATAGGAATGTTCTTGTACCTTACCCATTGTAAGGCTAAGGCATAAACTGGTAAATTAAAGACTTCTGAAAAATATGTTGGACTGTAATTGGAAAGATTATCACTCGGAAACAAAAAGGGGGGTTAAAGAGTTTAATTTGTTCTCAACTACTTATTTCAAAAACAAACCTTTAGGGGGAAAAAACACCAAAAGCTGAAAAGCTGTGTTAAACAATCTTTGGCTAGTGACGTGTGTTCAGTTTAAAACAAGAAGCATCATTAATTTTGCAGGCCTCCTTTCCAGTAATACACACACTCATCTTCCTTGAGTACTTGGCAGAAATAAGTAAGTCTAGAGTACCTCTTGTGTCAAAGAGGACTTGCAGTTCTAAACAGCGTGTCATTCACAGACAACTACTGAACTAGTTTCCTTCTAAAGCATCAAATCAGTGCCAACATTTTCAGTACCATATTTTGTTTTGTTTCATTTCTTGAACATCTATTAGGAATTTTACACAGTTTCACACAAAATGGAGAACATCCAGTGCTAGAGCAGTAAAAGATATCAACATCTGGCTGGCCTGGGGCCTATTCTTTGCCATCACAATGGGAAACACACATTAGATTTTAAGGCCCAACTCCAGCATTAGGCTGGCAAGGATTAAGGGTGTAATCCTATCTAAGAAGTAGCCCTTATGAATTTCAGAACAGTCCTCCTTAGCAAATAAAATTTTATGTAAAACATGGGATTCTGAGAACAGAAGGTGTAAAACAAAAGGCAAGAGTTTTCTGATGGTTCTAAAAGGAACATGGAAGCTTCCCAGATATACCAAAATTAAATTCACGCTTCTGTAAGTGCGCAAGGCACAGAGGACTGGGTTGAGGATAGTACCTAGGGAGCAGACTAGGAAAAAATGGTCAAATGTATTGTTAGGTCTGTGTTTTGAAATGCTTGCACACACAAAGGAGTGATTTTTCCTCCAAGTGTTCAAACATCATAAGGAGAGAAAAGAGGTGCAATTTTAAAATCTTGTTTTTAAGGTAATCTCATGCTTATTCTTTGTTTTCTCCTGGGCCTTTAAATTTGTAGGGTTTACAGTACGCGAAACATTTATTTCATTAAATGATAAATTAATGGTATTGATTGGGCCTGCTTTCTGCATCACTTGCGTAACAGCACAGTATATGGCCATTATTCCCTGTTTTGAGGATTGGTTTCCTAGAACCTTTGTTTTAAATTCTGTTAGTATTTCATGCCCATTTACATAGCAAATGCATTTCAAATATTGCTCCCCAAACATTACATCTAACAAGCTTTAAATAGTAATTCAACAAGAAACTGGTGTCTAGATTGTATTCAAGCCAATTCTGTTTCAGATGCTGTACCAAAAAAAAAGAAAGTCTTACACATAACGTGGTTCTAGAGTTCCCTTGCTCCAAAGAGCAGACAAGGTTCTTTGGGTAAATGTGACATCTTTTATTAGATCAACAAAATAGTTGGGAAAATTGCCTCCAAACCACACTTTTACTATATTTTGGTTGGAGACTGAAAAAACACAGAGTAACCACGTACAAAGCAGACATGATTTAACACTATAAAAAGTTAATGTTTGCTTCCTCAGTTACAGCATATAACTGTATATTCCAGACTGTATATCCAGGGTCATGCCAGCCAGCTTTAAGACTGTTTTAACACTTTCCATCCATATATACCTGACCTAAATTGTACCAACATTTTATGGGTGTCTACACGTGCTCTGGGGTGGAGGGTGCTTTAATCAGACTGGCTCTGAAAGCTGCTCTAATTAAACTGCCCACAGCATCGTGTGTATTCAGCGTCCTGTGCTTCAAAATGGTGGTGGGGATGCTTGAACTAAAGCTTGTTCAACAAGCTTTAGTTCAAGTGCCCCTGCCACCATTTTGAAGTGCAAGGACGCTGAATAGATGTGATGTAGCGCCTGTTGGAGTGCATTAATCAGCACACTCAAACAGACTTAATTAATCGAGTCTACTCCAACGTGTGCTAATTAGCACATGCATAGGTGCCTGAAGTACCTAACTCGAGATATCTTAATTGAACCCTTAATTGGCTTATCTTCTAGAAACTACCAAAGTCTTTGAAATTCTAGCCCCTTCAAAGCACTCAAAAAAATCACTTAGTTTTTCAGAGTCATTTAGGCAATTGTAAATTGACAATCCACCTATGTTGGGAAGAAAGCATCTGAAAGATGAAGACATTACAAATATGCCTCAATCTCAGTACACTCTTAAAGTTTTCCCTAGATGATAACAATCTTAGGAGCTCTTCTGTAGGTAAAGTGATAAAGCTACCGGTATATTAACTGCTGTATAACCTAGCTTAGCTCCAGAAAGGAACTAGTTAGGAACTAAATTAACCAGTTAAAAGGTCAGAGGTCAATCAACTCCAGCACTCAATGCCATTGCTAGCAGCAGTGCATTTATACCCGAACTAGAAACAATGGGAAATTGTACCAAATGGAAAGACTATCATAAAAACACAGGAAACATGGCACCTTGAATTAGGGCTCTCAAGCTGCATCTATACTAGGATCACTAATGGATTCATAGATTCATAGATTCATAGATTAAGGGTCGGA
>NW_017729032.1:173091129-173093612 GCF_001723915.1 Gavialis gangeticus
AGCATTGGTGTACAGGCATTTAAGGCCTTGCATGACTGTATAGGATTTGAACACTATACTGACAAACCTTTCCTTTTTTAGCAACAGATATGCTGCCAAGGCTATGTTTCGTACTAATGAGTATAAGGAGTCGAACAAACTACCAGTAAAAGTTCAGTTATGACAACGTAACAACATTAACCAGGTTTCTGACAGTACATCTACATCAGTTAGGGATCACACATCTTTATACCAATAGCTATTCTGACAGTGCCATCCCTTCTATCCGGAGGATATTTTGTTGATTCAGATTACAGTACTGAATTCTTGTTGAGATGTGTCTGATGCATCTGAATTATCCCCATCCTTCCATCCATTAAGAAAATTAAAGATATTAGACTTCTTAAAATTAAAAAGGCCTGCTTACCAAATTAAATCTTTGCCAAACTTCTACTGAAATATGGGGCAAAGCTGTTTGTGCTGTTCATATCAATGTGATGAGCATTATTCTTTTCATTTTTATACCTAGTAATGTTTCTTTTCTTGTTTTGTACCTGAACTGGTAGCTTCCCACTTTTGGATTTCCATCTCAAACAACAAAACAAAGTTTTAGGACTTCAAGGGATAATATGCCTCTGGTCACCCATTTGTGGTTTAAGGTATTTTCCTATCCCTGAACCCACATTGGCAGAGTTAATTAGTTTACTGCAGCCTAATAGGGCCGCATGTATAGACACAGAGACTTTACTGCGGAGCTAATTAGGTAGGTCCACAGTAAACAGCTTGTGTTGATGTGCCCAGTCTTTATTTAATCGACTAGATGGTGTTTCCTTTCTTTGTCCTACTGCTGTGGTTGGTATGGTGTGTACATCATGTGTATGGGGAACAGGGGGGAAGAGAAACTTAATCTGTGTCCGTAGAACACACTACATGCATTTCACTTATTTTTCAGAAACCTCTCTCCCAGCTGAATCAAATTCAAAGTACAGTTGCCGCAGGTCCTAGATTCCAAAGAATCATCCTAACACTCCAGCCCTTCAGCTCACTTTTGAGAACTGTGAATCATTCTCCTATAGTGTTCCCAAAGATGCTGCTGCACTATAACCTCAGCTCAATGTTCCAATGGATGCTTGTGCCCCCGTGAAAGCAGAGGTGGATTAATGCAGGGTGCGGGTCCAGGCCCAGGGGTCCCTACCAATGAGGGCTTCCTGGGAAAAATCTTTTTTAACGCTACTGATGTGGGGGGTCCCAATCCAGGTGGGGGTGTCCCAATCCAAGGACACCTGGCTTGGAGTTGAGGAGCACAAGGTGCAGCCAGTGCGCTCTCAGGCATAGCTCAGCTTGGCTGCAGGGCAGACAAAAGGCCAGGGCAGCTCAGCTATGCTGAACCCAGCCCAGTCCACGGCTGTCACCTTTCAGCTCTGTGTTCTTGGGGAACCCTGGCACAGTACGCAGCCTGCCTGACTCACAAAGGACTCTGCCACCTCTGCCTGATTAGAGGAAGGACTTACAAAAGACAATGAAGATGTAGTGGGAGACGCATCTAAAGCTCTCCAGACAAGGGGGAAGCAACTCCCCTGGTCTCATTTATATGGGAACTGGGACAGGAAAGCACCTTCATTAGCATTCAGGATGGAAAATAGAGATTCCAAGGCAAGGATCACACTGAATTCTGGGACCAGAGAAGCAGGGGAGCACTGCATGATGGGGGATCCCTGCTCCAAATGCTAATCAGCCCAGGTCTACACACACCCAGCTCAGCATTTATCAGACCAATTCTAGTAATGACTCCTTTATTGGTACCCAAAACACTGAAGCTGCCTGTCTGTATTGTGAGCTCCCTCAAAGTAATGCCACCCATAGCCAGGCATGATCAGTTCCTATAATCCACCATATGAGCCATTGTTTACCCATAAACAAACCTAGAGTCCTCTCTTGAGCCATTGTTAGTTCTCAGCAAAAACCCCTACCCAAGCTCAAGTTTCTGTCCTGGTGCTTGGATCCAAAAGCTGCACCAGTTCCACTCCTTTTCTGCCTGGGATCCCTCCACTAAACTTCACTTTCTCTTTCTTCCCTTGACTTCCCCATTTGCTCTGCAGCAACACTTCTTTTACCTAAGCCAAAGATCCCTGTAATGCCCAAAACTACAGTGGGGTCTGCTCATCAATGGTTACTACTAGGACCATTGTGACAAGAGATTGGGACGTGCTGAGTTTTAAGACGCATGAGGGTATCAGCTGAAAGTGCTGATCGGACCCAGCCTACTCAGAAGTACTCTGTTAGTGTGTGTGTCTAACTGCATTTCATAGTTTCATAGTTTCTAGGGTCGGAAGGGACCTGAGCAGATCATCTAGTCTGACCCCCTGCCATGGCAGGAAGAGCACTGGGGTCAAATGACCCCAATAAAGTGGTCATCCAACCTCCTCTTAAAAACCCCCAGGGTGGGAGCCTGCACCACCTCACATGGAAGCTGGTTCCAGACCCTAGCCGCCCTGACCGTGATG
>NW_017729032.1:173094314-173107885 GCF_001723915.1 Gavialis gangeticus
ATGAACTGAGTTTAAGGCACATGAGGGTGTCAGCCTGTCAATGCTGAATAGTCCAGCCTGACTCGGATGCACTCTATTAACCCATGTGCTTGTGTCTGACTGCATTTTATTGTTGCCCTTATGACTGAGTTCAAGGCATATGAGGGCGTTAGCCTATCAATGCTGAATAACCCAGCCTGGCTCAGGTGTGTCCTGTTAATCTCTGTGTGTGTGTGTGTGTATATGAAACTGAGTCCTTCAAGATAGCTCCACTGGGGGTGAGGACTTGCAGAAGAGAGATACAACTCCATATAGAAACACAAGTGACACAAGCAGAACATTGACAAAATTACAGAGACCCCAGAAACATACCCCTAATAAATGAGTGCACCCCAAAGTAACAGGCAAATCTGGTAACATGGCCTCCATCTGTGCTGCCACCATCGCCAACCCAGATCTAATCCCAGCCCCGATCCCCACACCCAGCACATCGAACAGCCTCTGCAAGCTGTCTCTGCTGCCAGTTGAGTCAGGAGTGTGAGGCCTCCAATGGGGTGTGGGGGGCCTCCAATTTTTGTTTGCCCAGGGCCCCAATAAATCTTAATCCCCCAATTCAGAAGCAAAAACAAGTGTGGATGTAACAGGGAGCTGTAAGGAGAAAGTGCAGCAGGCCAACTTTGCTGTGTAGGTAGGCAGCTGTGCAGAAGCTAGCTGTACTTTATGGTGTGAGGCAGATTCCCAAACAGCTTGAGAGAAAAGAGTGCAAGCAGCAGTCTGGGTCAAGCTGCAGCAGGGGGGAGCGAGCTGACCATTTCTTGAAAGTCACTGGTCTCTAAGCTGCTGGGCTGCATTCCTGGCCGTGTTCATGCTGCAGCTGTGTGCATGCACTCGGCATTCATTGGTGACATTCTCAGCTACATCAGACAAAAAAAGCTGGTCGCCGATAATGTCAATTTTCCTTTTATCAGTGCCAATTTGATATGGACTGATATATCAGTGCACCTCTAGTATTATTAGTTTCATCAAGGTGCAGCAGGTAAGAGAAAATGCAGGGGTATCTCAACAAGCTGGAGTGGGGCAGGAGGCACTTGGCCAGATTCATGCAATGGGGTTGTGGGTGGGCAAAGAGTAGCATCTAGGAGCAAGATGGGCAGGCAGGGCCTGGGTTGGGATCATGGGGCAGTGACAGTATGAGGCTGGGGTGCAGGGCATAGCCACAATCCGCTCCCCGCACAGCTCCACGGTGTCACTGCCCTGAGATCCTGGCTCAGCCCAGCCCCAGCCCTGACTCCCGGCCCACTGCCAGACACCACTTCCCACCCATTTGTGACCCCATCCCACCTGCTCCAGCCAGTTTCCATGAAGACCCTGCCCATCCACTCCATCTGGCATCCCCATTTCACTTAGGGAGTTTTGGTAAGCTGTTGTGGAGGAGAGCCAGCGGGTGAGGCAACAGCTCACCAAACCTCCCTAAGTGGCCTTCCAGCACAAATAATTGCCCACCTCTGAGTTAGCTGCACAAATTAGGTGAAAATCCTTTTAGGGTAAGGTCATCCAGAGGGTGATGAGGGGGAGAGGGTGCTGAGCCACCCCTGCTTCATGCTGCAGGTAGGCTGCCTGCATGAGATGTATAGCTGGGATGAGAGTGGGGGTACTGTGAATGCAGTGAGGGGAGCCAGGATGTATATGTGGCACATGTGGCTGGGGGAGGAGAGGAAGGGGGAGCTGTGCTGCGTGCCTAGCAGGAGGGGCTCAGTGGTGGGGACAGCTGCCACAGCTTGTGGCCCACACTGTGTGGGGCCATTGGCTGCCAAAAATTTATACAGCCTTGAGCTACCTCATTGCAAACTACTGGGCGCATCTACATGAGATGCTACTGCACTGTAGCTCATTGCTACGATGCCGTAGCCTCGCCAGGTACGAACTGTGACGGCAATACTACTGCTCACTAGTAAACAGCCACTACACAGTAGCATCTAAAAATAACCATGCAGCAATGGAACTATTTAGCAGAATAGTTACTTGGTTAAGCAAGAACTAAATGACTGTGCAGTAACAACTGTGCAGCCAGCCACTTGTGTAAGGCCTTGCCCAGTGTGGACAAAGCTCTAAGTCCTGAAGGTTGTACCATTCCAGGTAAAGAGTGGAGAAAACAGAGAGCTTGTTCACCATAAATGAACACTATAATAATAAACTACACATTGTATTTGCTGGAAGTGTTGTAGTTCTAGAGAGGTAATTTTCACATGGCCAAGTGACAGAGCTGACAGAGCTTTTAGCTTAAGGTTAAAAATTAAAAGGTAGATGCTCTCTGCTAGCAAAGCTGCTGCTTGTAGGCAGCTACAAAGAACAAGACTCCCTCATGTGGTCCTTGAGATACTGCTCTCCCATTATGAATAGCCAGACAAGGATTCTTATCACTAGAACATCTTGGGCAAGAAAAAAATCCAGTTTTACTCAGACTAATAAATAAAGGACATGGGAACTACTAGATATCAGAACACTGTTTGTGTGGAAGATCTGCACTCAAACACCTTTACACTTCTGTGGCCAACATCATGGCAATCTGGATAGTTCTTCTATATAAAAGCGATGCCCAGAAAATGAGCCACAACAGAATTCCAGCATTTCTCTGTTGTACAGAACTTAAGCTTTCATTAACAACAACTGAGATTTTCATTTGCTGTGGCTGAAAATATTTCCATAAGTCTCTATATATCTTTAGTGAGGTGTAATGAGGTCCTAGATAATTTCTAAATTCAAATTATGATTGTTGTTAATAACATAATAGGATATTGCATTACTAAAAACATCAGAGTCACCTGGTTTATTTCCTGTGGACGTCCAATGATGACAAAAGTAAAAACATCCGGACTATCCCTAATAATTCAAGCTTCTTCCCCTAAGCAAGCTCCGATATTTCAGGTTTAATTTTCTCAAGTAATAAGATTCCACTATTTCACAGTCAAATGCATTTCACTGTCAGGAATTTCTTCCTGACTGTCAGTTTCTATATGTCTTTTCATAACAAAAATAAAGCTCCTAAATCACCATGTAGACTTGTAATTAAGCACTGCAGTTTTTATGCTATTTTCAAAACTATTATTTGTCCACAAGAGCAATCAACTCTGAAATTACAGAAGATTTGGAGCATGGCAAAGTTTTGTATAATTTATTCATATAAAAATTTCTCCTAGAGACAGAATATTAAGTATATTTCTATTAAATGACAGTCTTACCACAATACTAAAGATTTGATTATTACTTACATTTGCTAAGAAAAGTGCTCCACCCAGATTAAGGAGAAAAGAAAAAAAGGAAGAATGGAGAAACACACAGTGACTCGTGCTCTAACATTCTGAACTGAAACATAGGACAGCAGTTGCCTCACAGGTGTCCTGTATAGCAGGCAGGAAAACGCCACTACATTTAAATCTGCTGTATGAAAACAAATTGGAATGATGTCTCCTTTTATTTGATGTGACTGGATAAACACATTCCTCTGATAGATGCCTTGCGAGACTAGCCTAGTATCAGAAAACGTCAGGCTCAGTGCAGACATTTAAAAATCAGTATGCAATATTTAGCAGTTAGCACATGCTTTAATGCAGGGGTGTCAAATATAAGGCCCCTGGGCCAGATCCAACCAGCAGAGCCCTATCATCCAGCCTGCAGTGCTGCTTGTGGTTCTTCAACCAGCCCGTGCGACACATACAGCATGTGCTGACCCCAACACCGGACACTGCATATAATGCAATACATGGAGCCACTCTGGCATGGACTGCAAAGAGCACAGGGGCTGATGTGCACGCTACATGCAGCAGATGTGGCAGTCTGGTGCATGTATTGCATATGGCATCTGCACCAGACTGACACTGCACACAGGATCTGGGGCCAATCCAGGTCACGCCTACAGACCAGTTGTGCACACTGGATCCAGCACTCAGGGCCAGTCTGGTGTGAACACCACATGCAACACGCACCCTGGACTGACCCCATGCAGCATGTTCTAGACAGGGCTGGGGCATGCTGCATGTGGCATGCAGGGCTGCAGCCTGTACACACACTGCAATGTGGGCTGGTCCAGGACACAATGATGCATGCAGTGCCTCCACCAGACTGGCCCTATGCGCTGGATCTGGTATCAGAGGTTGGTCAACAAGTCCTTAAAGGCTGATGTCTCCACCTAGTCAAGACACAATGTTTTTCTATTTGAGGCAGCATGTCAATCTTGGAAAAAATAGCATTTATAAAAATCTATGCAAAGCATTTTAATAATAATACAGAATTCATAATTTTTATTTCAAAACAAATCTTCACTGCAATTTCTTATTTTATATATTAAAAAGTACAAATGTGAAAGGATAACATGAAATGCTATGATTTTTCAAAATATGATTTTTTTTCACAGTGAAAAACTATGGGGAATTTTAAAAAATGCATCTTGTTCCAATTCAAAATACACATATAGTTTGAATGTACAGAATTTCCCATGAACAAGAAATTCTGACTCCTGTGTAGGTCTATTGATGGGTTACTACCAAAAATAGTCTATATTTAATTTAAAAAAGCATAAGATTGAGCAATGAAAACAAAGTAAATAGAAGAGCCACACGCAGATACTCTTCCTGATATCACAGATAGGAGTGGGGAAAAATCCTTGTTTCCTTAAAAATACTGAACTAAGTTTCGCAAGACACTATGTTCTACTTTTCTGAAGTGCAATCTGAAGTTTTACCATACTCCTATTCTCCACTTGGTGGCACTTGAGAGCTGCTGACTATATAACTGCAGTAGATGGTGTGAAATAATACAATACAATTTTCACTCCTTATGTTATTTTTAAACTATATCAAATCAAATTTCCTGAAAGACTTATCCGTACTGCATAAGCTGTATTCTGGCTGCAGTCATGAAACAGAATCAATTCTGTTATCTAGATCACTTGGTTAAGAATGAGAGGGAGGGATGTAACTTGAGTGACAGTGACCATAAAAAGATAAGAGTTTAAGACCCTAAGGAAAAGATGGAGAGTGGCAGAATAAACATGCTGGACTTCAGAAAAGTGGACTTTAGGAAGGTCAGAGCATGAAGTGAGATACAGAAAACAGGAACAAAAAAAGCAATGAGAAACCTTTCTATAAATATATTAGAAAAGGAAGATTAAGGAAAGTGTAGGTCCACTATGGAATGGGGAGAGCAATCAAATAGTGGATGATGTGGAGAAAGCTGTGGTATTTAATGAGACAGAAAGCAAGGCAGTTTTGCACCTTATAAACTAATTAAATGAGAGGTGCATAGCATAAGCTTTTGTGAGTTTGAGCTCACTTTATAGCTTTTTTACCTCAGTCTTCATGAATGTTGTCAGCTCTCAACAAATGAGCACAGCTGGCAGCAACAACGGGGAAGAAGATGAGCAACCTAAAGTAGGGAAAGAACAGGCTACAGATTACTTAGAGATGCTAAATCATCTTCAAGTCAGCAGGGCCAGACAGAATCATCCTAAAATACTCAAGGGACAAACAGGCATCAGCTTTTATCTTTGAGAAAGCATGGAGGTCAGCTGAGATCCTGGATGACCAGAAAAAGGTAAATGTAACGTCCATCTTTTAAAAAGGAAATATTGAGAGTGAATTACAGACCAGTTTAATCTCTATACCCAGAAAGATTATGGAGTTGTCATCTGGCACATCTCCAGGGGGCAATTTCTAAGACGTTAGAGTATAACAGTGATCAGGAACATCCAACATGGATGTATCAAGAGCCAATCATGCTTGACCAACCTGCTTTTCTTCTATAACTAGATGATGGGCTTTGTGGATTCAGGGGAGAGAAGGGGGTATGGTATAACTTGACTATAGCAAGGCTTCCACCTTTGTCTCTCATGAGCAGGGATCCTGGTTTTCTCTGATTCAAAAAAAATCCCCAATTCTTGGATTAAAAGAAGTATGTATCTATATATTGTGGCGTTTCATTTTGATCATGGAAAAATGTGGATTTGTGGTTATTTTTTTAATCTGAAAATTGGGAATTTTTTTTGAATCAGAGAAAACCAGGATCCCGGCTCATGACTTCCTTATTAGCAAACTAAGGAATTACAGTCTGGATGAAAGCCCTGTAAAGTGAAAATATAATCAACTGGATCATCATGCTCTGTCAGTGGCTCATGTCTACCTGGGAAGAGTTATCAAGTGGGGTTTCCAAGAAGTTTGTCCTGGGTCTGGTACTGTTTAATAGCTTCATTAATGACTTGGAAAATAGAACACTATTAGCACATTTGCAAATAAAATCAAGCTTGGAAGATTTGTAGACACAATAAAGGATAGGTTAAGGAATCAGAATGACCTTGAAAAACTGGAAGAATGGTCTGAAAATAATTTAATCAGATAAAATTCAATAAAGGATAGCACAAAGTCCTGCATTTAGGATAGAACATTTGCATGCACAACTACAAACTGGGGAGCAACTGGCTGTTAAAGTGGGAGTTAAAGTGAACTTTCAGATGACTATAAGCCAACAGTGTGATCTTTTTGGGTGGGTGGTGGAGAGGCAAAGCGAACAGTATATTGTGTTGTGTCAACTGGAGTGTCACCTGCAAGTGAAAGGAAATATTTCTCCCACTTTATTCAGCACTGGTAAGGCCTCAATGGAGTACTAGTTTTCAAGAAAGAAGCTGATAGATTAGAAAGACTCCAGCAGGCAGAATAAAAATGATGATTAGAAGTCTAGGAAACTTAATTTACAAAAAACAGTTGGAAAATCTGGAATTATTTAATCAGGAGAAAAGAGGTGTGGTGCTTCTTTTCTGTCCTTCTGTCCTGGCCCCTTTGCCAGGAAATGTTTTTTATTTGTTTGGTGGTGCCTAACACATTCAGGCCATTGATCCTTGGATTTCTTAAAGCCAGTTTTAATACAGTGAACAACCAGAGTCATTTAATTCAATAGTTTTGTTCTCTTCCATTCTTCTCATCTATTGTATGTTATTCTCATTTATCTGAAACTTATTTGGAAAAATTTTCCTGAGCTAACTCTTATACATGAGTACAGTAATTAGGGCCCTAATCAGGGCCTTTCAAATGCATTTCATACTCCCAAGAAACATCAAATCAGAAGCAGTGTCATTGTAGAGTGCCAAGCACAGTCTCAATTCTCAAATAATAACGATGACAATGATGCTGCAATGCCAATCTTTCCTAAGCTACATCTGCTGCTGTAAGGAAACTGTGTTTTATTTTTACTTTGGCTTTTGTTTCTACCACATCAGTTTGAATAGTTTATTATACAAGCAATCTGAAGAAACAGGCCCATATGTTAAAGCCTCCCAACTTGAATATGCAAAATGCCTAATGTGTGTTGGAGCTCTGCACACATTCCCACACTCTGAACCCTGATTTGTGAGGTTCAGGGCTACACATGATATAACTCTGCATGCATTATTGAAAGTTTAGGTCACATTGTTCAGTGGTTTTCTACATTTCTAAACTATGTAAACATTTATAAAGAGCAAATCCTCTCTCCAAAGATAGTCAGCAACTCTAACCCTCTCTCTTCCCACTACTGAGTTTGCTCTTGCATTTTCTGCAATAGCATGTTCTTCTGCAGCAAGAGCTTTACTGAAGAGCCTGGTATGTCTCACTTGAATGACTTGCTTAAAACCACAGACACTAATACGAATAGAATAATTCACTTACTTTCATTATTATTTAACTGTTATATTTAACTGAAACAGATTAAAACCAGATCACTTTTGTCATGTATATATAGGCAGAATTCTCCAGTCTTCACCTGTGAGCTAAGTTTTGTATGCAGAGGAACTATGGTGTATCGACAAATACTGCCCATTTTGATGTCAGCAAGCAACAAATTGTTGCTGTCATAAAGTGGAAGTCCTTGCCTCTTGCACAATGTAGCTAACTGGTTTTAGAGTTAGGGGCCAGTAACCTACTAGAGGCCTGATCCAAGGCCCATTTAAGTTACTTCAATAGGCTTCCATTCAGCCTCCAAGGCATTGATTTGTACATAACATGATTAAACTTGCAGATGAAAACAGTCCTTTTGAACTTCACTGGGATATTCATCTGAGTTTGGTTAATTATGTCATTCAGTGTTTGCAGGAATAGGATGTAGAACAAAATAATTATCAGGTTTCAGACTTCCTATCTGGTTATTTAACAGGAGAACAAGGGCTACTACCAGGTAAACATGGCTTCTCAACTCTTGAAGATCTTGGCTACAGTCCTACAGTAGACACAAGCATAGTTTTTTCTCCTAGCCCCATACCCTAACTAGTGTAGGTTAAAGAGCTTTGAGAGGGCTTAACCTAGCCTTTCAGGCAAATCTTTCCTGAATCTAAAAGGACAATGGACTCTGAAAATATTTAAGTCATCAAAAACATTTTTTTCTGTTCATGTTAACAGTAAGAGTCTCCCTCTATGCCTGTTAAGAGGTTATTCATCATTTTAATGAGAAAGCAATTTTCAACTCCAAAGCCCAAGTATGGATAAATTAGCAAAACCAACCAAAAGCACACCTGTAGTACAACAGCTACATTTATCTTTTTTCAGTTATGTGCATGCTACAGCTCCATGCTTTCCTTCAGATTGTACTAGTTACACATTTTCTTTTTTCCCCTCTCCCATAAGAAACCTGTAAATAACCACAAAGATCCTCCCAAAATTTCTCAGGATCCACAAACTGTAATGGGATTTACCTACAAACCTGTCGGTTTTATACTCCTGTTCTTCATTATAATATCTAAGCATCTCTGATGTAAACTAGTTTTGCAATGGCAAAGTGCGCACAGCAGTCTTTTTTACACTTCTCTATCTTATCAGATTATGAAAAAATCCAGACAGATATTTTTGTTTGGTCCTTAATGCAAAAAAAACCCCCATAATAGTTGACAGGGGTTGGGCTAGATAATCTCTTGAGTTCCCTTCCATCCCTACTTCTCTATTAAAGGAGTCAACAGTCAATAAACAACCCCTAGAATTGGCAAGCAGTGCGCTAGTGTGCTTTTTCTTCCCCTCTGGAACTTCTAGAATAGTTGAACACTTGCTGAGTAAGGAGGATGTACAGTCACTGAGCAGTAAGCCCAGGCTGTTATCAGGAGTTCCCAAAAACGTCGGTCCGTGCACTCCCCACAGCTCCCAGGCACCTTAAGTCAGGCAAGGACAGACCACTGAATGTTACTAAAGTCAGGCTTGGGAAAGAATGGAAAGCAACATGTTTCCTACCACAACCACATGTTTCCTTACAATTGCCAAAATATGGGTGGAAACACTGCTCCTCACCACACTTACCCACTGCAAGGCAGGGCGAGCTGAGTGTTCACTCCTACCCCAGTGTCATAGCCACAACACTTCAACACCTAAAAGGTGACTTTTTATCTGAAATGCTATGTGTGTGGTTTCCTCTGCCCTTCCACAACAATGAACCAGCCAGGTTGCACATGGAGTTAGAGAGAGAAGGGGAAGTGGGTGGGTTTTTCCTTCCCCCGCTCCTTCTCCCAGGCCAGCAGGGAACACTTACTGGGACTGGGCAGGAAGGAGAGACCTGACTGCTCCTACCACTGTCCCTGGTTGAGCATGGTTCCATGCAGAGCCCAGCTGGAGAGTGCAGAAGCACTTCTGGAGCTTCCCCTGCCCCTTCTCCTGGGGCAGTTGGAGACAGCAGCAGCAGTGGAAGAGAGGTAGTGGAAGGAAAGAGAGAAGAAGGGAGGGGACATGCAGCCGAGCAGGGAGGAGATGAGGAGGGGGGATTCTTACTTGCTTCAGGGGACTTAAAAAAATGTCCCTGGCTGCTGCTCCCACCACATGGTCAACTGAAAAGGGAGGCGCATCTGTGCCACTGCACCCTATCCCTGGATCCTCTCCTGCATGTGTCCACACCCTAAACCAACTAAGCTTTGTAGTGCATCCAACCCAAACTAGCTAGCGAAGTCCTACTTTCTCTTAAGCTGGAAAGGCACCTTTGCACAGAAGATGCAAGCTATATTACCTGAGTGCCCCAAGTCCTCCAATGCCTTTCAACAATTCCTTCCCAGGTACCAAGAACTACAGACAAGTTTTTAGCTTTTCCCCAACAAATGAATAATTCTGTCTTTGGGCCTGCTACTGCACCCAGTCTCTGGGGGAAAGTTGCTTTGCTTATCTGCCACTTTTGTAGTGCTTTCATCATTTTTTGTAGCACTATAGGCAGTGAGCCTGTTTGTATGCTTAATTTTTGTGGCACTAAAAGGGCATATATAGTCCTGTACATGTAACATCTGAGCACAGCCTTAAGTACAGGAATAGAAAAAAATTATTTGCAAGGTGCTCATTGCATTCTCCCATCAGTGGCTAGGTCCCAAGGATATTAGCACTCCAACTCACACTCAGCTCAGGCAATGTGTCACCAACTGAGAGAAATGGCAGCACAGTCAAGTCAATGGAAGCAGAAGACTTGGGTTCTGTTCCAGCTCAGCCACGGAGCTGTTACCTGACCTTGGCCAAGTCAGTTCAACACACCATACTAATTAAATGATAGGTATGTATTGCCTGCCAGTGTTTATGTACAGTGTTCATAAACATGGGACCCTAAATCTCCACTGAAGGCTCAAGGAACTAATGAATTATAAATAATAAATGCCCAGAGCTATACTTTCAAGGACACACCAAGAATACAAGCTACGTGAGGCCCTGAGGCCCGTCACATCTAAAATCCAGTTCTCACTATTTGGGAAACAGCACAAACTAAATTTTAGACACACTGGCAGAAGAGTTATGCTCCCCCATTCCATCCCCCCGTCCCCCCGAGAGTCCTTCTTTCTGGGGAAGTGGGGTGGGGAGAGGAGGATGGATGAGAAGCAAACCTATCAGAGGTCTGTCTAGACACCATACAAAGTTGCCTATCTCTGTGAAGCTGGGAAGGAAGGAAAAAGCATGATGTAGAAGCAATTCTCATCCTTCCTTCCTCATTGGCAGGATCTTCTATTAACAAAGTTATTTACTACCTAAAAGTTAAGTGTCAACATTTCTCTAATATTTAGACTTGGATACATTAGGAGTGGTTTTATAGCTGATTTAAGAGTTTGCCCTTTCCTCCTCAGGCTCCTCAGCGTTTTTTTTCCCTGAAGTTTGTAGAAACTATGGAGTTTGCAATTCTATTTTTGGAAGTTACTCACATGGGATCATTTTCAAGATGTAAAGGAATCTACTGTATACCAAGTCTTGCCCTTCACGCAACCTTCTCATTCTTTAAAAGCCCTTTTGGCAAAGCAGATAACAAAACATCACAAAGAATTCCCCCAAGAGTATTCCAGATTCTTCAGTAAGAAATGCCTCTTTGTGAGGCTGTTCCACTGCAAAAATTTCTGTTTCAAGGAAATGTGTATTTTCTTCCAAAAGACTGGTTCTTTTGTTTTATTGTTTGACTCTCTGGCATTCTGGGAGTGAGTATTGCCTCCTTGCCATTGTTATAAATTAAGCTGAAACAGTGATGTATATATACCAAGATGCTGGAAGGCAAATTCCATGCTTCTGTCCAATTACTCAAATCATTAAGTGTTCCTCCTGCCCCCAAGAAGTCTAATATTGTAGTATCTAATGTTTCTGTACAACAAGTATAGCAGCACATAGATTTTTCTATATGACAACAACCATGTAGTGCAATTCCCCTTCAATTTTGTTATTTTCTTATTACTTTCCTTCTTCACAAGCTCCCCACCATGTTCTGGGTCTTGAGACTATTCCCTTATTAGGATGAAGGCCTTTTAGTACAAAATGCTTTGGCATTTCAATGTCCGTGGTGAGACTGACTAAACTTCTTCAGGTTTACCTCTTCTATAGCTTGGATCCGTCACACCACAGTCTTATTCTTTGCCAGTCCAATTGAAATAACACTATGGAAGCCTTCATGTATCATGTCCTAGTTTGTGAGAGACAAGACTTCAAAGGTGATGAATCTGATGATCAAAAATCAGATGTCCTCCATCAAGGCTGGCCTTGTCTTCCAAGTTGTAAGAATACAACTCATATTAAAAATGAAAATTATATTGTTCTATCCAGAAAACTTAAGAAAATCTGTTGTCAGAGTTTGATATAAGGGACATTTCCTTATAAGACTTTATATTCTTAATGTTGTTTAGATTAACTATCAAGGCACCTGGCAATATGCAACAATGGTGACCTTGTAGCTATTGAAGACAGCAGACAAAATTACAAGAAGCCCTGTTCACCTCCAAAAGGGGTCAAGCACCAATGCAAGGACTGAGAACAAGCAGCAACCAGGGGACCTGTTCCCACTTAAGCTGGCACACTGCAGAGCAGAGTCCTGAATGCCACTTCTGTACCAACCCCTCAAAAGCACACTCCAGTCCTGCACAGGTAAAACATCTGGGCACGTACATGAGGGTGAAAGTATTACCAACAAACTGAAGGTGTTCTTCTACATCTCCTATTCAAATGTGATATACGAGGGCCATACACTTTTAGGCAATCCATCTTTTGATACCTGGCTCTCATATTCCCAGGAGAATCATGCATACTATGGAAACTATAATAGATAATCTGTGATATAAAAATGAGCTAGCTTGCTTATTACATAGGTCATAAGTTTAAGTCATGAGTTTAGGTATGGATAGTCATAAGTTCATGAGTTCAGATATTTTAGAGCTTGTTCAGCAAATTGATCATTAAGCAAATTTAAACATGTATGACTATATGTGTAATACTAATTTTGACTAAGGAAATATAAGCAGAAGAAATCTATTCCAGGGTCCAAGCTGATTCGAAAGGAAAGAGGAAGATGCCCTCATGATGGAAGTCCAGACTGATTCAAAAGGAAAGAAGAAGGTGCCCTCTGGATGACCGCAACCCCAAAGGATAATTATAACTAACCAAAAAAAACATGTTACATAATGATGACTAACCTTATTGCGCGCGCAACTAACTATACCATATAGAGACAAACATATAAATATGAAAGTTCAAACCCCTCTCGGGGTAGCTTTCTGTCCTTAAGACGGAAGTCTACCCTTCTGCAAGAGTAATAAAATTTATCTCTGGCACTCTTGTGTTTCCTAATTAATAATATCACGGCTAGAGCCCACAATCTGGCCAGGTTGTCCTTTGGTGTATGGGCAACTAATGCAACTTTGCTAACATCTGCTGAAAAAAAGTTCATCTGCTTCTTACAGTTTCTAGCAGAAACCTTGCTCACAGTTAAACATATGGGTCTTTCTAGACTGGGCTCTTATTGTAGATAAATCTACTCCCAAATGACCTAAGAGGATTTTTAATTTTCCATGGATAAACCACTATTTACTTTAACTTTCCCTTCCTGCTATCTCATGTTAATGTGATTCTAAAAGGCAAAATTGTAATATTGTGAATACCTGTTAAAGTACAATATTTAAATATAGTTGTCTAAAGGGTCACAACCATCAGTGTGCCAATTCACCAGAGAACATTGGAGTAAATTTAAGTTCTGTTACCCATATACATGGGACCCCAATCTTCACTGAGACCTGAATAATTTTGGTACTTGTTTCAGGTTGTTTTAGGTTTTGGTGTTGTTGTTTGGTTTGGTTTTTGTTGTTTGGGGGAGGGGGA
>NW_017729032.1:173108514-173120110 GCF_001723915.1 Gavialis gangeticus
ACATTGATCTCAAGGTAGCATGCCTCATCCTAATCTCGCTTTTAAGCAGTTACCTGAGAAGGAGAAGTTGACTTCTCTGTCATCAGAATTCTGAGTCAGATGCATGTCAAACTTTCTCCATCTTTTTCAAATACTTATTGCAATTGGTAGAGCAAAATGGTGCTATCAAGAAGTCTTGAAATGCTATTTATTGGAATGAAGATAAACTCACTCTCTCAATACTTATAATACAACTCTCCATTCAAAGAAAGGGACACAGCTAAATCTGGAAATTATCCAAATGGGAACATTTTTTATCTTTTCCATGTTCTTCTTTTTACAAACAAAAAAATGATCTATTTCCAAGGTAATAAATTAAAGCACTGAATCAAGGAGATTTAATCACATTTGGCACGTACATTTCATACGTGGTAGTGTTTTCAGTTGGCATCCTGCCACCATTAACATTAGCATCTGTTTAATGACATACATGCCCTTCTGGTAAATGACTAAATTTATAAAACTTATAATGATGAAAGCACAGAAGCTGCTCTTAAACTTTCAACGATTTTACATCCTAAAAATCTACTGACTTCATCAAGCTGCTTGTCTTTTAAAAGAACTGGACTTCCTATTGCTTCTTGGTTCCCACTATGATGACTAGGAGAGAAAAGAGTACCCACTGAACTGAGAATAAAAGCATCAGGCAGTTTTAAATGTGAGTTTTACTAGTCAACTCAGTGGTGTAGTGAGTTAATAAAAAGAAAAAAGAAAATGTCATCTAAGTTACTGGTCCAACTGTTTCAGTATCTACAAAGCAGCATATGGTCTTTTGACTTGCCTATCAGAATAGCTAACACTCTGTTTACTTCTGTAATACAAAGTCAAAGAATCCAAACATAGTTTTAGATTGCCCTCATTCTTTTATTTTGTTTTTTAAAAACTTTCATCTTGAATATGACTTATAAGTCATTAACTTTAAAATTTTCAAAGAGCAGGAAAAAAAATCAAATAGAGCCACTTGGCTTTAACAACTAAAAGACAAGTAAGGAGATTTAGGAAAAGATTTAAAAGGACAAGCAACAAAATAGACACTTCTGAGTCCATACAAAATAACACCATATGAATATGAAGGTTTCTATGGACAAAAATCAAAGAAATTGTGCTGAGAAAATGCTTTTCTTTGACCAATGAGGTATAGATAACCACTGAACAGGTGGAATTTACACAAGATCAAGGGATTTACATGGCTTTGTTTTGCATTTTTGCTGTAGAAGGAAATTCATGCATCAGAACTGAATTTCTCAACCTCAAGGTCCTTATAAGACCAACATGCAATCTCCTCAGACCCAAGAAATATTAAAACCATTTGTAAAGGTATTACAGAGAGAAAAAGCTCTAAGGCTTTCAAAACACCTTTAACTGGTGCTATCTTAACAATCCCATCTTCCAGTAGGCACTATTTCATCCATTTCCCCCCTTACTGAAGGCCTCAAAGCCTTGACCAAGGTTTTTTAATCTATTCCCTGTTGACCCAAATTAAGCAGTAGTTCTCCAGATCTTTTGAAGTTCTACTGTACTCACTGCCCTCTCTTCCTAAGTTACTTGAACACTATATGCACTCCCCTTAGGGTTGCCAACTCTCTGTGGTTGCCCTGGAGTCTCTAGGAATTAGATACAAATCTCCAGGAGACTACTGAGAGTCACCCAGGAGATAAATAATAGGGCATTCGTTAAAATAAATATTAAATGATGAATCCAATTTATACAGTAGCCCAATGGGTTTTAAAATGTAATGCACATTTGCGCCTTCCTAATGTAAAGTCTATGCATCGTAATCAGTAACTGATATACGCAAGCATGCAGGCATGTTCATGTTGTATGTTGCAGGCACATTGGCATTCTGGAAACCTACCAGAATAGATTCAAACAGAGTTGGCAATCCTAACCCCCTTCAATAGAACCATCATTGCCTATATAGCTAATGTTACAAGGAAGCCTTATGGTTCTTCAGGGAAAGGAAAAAAAGACTTGCTGTGCTCCAGGCAGATTTCCTGAGCTAAGAAGCCAAGACAAGCAGCTCTCAGACTGGAGCTTTTTAGAAAGTAAGGCGGCAGGAAAGGATGGCCTTAAGACAACTGTCTTCTGGTGAAAGACAAGAATCTTTCTTTAGTGACCTAGAGAAGACTTTGTGTCAGACCTAAATCCAAGGGTCAGAACACAACCTGAACCCTGCCAGAGGTAAATTGGTTTATTATTATTATTTTTAGTCCTAGCCATACTGGGGACCAACTTTGTTGATCTTCTCCTGGAGAAAAGAGAGTACTCTGTATATATTCTGCAAGCAAGGAACAAGCTTTATTTATTTTTGCCACTCTACAGGAAGAGTTTGTTTTATTATCCCAAAGCTAGGAGATCGGTTTAAGTTTACTAATCCAGAGACAAGGATAAAGTTTTGTGCATCACTGAAGACTGAGAAAAACACTCTGTGGTGACCCTTTGCCAATATGTTAACCTCTTTTTAAAGCCAGGTGTCTTCATTTGTTTCTTGGGACATGACCCCAGCCTAAACCAGATGGTACCTGGTAATACAACCATATCTTATTTATTTTCATAATAATCATCTATGTAAAAGCCTTTTAGATCAAGCAATTCATTCTGGATTATAAATCAAAACCTAAACTTTATAACCATTTAAATTCCAAATGTTTCATATAATCAGTGAAAACAGAAAACAGGTGCATCTCTCATAGCTCATTTTTTACTTTGGGAGTTTTTTCTGGCCATATCCAGCAATTACTCCTAAACAGGACATCTATCTCAACAGGTCATGAATTCCATCTAGTTATACAGAAAAAAAAGAGGATTTGTGAATTAGCCCCAGTCACACATGTATAAATTCTACCTCCCTTTAGGTACTGGTAGGTAGTAACTAATACACTGCGTAGTAACATCTAATTCATTATTTCTTTCTTTTAACTTTGGATAATTTAGGACAAAAAGGAGAGAGAGATCATGTGTGCCTGAAAAACATGATAGATGATGGATGGAACTTTACTGAGATCATAGAAACATGCCATTTTGGAAAGAATGTAGTTTAACTTTTGCTTAGAAACTATAGGATTGTAAAAAGTTAGTGTAAATACTACGCACCTGATAAAAAAAATCTTTAGTTTTTTGAGTATTGGTAATGTTTACTGTAAGCTACATCAATATGAAGACCCTGGTACCTTTACTCAAAATCCGCAGTTGTGATCCTTCTTAGATTCAAAGCACCCCTCAACAGACTCAAAGCACCCCTCAGAAATGCTGTTAGGTGTGCTAACACACTGCCCTGGCACCCGGGTTGAGAATCACTGGTCTAAATATTCCATTCCTTCCATGACATTTGAATCTGGCTGGCTCGTTATAGCATTACAAAGCCAGAGACTGGAACAATATACCCAACAGGAAGAGGAGAATTAAAGATAGAAAAGAATGAAAAACCCAGTGCATGCATGCACATATGAACATGTGCACACAAGTCTTTTTCTAGTTTCCTTGATAGCACTTTTCTCCCTACAATCCAGGGATTCTCCACGTTATGGATACCTTCTGGAAAGGGCTGAAAACTCTCTCCTTTCTATAGAACAATATCAATTTATTTCAGTCCTCAAGACATGCTGTTGAAGAAAAAAACAGGTCACAGATAAACACTCACTTGGAACAGGCAAGTAGGAACTGCTTCTCAGGAGCACGCAACAGCTATTACACTCTGACTGCTATGTGTGCAAGAGGCTGTAGAGATACAAGCAAGCTAAACCGTAAACAAAGCTGGGCTGAAGTTAGAGTAAAAGTTATGCGTCAGCTACTGCATGCTCCCCAACAGCAGCCCCCCTACCCTTTTGAAATCACTGCAAGTGCCATTTCCTATAGCAGCTGTTGCCCTTTCTAAGGACAGAGAAAGGCCCATAATTAGATTTTAAGCTAAGGTAGTTGTGAATCTAAGAGGGATCTTTCAGGCCTTGATTATACATACTAAGCTACAGGATATTATGTTGAGCATATTAGGAACCACACTGGGAGCATCTACACGTATATTAATGTGCCTTTGCTACTATGCATTACGTTTAGTACAGTATAACATCATAAATCCAGATATCAAAAATCCGGAATTTCAAAAATCTAGCTCCTTTTAAAACTACACTCCATTGGGGAATACCGGGGGCCAGTCCCAGAGCAGCGGAGGGGGAAGCTTGCAGTCAGTGGCTGCCGCCGCCATCCACCACCCCACACCGCTGCTCCGCATGTGACCGCTGCTCCTAGACCAGCTGCTGCTACACCTCCCTGCCACCGCCCCTGCCCCCCCCCGCCACCGCTCCATGACCAGCTGCCGCTCTGGTTTCAAAAATCCAGAATTTTCACATTTCCAGCAGGTGCTCGGTCCCGAGCATCCTGGATTCAAGAGGTTATATTGTACCTCTAATATGAGGTACTACATACATGACCAGTAGCAAAGGCGCACAGTCTTTTTGTGACGCTTAACGTGCAGGAGACTAATTCTACTGCTCATTAGCATGTCACAACAAAAGTCATGCTAATGCGCAGTAGCATTAGTCTACTGAGCATTAAGCATCTCCTGGCAGTGGGAGCATTAAGATATGATAGTCAGGAGTCAGTCAAAGATCTCTGGATGTAAAATGATCACGTCCATCCCTAATCCTTAAATTCATGGTTGGACAGCTTTATCCTTTCCAGTCTAAAAGGCTCTGAAACAGATCCCTATGAATAACACCACAGTCTCAAACCAAATCCCAGCTCAGACACTTACATAGAAGCTTGCTCCTGCTGCAAATGACAGAGGAAGTGGAGGCTTCCAGAAAAGCTCTGAGTTGCATTTCCACCAGGAGACATATCAGCTCTGGTTTGGAGACAACAGCATATCATTAACAGTTGTCACATGCAATACTTTTTTGCATAAGAAGTATTACTGGACTATGCCTGTACATGAAAATATTACTTTACATGAAAACAGGTTTACTGACAACAGCTAGTGCAAAAGGGACATACTGGTCTGAAATAAAAACAAGTTTAGAGGCACACAGGAAAAATGTAGCAGTTGGGACGAACTACTTCCAGATGGGGAAACAGAGACCTATGCAATTATTCCTGAGATGAGACTACTAAAGTGTGATATGACCATCAGTGTAGGGATGTGGCTAGGTACCTGGGGCACTTTCAAAAGAACTTGTAGTTGCTGCCATGATCATGAACACAAATGCTTTTCTTTACCCCTCCTGCCCAAAGTCAGTACCCAGGGCAATTGTCACTAGTACCTTCCCCCCCTCTTCCCCTCCAGCTACTACTGGATATGACCAATGTAACAAAAAGCCACATTGCATTTTTTGATGTACCCAATGAGAAAGCAAAAGTAACAGTTTGACTTGACAACCCTAAAATTAGCATTTACTCATAACAAAAGCATCAATACTGCCTGTTCCAAAGCAACAGAACACTTCTCGCTCTCTCACTCTCTCTCTTCTATGGAAACAAAGATTTTATTCCCAAGAACTGCTGACCCTCTCAATGGGATGCTCAAGACGGTCTGTCTACTGTGTTACCTTAAAGAGACAGATCTTCAATTGGGGGGGGGGGGATCTTATTCCACCAAAAGCTTTGATTTTAATGGAGTAGAAAAAAAGGGAGAAATCAAACTCTTAATTTTTTTATAACATTTCCCACCTCCAATTGTCTTTCCTCTCCTCAGATTAAGGCCTGGATTCAACGAAGCAGATATTTTTACAGGCACTTAATCATAATGAAAAGTAAATGAGAACTTGGCCACGGTACAAGTTCTGCCTTCTGACTTCTCAGTTACCCTACAATTCATTACTAATCTATTCAGCTCGTTTGTGAAGATGCCAGCTTCTATTATCCTACAACCCAGAAAACCAAGTTATTCCGAGATGATTGTATAGAAATGACAAGTCAAAGTCATATATACAATTAAAAAAAAATAATAAAAGCAAAGTATCTAGAATGTTTTTGAAGCTCTTTGAACCAACTTACATTAATGACTAATTTAATACTGTACTCTTTTTTAACAGTAATATAAAAGGGCTCCGGTGAAAGAAGAAAATGTTTTATTTTATGAAGCAAAGTTCGATCAACTTTGGTTCACCTGAGTCAACCTCTTTGGACTGCTGGTTTACAAGCCTGTCTCTGAAGGCAGACATCATGCCAAGCTGAAGACAAGCCTCATTCATCATTAGGAAAGTCGAGTCACCTGAGAAGTAGTGGCAAATCATCATCACCATTGCAGATTCAAAATTTCTAAGTCTGAGGGACCTGTAGACAATGTTATTGCCAATCTCCAATCTCAATCTGCAGATTTTATAGAATAATTGATAAACATAGCACCATCTAGCTTTAACCCTAAATGAGCCATTCAGGTTAGCCAAAATAAGATACTGCTTACCTGAATATTGCCATTAACCATGACTTTTCTCACCTTAACATAGAAAAATCTAACTAAATCATTACAACAAAATCACAACATACAACAAGATAACAACAGATAGCACCTAATTCATTTCTGACATTATCTAGAGCTCCTAGTGCAGCTTTAAATTTACTTCAGGTTTTCAAAATGAGTAGATAGCAGTGAGGGGATAATATAAAAAATGAGAGCCTATAAAATAAAAATAAAAGGATCTACATGAAACAGCATGAAACAGAATAAGAGATGCAAAAGGCAGAATAAGTACTGTATCCCATTTGCTTAATGTATAAGATTACACAAAGAGGTATAAAAAGGAGAAGAAGAAATTCCATCAGAGATAAGGCCACATCCTAACTGATTAATCTAAAGGAAATATTACTTTTTCTTTGCAAGACATAAAGTGAAGTCAAAGATCTAAGAACAAATTCAGAGGTAAAGCAATTGCTGGGGCAAATCACCCATTGATAATCTTAATGACGTGTTGTCTACTCTTCCACTGACACTGGGCAGTAAAAAATGCCAGTTTGGGTGTCAGTGAGAAGTGCTGTGCCCCAGTGGGGAGTCCTACTCAGCAACGCAAAATCTGCCTGCATTTCTGTCCTCCTTCAACAGCTTTGCTTGGGCAGGCCACTTCAAGGTCAAGCTCAATACAAGTTCTGCCAGTGACTGGCCACTGGCAGACAAGGCAGACAAAATATGGACTGAATCAGCACCATCACACTGACCAGTGCCACACACGGTAAGGGCTGCTTTGGCTGGAGCACGAATGAAGAACAACCTGCAGGCATGTGCTCTACAGCACCTTCCAAGCAAGCTTCTCAGTTGCCAGGTACCTTCTGCCCTTCATTGTATAACTAGAGGCAGGTAGCAATTAAAGCTGAATTAAGCCAACTGGTACTGATTATCAACATGTTACTGACACCAACACCTCAATTTGACTCCCTATGTCCATTTGATGCTGAACGGGTTTTGTAAATCAAGCCATAAAATTAAGTTGTTTTGTAATGTAACTTTCAAAATCTTATATAAGGCTAGGTATCATTGTAGGGTTATATGTGGTTCTCAACCTTTTATGCCTCAATAGACTCAAGGCACCTTGTGAAAAATGCCATCTCTTAGTTTTCCCCCCGTTTTTGACTACAGAAAAATAGACCAATTCTTCTGCTGCAAACAACTCAGAAAGACCACAACAGGCCAGACTATTTTTAACACTCTGGATTCCTATTTGAAATCTCTGGATTTATCTGGTGAAACATGGTAGCACATGTGATAACACTGCTTGGTAGCTTGGGACACCCTTGGAAGGATCTCACTACACCCTAGCTAAGAATCACTACTCTAAATATTTAGTTGCTTCCATGACATTTAATGTCTCTTCACCATTTAGTGTGGCTCATTAAAGAGGACTTGTGCATAAGTCCCAGTCACACACATATAAAACTTTACCTCTCATTAGGTGGTAGGTGGTACCTAAAGCATTGCCTACTAAGATTTCTTTCTTTCTTCCTTTCTACTTTGGACCATTTAAGAGAAAAAAGAGAGATCTCAGCAGATCTCATATGACCCTAAAAAACATTAATGATGATGAGGATGATGAATGAAACTTTACTGAGACCATAAAAGCATGCCATTTTGGAAAAATGTTAGGTTAACTTTTGCTTCCAAATGATAAAATCATAATAATTGGTGTAAATACTAAGCACCTGTTCAAAAGACTCTAGGCTTTTTCACCACTGGCAATGTATTTACTATAAATTACAGCAATATGAAGATCTTGCTGCCTTTGCTCAGAATCAGTGGTTCTCAGCTATTTTAGACTCAAAGCACCTCTCATTAAACTCAAGGCTCCCCTTTGAAAATGCCAGCTATTAATTTTCACTTGAGAGGCGGGATGGAACAGGTCGGGATATTTTTAATATTGTGAATTCCTCTTTGAAATCCCTGGGTGTATCTCCTGAATCATGTTTGAACACTTACCAGAGTTAACATTGTGTGACACCCTTGAATGGATCTCAAGACATCCCAGGATGCCTTAGTACTCTGGCTGAGAGTCACTGAATGAGACTGATCTGGAAGTTTGCGCCCACTGGTAGATAGCAAATTCCATAGCCACTAGGCCAGAAGGCTAATCTTGCAATCGTCTCTCGCTGGCATAGAGTTCCTGTTTCCTGCAAACTCAGCATTGGCATTGTTCAAGTATGAAGAAAGCTGCTAAGTCTCATGCGGCCTGTTAGGTACATTTCCAGGGCTCAGAAGGATTAGTTTTATTTAACATTGTCGTATTTAGATACTACTGTGTGGTGCTAAAATCATAAATATTATAGTTAATAAGACAGATACTGACAGTGTACTAAAACACCTCGGCTGCTAAGAGGTCTCCAAGCCTGTATGCCACTGTTCCATTCCTCGTGATGCCAGACAGTCTCACATGAGCCTATAGCCCATTTTTCGGCAATGCTGAGTACTCCAAAGAGAAGCACTAGGATATGCAGGTTCTCCACAACCTGGCAGTGTCAGGCTGCCACTGTTCATGAAGCAGCACCTGCTTTCTGTTACACATGTATCAAACAATGCCTTGCTTTCCACAACTGATTTAATATATGGCCACCATAAGAAGTAGCTTGGGGGTTTTCCAAACTGTACAAGAAACAGTCCAGCACTGTTAAATCTCAAATGTATTAAAATGTACAGTTTCCCAGCTTGACATCAATTTCAGCTTATTTCCAGCAAGACTAACATCTATTCTTCCACACTTAGCAAAACATCTACTTGCAAGAGATGAATCTGAAGAGAGACATCCTGTTAAACTGTCTGAGCCTGAAACACTCACCTTGACAGCTCTCCCCAGGTAATGGCATTCATTACTCAAGAACTCAAAAACTTTAGTTGTCATGAGTAGAGATTTCAAGAAAGCACTAGTTTGCTAATTTGTTAATCTAGGGGGAAAAAAAGTTAATGGGTTTGATTTTTCTCTTAAAGTTAAAAAGTACTTCAGACTTGGGCCCTGATCTTCCATAACAAGGGCTTAACTTTACTCAAGGGAGTTATCATGCTGACTTCAATGGGGGGGGCGGGGGTCTACACATGTCACTAATATGCAGCAATAAATTTGGCAGCTTATTATTCCCGGGAAGCTCCTAAGTGTTTGATTTACACATATGCCACACTGAGCTGGGTTGCAGCAGCCAAATCTGCTGGGAGCCTGGTGGGGTCAGCCTGCCAGTCCGGGGCTGCTTTGACTGGGCACAGTGTGTGGGGGGGGGCTGGCTGGGGCATGAGGGTGCTTCAGTGTGGGACAAGTCAGCAGGCAGCCCCTGCACTGAAGTACCCTCATGCCCCAGCCCTGCCAGCTCAACATAGTTTATTAGTTTAATGCACCTTAATAGAGGCACACATGTAGATGCTGAGACATTTACTGCACAGTTAATTAGTGACCTGCGCAGTAAACATCTCATGTAGACGTGCCCTGGAAATATTCACGAGTCAAATTAGCAAATGTCTGTTCATTGGGAGGTATAGGACCTTGCAACACATCCCAGGATTGCGAAGAGAGAGCTCTAGCCAATCAAAATTTGAACTAATTGGCAGAGCTGCAGTTTAGAAATTACCTGTATATTATAAACTTGCACCCTGCCCACTCAAGATAATTCTATTTAGCACCTTATCTACATGAGCACCAAGGCATACAATAAAATGAAGCAGTAAAAAGGCATGTATGCCAAATAATGGGATTGATTAAGGCAGGGGCAGCCTCTTGAAATTAGTTAGTAGGTAGGGAAGAAGGTGCTTAGTTGCCAGAACTTTTTGTTGAGTAAAAGCATAGCAGTGATGGAAGTATTCTTTTCCATTGCTTTGGACATGCTCTCATTAACCAACCAGGGACTTTAATGGTCAGGACCGAGCTCCAATTGACAGGGACTCTTGAAATCTCTGCAAAATATACAGAGTTACCTCAATGCCATGCAGGTCGATCCAGGTCTCAAAGCTGGCAAAGCAGCACAGGCTTCCAGGGTGTCTATGAGGGAGCAGTCAAGGAATTCCTTAACTGAAGTGAAAATCAAGGGCCTCCCAGGGGAAGGGGGGTCTGCTGTCAAGTCTCTCATCTTAATACCATTTTTTCAAAAGAGGGACATAGTTGATAGGGCATGACTTAACAACAGAATATTGGGTGTGCAGGAGCAAAGGAACCTGTTATTATGGCTGGCCAGCCAGCCAATAATTCACCTCTGTCCAACCAACACCTCGAGAGAATACCAGCTGAGTCTTAATCACCTTAAGGGAGTAATACTTCTCTGCATCAACGTGTGAAATTAATTAAACTTGTCTTACTGTGGCCACATGCATGTGAAACACATTATGTACCTGCTCCAACAAATAGCATGTCAAAGTTTAGAGCTTTGTGTAATCCTTTGGTGCACACGTAGACGAGTGGCTCTGAACTTTAGAGGAGACCACTTTTGCCAAGAGGAAGCTTTCATACAGCTGCCAAGGAGAGGGAGATAGAGGTAGTTAGCTGTGTAAGTCTGAAGTCAGTAAAAAGGCAGAGTAGATATGCACCTTTACAGACTAACTAAATACAATTAATAAGGACCTGTGGCCACCCTTTTGTGAAGGGCAATAAGTAGTTTTGCCCAAATACTGCAAAAGAAAACTGGACATAGCTGCTGTGGGAAGCTATGTTGGAGTGACTCAAAACCGTATGTATGCTTCTGAGGAAAGTAAATCAATGTGAATTACGATAGCCCTCCTGACCATACAAAGTGAGCTTATGCATGTAGATTTTGGACAGTCACAGCCAACCTGAAAGAGAGAAAAAGAGAAATTCCCAAACTTGCATTAATAATTTTGTTCCTAGATGAAAAGTAATGCCATGCAAAAACTACACCATGATCTTCAGTAAAATTGCTTCCATTCTGCAAACACAGTGAAAGAAAGAGAAACAGGCTATATCTAACAACGGCATTAACCATTATAAGTAAATTGCTCTGCTCCATTCTATACTGTCATAAGCAGAAATAATTCTCTCTCATATATTTATTATTAAGATACTGGGATGCAGGTATAGGTCAAAAAAAATAGGGGGAAGAAGTCACAACAAATAGGTGATACTTAGTTACTTGGAAAAAAAATTTCCCC
>NW_017729032.1:173120448-173123081 GCF_001723915.1 Gavialis gangeticus
GAGGGAACGTCTTTGTTATTCTGGAGTTTTTCTCCTGGTATTTATTTTTACTGTTTTAACTATTTAATTGATACCAGTCCTGGCCTTGCAGACAGTCACCTCCCAAGGAGGAAAGTCAAGGCGGATAGTGGTGCTCTGCTCTAGTGGAATTTACGTTCAAAGGATTCACTCAGACTAAGCCAGAGATTCTCAGATTGAACTGACCTTACCCACCACTCATCACTGTCAACATTAAGAGCTGTGTCAACATCTGGAACAGAAGCAGCAGCATCTTTGGGATGAAAATTCTCACTTGCTTTCAGATCTAAGTTCTACATTCACCATGTTGAGATTTATTTCTCAGCTGGTATCATTTCCAGCTGAAGCATTCTTGAGTAGAGGGCAAGAGGACAGCTTACAACTGCTGTGACTTCTGTAAAATGTTTAGTCCATAGTTTTTCAGAACTTATTTTATACAGAGAGATACTCCTGTTATTGCTAATTTTTCGGTCTCTCCCTTCAAAAAATATTTCAAAAAAAGGTTTCCACAGAAGTAGAAACTGGCCTTAAAATGCATTAAATTAGCCTGGCTATAAGCATTTGAAGTGGAGTGTACAAGTCAGAAAAAGAAAAGATGCAATTCTTGGTTTAAGCCAGGACAATCCAATGTCGTGAGTGGCTGAGGCATGACCTTCAGCCACACACCAGGTGAACCATGTATCCCCAGGCCACATGATGTGCAGGCCACATACTGTGTCACATGAACCCTCCTCTGCCCCAGTGCACAACATGAGCCCCTGGCACACTACATGAGTACCCCCTGCTGCACCACACAGGCATCCGCTTGCCATGACACAGAGGCATCCTGCCTGTGTGGATGCACCACACTGCACTGCACAGCCCTACCCCACCATGACCACACTTTCCTTCTACTGCACAGAGAGCAACTCCTGCTGTACTGCCCCAGCACGAATGCTGCTCAAAGCTCCCAAATCTCCTGAGCCTTGCAGCTATGGACTCCCGCAGCCCCAGAGGCTGCACTACTCCACCATCCTCCTAAGTAAAAAAGGCAGTGAAAGATGAGGGAAGGAGGGGAAACCTGGGAACTCCAGAGGGGACAGTAAAAAGTGAAAGGGAGAGTGGAGCCCAAACTAACAGCCCAGAGGCTGCAGTTTAACCCCTTGGGGCCATATGTCAGTTGGACAGCCCTGTTTTAAGGCTTGAAAATCAGGATAAAAAGGACTTTCCACAGACAACAAATTAAACACAAATTCACCTGAACAATCTCTTCAGGTAAAAACTGAGAGAATAACTGGGCCCTGCATTTTATCCTAAGAGTCAATCAATCATTCCTTAAGCTCTGCATAGAAAGCAGATCAAGTCTACTATTGTCATGAATATAAGAAAATACCACAGTGTCTCAATTAAATTGGCCCACATGTGACATGCCCAACTTAGCAGGGTTTTTGGTTGCAATCGTGTCATTCCTTGGAGGTCTCACAGCAGCAGAGACTTCCTATGCCTGGAGAAGGGTGCTTGTGCCCAAAAGCTTGCACAGAACGTTTTTCCAACTACTCAGTTGGTCTAATAAAAGATATCACATCTGCCTGAAGAACCTCGCCTGCCTATGCCCAACTTAGGGCAATTAAAACATGAGTGTCCACATGTTAAAGCTCCTTAACAAGTCCTAAGTGTCATCTGAAGTGTCTTAAGGTCATGCCGCTTCAGGCAAGGGGCATCTTTGAACCCTGTGCCCTAACTTGAGTTATTTAGCTTCTGACTGCTCCACTGAGATAAAATTTGCAGTTCTCCAGCATCTCCAGAAGCACCACTCCCAGCATGGACTAGCTATTATCCAGAACTCTGCAGCCCTAGGCTGACAATTGGGAACAACCAGGCAGCAGGTGAGTGAAGATGGGGTGAGTTGACAGTGGGGGGAAAAGGGGTGAAGGGAGGCAAGGGGAAGCAGGGGCAGGTGTTGCGAGGGCCAGGGGAAGAGAGAACATGGGGAATGGGGTAGGGCACATGGAAGGGGGACAGGAATGGAGGGGGAAGAGGAGAGTGGGTGGGCAGGGAGATGCTGGACAGCTGCAGGAGACGGGGAAGATAGGCCTGGCATCTCATCACAAATCCAGATCGAACCTGTGCTGTCCTTGCTAGCCCCCTCAGCTGCCTGGCAGCTGCCTGTGGGGAAGGGAGGGGGCAGAGGTTGGTGGGTAGCTGCCAGGTATCTGCATGCAAGTCCAACAGCTCCTCTGCACACCCAGATCAGGCTTGTGCCACCCCTGCTGGGCCCTGCAGCTGCTCCTCACCCCCCACCCCCCTTACTCCCTTCCTCTGTAGGGAGATGCCAAACATCCATGGGGCCCACTGGGGATGACATGGGCCTGATCTGGGCTGGAGGGGGCCAGGGGTGCTGATCCTAGGGCTTATACTGCCTCTAAACAGCCTGCAAGCCAAGCAGCCATGGAACAGACTTAACAGCTCCTAGCCAAATTCCCACCCACCAGCCCTCTAGTAGCTGGTCTAAGCTGTGCATGTTAGAGAGCGTATTAATCCTTGACATTCAACTGCTCACAGCACATGCTAACTTTAGCAACACCTAACATTCCGTAGAGGTACAATATGCTATTTGTAATGTGTAACTACACCCT
>NW_017729032.1:173128081-173131783 GCF_001723915.1 Gavialis gangeticus
CACATTCCCACCCACCAGCCCTCTAGTAGCTGGTCTAAGCTGTGCATGTTAGAGAGCGTATTAATCCTTGACATTCAACTGCTCACAGCACATGCTAACTTTAGCAACACCTAACATTCCGTAGAGGTACAATATGCTATTTGTAATGTGTAACTACACCCTGTTAATAACACAAAACAACGAGATGAAAAGCTTAAGTAGTCAGTCTCTTTCTACTCCTCAAGCAAGAGAGATCCAGAACAATCACTGCATACCAGAGACAATGCACCACAAACTTAACTTGTACACAGATGTAAAGATCATGGGCTATAAAATGGAGGAACTTGAACTCCTGATGTGTGACACAAAGCCAGATATTAGAGGAAAAGCAGAGACATGGTGGGATGGTAGCCATGACAGGGATGCAGATCATCAAAAGTATAAGCTGTTCGGAAGGCAGAAATAAAATAATGGTAATGGGGTAGCACTGTTTTCTCTATGCTATTATATCATATCTCCCTGCAATCTGTCACTTCATTAATGTACAATCTGGGGAAAAATCAGATTAGGAAGGAATAATAGGAAGGATCTTAATGAGATCATGTTGGAGCTTTGTTAGAAACACCTACATTCAGATTTGGAAATGGATAGGAATCTCTAGAAGGTAGTGAAAGATAGCACTACTAGTGGAATTTGTGTAATTATGGGAGGCTTCAATTTCTCCTCATACAAATTCAGAAATGAAAAGAACGCATAATAGTAGGGTATATATTTCTGAATGTACTAGTTCACAGTTCAGCAAACTATGGCTTACAAGAGATTTTATCCAACCTGCCAAGCACAGCTTGTTTATGAGAGAATGCTTTTTGTTAGAGACTGTGTCATCTAGTGCAGCATTTCTCAACCTTTTCCATTGCACAGCACATATACACAGCCTTTTCCAACCCATGGCACACCAGCTAAATGCAGACTGTGTGTGTGTTGGGGAGGGGATATCAACATGGGGCCAGCTGGGGTGCAGGGCAGTGGTGGCAGCACTGGCTGTAGTCATGTGTGTCCCCCCCCCCCAAGATTCCATGGCACTCCTGGACATGCCCGATGGCACACCAGTGTGCCACAGGATACTGGTTGGGAAACACTGATCTACTGGCTACCTTCATCCTCCCTCCATTCTGGTTAGGACCAAGCTGTGTTAAAATTTGATTTAAGCAATAGGAAAGAGAAAGAAGCTGGTAGGAAGAGCTACAAACTTGAATGGATGAACAAATGGCTCAAACAGACCATTAAGAAGAAGAAGACGACCCACAAGCTATGGAAAAGGGAACTTAACATTAAGAAGGAATATCTTTCCGTGATCGGGATGCAGGAATAATGTAAGAAAAGTCACAGTCTTAGCTGAGATTGACCTTGCAAAGAATTTTAAAACAAATAGCAAAGGTTTCCTGGGTATATAAAAAGAATCCAGAAGGAAGACATGAGACTATGTACTGATTAGTTGGTGGAAATTAAAGACAGCCTAAACATGGATCAAGAATAGAACAAATACTTAATCCTTACTGGAGACCAAGGCAAAGATGTCACGGAGGGCACATGGCAATGAGGACATAAATGTAGAAATTACCACATCCTAGCTGTAAGCCAAATTTAGACCATGTGCTATGAAAAATTGGGGGTTCAGATAATCTCATTCCAAAATACCAAAGAAACTAGCAAGTGAGATAGCAACTCCTTAACTTTGTTCATGGTTGAATCTGTCAACTCAGGGATGATCTCCTACAACTATAAAAAAGCATAGTATTCCTGCTATTTTCAAAAAGGAGAGAAAGAGTGACCAGGAAACTGCAGGCCTGTCAGCTTGACTTCAGGTAGTTCTGGTTTTGTAATAGATACAGAAAGAAAAAAAGAGTCAAGGATGTGAAGAAACTTAAAAATGGGACAAAACAACACAATGGCTTGTGTTAGATTGATTTAATAACCTTCTGACAAGATAACATACTTTTGAATAAAAGTAATATATTAGACTTAAATTGTTTAGAAATAAGAGAAGTTTTTAATACTATGCCTCATGGAAAATTATTGGCTGAAACAGAGATGATGGAAATCAGTGACACAAACATGAAGTGGATAAGGAGTTAGCTCAGAGGGAAAACACAGCAGGTTCTGTTGAAAAGTCAGTTATCTGACTAGAGATGTCATTGGTGCTCCTTACGGAATGATTTTAGAGCTAAAAATGTTTAACATGTTTTTCAGTGATCTTGGTATGGTAACTGTGTTTTTATGATTTCATTAGTGGCTGCAGATACCACTAAAGTGGGGAAATTACCACTATGGAAAAAGGCAAGATTATTATACAGAAATATTTAAATACTCTTCTTGAATAGACTATTAGAAACTGAATGAACTTTAAATAGTAAAAAAGTACAAAATCATGACTTTAAGGACCAATTACAAGGGCTTCAGCTAAAAGAGGAGGCCACAAAGGCTGAAGATCACTGACGAGAAGATGGAACTGAGCGTATAGGTCAGCCATAGCAATCAGCTGTGAAAAAGGCTATTACAGTCTTAGGGTGTATTAGCTGGATATATGCAGTAGACACAAGGAGATGCTAATACTATTATACAAGGCTTTGGTAAGACCCCATTGAATACTCTGTGGAGTTCTAGTCATCAACGTCCATATAAAGATTAAATTTAAGTGAAATATATACCTAGTAGGGGTGGGGGGGAGAAGAGGTCAGGAAGGAATTTCCTCCCCCACTTCACAAATGCTACTACTTTCTAAGCTTCCCCCATCCCCACTCCCTTTTCTCTGAAGCACTGGGACACTGGCCACAGCTAAGGTCATGCTTTTTGACTGGGTGCTGTAACCTGTCAGCTCCATGTTCTTGGGGAACCCTGACACAGGATGCAGACTGTCTGACTCACAAAGAATCGCGCCCCCCCCTCTACCTAAACAGAAACTGATTAAGATGCAGTGAGAGACATACCTAAACCCCTCCAGATAAGGGTGACAAGAGAGTGAAACAACTGCCCTAGGTCTCATTTGCATCCGAGATGGAACCAGATGACCATTCATTTACATGAGAGATGGAGAACAGAAAGCCTGAAGCAGAGACTGCAATGAATTCTGGGATCAGCGAAGCAGGGGAGCACTGCATGATAGGGAATCTGTGCTCCAAATGCTAATCAACCCTCACACCCAGCTCAGGATTTATCAGACAAGTTCTAATCTGGATTTACAAAGGACTTTTCCTCCCCCCCACCCCCACACACACACCCCTCTAAGCAAAAGTAAGTTTATTAGGCATCTTGGGCCATACATTCCCTGGTCCCACTATGGGAGGCCTATGTAAACTTAAATGGCTAAAACTCGGTTGCCGGGTTAGGGAATGCTGAGGCAATAGACCGAGTCAGAGGGGGTATGGATAACATTTGAACAATGGTACAGGGTTCATCACAGCATCCAGCCCATTGGAGCCCTGTCCACAAGTGTTGTCATATTTTTCCCAAGATGACTGGTGGAAGTCCTCTCCACAACAGGTTCTGTATACTCCAATAAGTGCCTTAAGTCTGTTAAAAGACTACAGTAAGATCTGGAAAAGTCATGCTAAGCTGAGGCTTGTTCACAGCAAGTGAAAATCCAAAACTCTGATGCTGCAATCTATTGTTTCTGAAGACACCAAGAGATATCCCATCAAGTATATAATGTCAAGCTGGCTCCCA
>NW_017729032.1:173136783-173144935 GCF_001723915.1 Gavialis gangeticus
GGTATATTTTGCCTTCTTTGCTTCTCTTTCCCCACTTGCTCTGCCGCAACGCTCCTTTTACCTAAGCTAAAGATCCCTGTGAAGCCCAAAAGAACTGTGGGGGCTGCTCATCAAGAGGCTAAAAGATTGAAGAGGCTGAGTTTGAAACACATAAAGGGATCAGCTTGTACAGGCTAATTGACCCAGTTTGGCTCAGACGTGCCCTAATGAACTGAATGCTGGCCCATGAGGGTGTCATCTGGACACCCAGCCAGATTCAGAGGTATTCTGTTTAACTGTGTGCTTGTGTCTGACTGTAGTTTATTGTTGCTCTGATGAACTGATTCTTGGCATATGAGGGTGTCAGTCTGTCCATGCTGATCAACCCGGCCAGGTCAGGAGTGTCACGTTAATCTGTGTGTGTTTGTGTGTATGACTGATTTGGGGACTGGAGGAACCCAGCCCCACTGAACTGAGTCCTGCAAGATAGCTCCATTAGGGGGTGAGGGCTTGCAGAAGGGAGAGATTACAGCTCCATATAGAAACACCAGTAACACAAGCAGCACATTGATAGAATTACCAAGACTCTAGCCCTAATAAATGAGCACACCCCAAAGTAGCAGGCAAATCTGGTAACAGTGCTCTGTTGTCCCTTAGAAAATCAAGTAGCTAAAGGATCTTGACCTTCCACTTAAGGTCATTCCAAATGCTAAACTGGGGCCAGAAAAGAATTTTCTCCTAGGTTGGGGTGATGGGTTACTTCCTCTGTAGAGGAAGCACAGTCCTCTTGGTATCCTCTGAACATATATTAAATCAACTACTTTCTTCTTGTTGCAGTGACAAGGCATTAGAAGTACCCTCATCTCCCTTACTTTTACTTAGTTATAGAGTGTCTATACAGTCAGCTATATTGCGACAGCCACCAGCTGGTCACACTTCACATTTCTTCACCATCAGAGGACCATATTGGGTAGCACTGCAACAAAGCATGACATCCCTCATATGTGTACACTATCCCCCAAATGAGGCATGGTATAGCTGTCCTTCACACAGGCCAGCAAGCTATCGTTAAAGGCATGGTTATGGATACAAACATCCCTGAAGCCACATTAAGGCAATATATCACACCATTTTTAAGAGTTATTGCACATGCAGTAGGCATGGCAAGCTCCACTTCAGGATTTCCCTTTGAAAGTCTATACAAGCCCCTTTAGTCCAGCCCTTCTGGAATTTCAGAGTCACTGAACTCCCAAAAGATGCAAGCAATATCCCTAAACATTGCTGGTCCAGCTTACTAGCATTTTCCCCACCTCATCAGCTTCCTCTGTTCTTGAGATTCAGGAGGTCTAGAACTACTTCATGAGCTTCCTCAGAAAGCATGAAAACTGCAAATACGCACCATTCAACTAAGGCTTCTAGCAGACATAAAAATAATTGCGTGATGGGATCTGATTCCTGATGCCAACTATCATGTATCCTGCCATTCCACATGAATGGCAGGACCCATGATTACGGGGATATGGGGCAGATGCTTAGCTGGGAAGGAGATGCAATAGTCCTTCAGGGGTGGAGCTGAGAGGCTCCCCTACTGAGTGTGTAAATCCTCACTCTCAGCCTTGATCCCACCCCCTACCCAGCAACCCCGGCAAGGTTGTCAGTTATGGGAACTTAAAATCCCCAATACAGGGAGCCCATCAGCTCCACCTGCTCTGAACCAGGGCAGCCCTGGGCCAGTTGGAGACCTGGGGCTGCCTTAGCCCCTTTCAGTGTATGCTCTGGTGTGGTTGGAGACCTAGGTCCAGCAGGGGCATATTCCAACAAAATCTACTGAATGTTGACATCTGGCCCCAAGCAGTTCCCATGTGTGGACATCCCACGTTTAATTTAAGATGCCATACAAAGGAGTCACAAAGATGTTCTTCTACATTATATGTAGAATATCTTTGTAGCTAGTTTGCCATTTTATGCCTTAAATTAGGTGAATGTGTGGCACTTTATGGCAACATTAATGCCTTAGTGTGGAAAAAAAATGTCTTAATTTCACCATAAAAATAATGTGTGCTGGAAACCTAAAACATCCTCTGTCCACTTAGCTTTCGAATTTCCAGATCCTCCTGGACATACCTCCAGATTCATTGTTGTTACAGTTGAGAGACCTACAGGGCTACCTTCCTAGTTTTCAATCAAGCTTTTCTCAGGAGCCACATTTACAGCCAACTCTCCTCTTCACATCTGCACTTCATCCTCACTAAATGCTTTCCTCTGATATGAGTTTTTCCAGATACCTTTTAAAGGAAACCTAAGTTCTCTACAGTTCTGCCTGGTGACTCAACTACTACTTCCAGGTGCAGTCGCAAAAGTTAAATGAGCTTTTCTAGCACCCATTAACCTCTTCTCTGCAAGCATGAGGTTTAAATATTCCATCACAATGAAATATGATGAAACAATATAAAACACCTTAGTGTTTGTCTCCAAGAGAAAAAAATGTTGCCTACATTGTCTTTTCTCATAAGGAATAAACTTTTACAAGTATTTAAGTATGTGCTTAATTTTAAAGACAAAGTTAAGTCCCATATGTATAAAAGAGTTCTGTTGAACTTTCTCATCTTTCTGTGGCTGATAAGAAGCCAGTATGAAATACAAAGCGTAATATGCTGTGAGTTTCCTACTGATTTCAGTGGGAAGTTCCATTTCTCAAAGTAAATACATCAATATTCTATAGCATGCAATGTCTCAGAATCTCTAAATACATAAAGCATACAAAATGCAATTATCTCCTCTCAGCCTGCTTTATGTTTATTGGGCATAAGGATAAAATATACACTCTATAAATTCATGTCACTGTTTGTACATACTTCACTACTCTTCTCATGATCTTTTACTGTACAATGTTATCCCTGGATTAAATACCATTAAGAGGGAACCTGTTGTTCTCTTCCTAGAACGTCACACATTCTTACAACTATTCAAAGAGTAAACAATGAAAAATATCCAGTCCTTCTCCTCCCTTAAAATTTGATTCCCTGAAAGAAAAGTAATTGAGCAATTTCTGAATAAGCATCTTCCTACTTGTAGATTGTAAAGCAAGATGAGACCATCATGTTCACCTAGCTTGACCTCCCACCCAAACATATGCCACAGAGCCAAAAATTTTTCAACAGATATTTCTATTGGAAAATGCTGCTTCAGATTGGGCCCTAACGACATGGATCCAGACCAAAGGCTTCTCAAAAGCAAGAAAAGCCATCTCTGGCAACACAAAGGCAGGGGGCATTTATACACATGCTCTATGACTGGGTGTGGTGCTTTAATTAAGAGCAGCTCTAACAGCTGCTCGAATTAAAGTGCCCAAAGCATCACATATATCAGTGTCCCTGCACTGAAAAATGGTGGCTGGGGCACTTTAACTAAGGCTCATCGAACAAGCTTTAGTTAAAGCACCCCTGCCACCATTTTTCAGTGCAGGGATGCTGATACATGTGACACTGGGTTCTGCTGCAGCACGGTAATTACCACACTCCAGCAGACTCGATCAATTGATTAATCAGGTCTGCTCTGATGTGCTGTAATTACAGTGCTTCTGAGGAGGCTTGCTGCACATGTATAGGCATCCTGTGAGCCTGCAGAGGAAGCAAGTTAGATGCCCCAAGCACTTTTGATTTTGGCTTCTGTTTTTATGTGGAGCCCACCACCAAGGGTGCAGTGAACCCTGTGTGGGACATTCTTCTGAACCAGGACTGGGGCTTGCATTTTCGAGGCTTTGTTCCCACAGTGCCTGTGGGGGGATGCACTGAGTATGCCCAGAGGGGTGGTCTCATGGAGACCATAAGGGGCAAGTTCCATTACTGCCTGAGAGGCATGTACTGAGGGCCAGTGGGCCCACAGCAAGAGAAGGACCAGACTTGGACTTTGGGGCCGGAGGGCCCAGCGCCCAGAGTAGGGCAGACATAGGGCCAGGGGCCCAGACACTGACAGAGCCCAGGAAGGCTCAGCAGCCTAAGAGGGGACAGAGTTAAAGCCCTTTAAAGGCCAGACCAGAAGCTGGGAACCCTGAATCTCAGTTTGGTCAGTGGACCAGAACTAGAGAGTCCAGCAAAAGCGCAAAGGGCCAGGAAGGCTGAGGTCCAACACCTGAACAGCAGACTTGCTCTAAGACCCTCAGGCAGCCTCCCTCCTTTCAGAATAATAACAACAAAGGCATGGCAGACGAGTAAAGGAGATGAGGGTCCCCTACAGTTGGAACCAGGACATGGATTGTGTGGGCAGCAGGGGGCATCACAGCTGCCGTGGAGCACAGCCTTGTCACATACACATAATACTGATAAGCGCACTTAATTTTAATTTCAACCTACATTTTTTACTATTGAAGAGTTTTTTAAGTTGGTAGCAAATATAATTGTATATTTACCAAGGACATTTTCAGTGTTGGCAAGATATCTATTAGTAAGGAAATCTTATTTTGAAGAGATGTTAAACATATGCCAACCCTGCAATGGCATGAAAGTCATGGATTTTAGGGTAATATGATTTACGTTCTATTTTGAGGGAGTGCATTTTTCTCATAAAATAGTTACCACAATTTTAGTCTCATGAATGCCTTAGTGTGGCAAAAAGTTTAAGAGAGCTTTTAATTTGCTTCTCATCATATAATGATATAGGAAGTGATGAGAGGCAAAGAGGAAAGGAAACATTTAAATTATTAAAGCAAGACTGTTATAGGTAATTGCCAAAAGTACAAGCAGTATAATTGAAAAGCTAGTTTTAGACATACATTCTCTATGATCTACCCCATTAAGAAATTATGTATTTTAGAGATAAAAAATATCTATAAGAATTGTTTTGTACAGGTTTCTCTCGCTTTAACCTGTACGTGTTCCTGGAAAACACTGCATAACTCGAATTTGCATAAAGGAAACACTCTCTTGAGCATATATTGACAACATTTCATAGAAGAAGGAAATTGTCTGCCATAGTTCCCCTGCTTTAAATTTGGCAAGTTAGGGTGCTAGGGTGTTGCGTCAGGGTTGACAAAGTCTTATGTAGAGTTAAGATTATGGATTTGTCTAGGATGGTTTGGTTAGGGATACAAGTTTCTTTGATTTATGTGGGTTTGATTTATGCAAATTCAAGCTTATGCGATGACCCTTTTGTACCCAAAATTTGTTATATGCAAGGTAAGTCTGCATATATGTGATCAGCATAGGCCTGAAGAAGGCTGCATAAATCCAACTGGCATAAATCAAACCAACTTTATAATGTAAGAAACCTGCTGGGGCTCTGCCTGTCCCCACTCACCCCACCTCCTGTTGCAGCTGTCCTGGGAACAGCTGATGTCAGTTCCCTGTAGCCACTGGGCTGCACCATGCCCTGGTGCAGGCAGCTAGTGCTGGCAGCTCCTGGGGCCACTGTAGTCGGGGTTGGGGTAGAGATAGGCAGAGAAGTGGGAAGAGCCTGTAGCCGCCGCCAGCAGAAGCCTGCACTGGCCGCTGGCCCCAACCTACTCTTGTCTGGCTGAAGGTGGCTGCCCGCCCCTGCTGCAGCCATGGGAGCAGTGGACACCACCTGCTTGCAGCTGCTGGACTTTGCCGTGCCAGGGGGTTTGGAGCACAGTGACCCAGGAGAAACGGAGCCCGGGAGGGTTGGCGGCATGGCACAACACAGCAGCTGCAAGCAGGCAGTGTCCACCAGTCCCAGGGCTGCAGCAAGGGCAGGCAGCTGCCTGCAGCCAGACGAGAGCAGGCTGGGGCTGGCGGCTGCTGCAGGCTCAGGCTGGCAGTGGCTCCAGGCTCCTCCTGGTGCTCTGCCGGTCTCCACCCCAGCCCCAGCCCCCGCTGCAGTGGCCCTGGGAACTGCCAGTGCCAGTTGCTTGCACCAGGCCACAGTGCAGCCCAGAGGCTACAGGGAGCTGGCATCAGCTGCTCCCGGGACAGCTGCTGCAGGATCTGGGGGGAGTGGGGACAGGCAGAGCCCTGGGGGGCTGCAGGCAGCTGGTGCCAGCAGCTCCCAGGGCCGCTGCAACCGGGGCTGGGGTGAGTGCCACGCCTCACACCACCCAGGGCTCCACTTGTCTGCACTCACCCTAGCCCGTGCTGGAGCAGCCCCGGGAGCAGCCGACAGGGGAACCTATCCCTATTTCTTACGTTATAAGTAGGTTCATTTTATGTAAATCTGATTTATGTGGCATTATCCAGGAATGTATGTACCGCATAAATCGAGGGAAACCTGTAATACCACCTCATGCAGGGGTTGGACTAGATGACCTTTGGAGATCCCTTGCAGCCCTATTTTCCTACGATTCTATGAATCAACATTAAAACAGCTCACTAGAAAGTGGAGAAGTCTCTGTTGCTTGATTTGTCTCAAACAAGGCTGGACAAAGTACGTGTGGCAACTACTTGAAAACTTGTATATCCATGAATACTTAGACAAACACTGCACTGCTTTTGCCCAATTCTAATGGTTTCTTCAGAGTAATAATTATGTGAAAGACAAAACAGGGCAGGACACTGCAGACTTTCTGTTTCTCATTTATACATTATTTCACAGAATTTCTACCAGTAAGAGATGTGCAGTGCAGGAATATTCACAAGTAATTTCACTACAAAAGAAACTGTTGACAACACTCACATTTTAATCACAAGTCTTACAGTATTTGGTGCGGGGGGGGCAGGTTGTTGTTGCTTTTTAAGGCTTTCTAGTCTTTATTATTGTAGAGGGGCAAGAAAAGCTTGCAAACTAGAGCACAAAGGGAGAGAGAAGGCAGGAGTCTAGGTAGAAGTGATAGCTACACAGAACTAATTTACAAAAGCTAGGACTAGGCAAGTGAGTAAAAGGAGACAAAAATAGGGAAGAAACCTGAGTTTGAGAAATGGTGGATTCAAAGCTAGGGCTGTTAACAAGGTGAAGGTATGAGGCAAAATGGTCTATAGCAGGGGTCAACAATCTACAGTCCAAAAGCCAATCCAGCCCCCAGAGCTATGTGATCTGACTCACAGGGGAGGTAATGCTCAACCAACATGGGTTCATTGAGGGCAGGTCCTGCCTGACTAACCTAGTTTCTTTTTATGATCAGGTTACAAAGTCCCTGAACGAGGGTGTCGGGGTGGATGTCATCTTTCTGGACTTTATGAAGGCCTGTGACACGGTTTCCCACCATATTATCTTAAAAAAACTTGGTGACTGCAGCACTGATGCCTACACAGTCAGATGGGGGGCAAATTGGCTAGATGGTCATGGCGGTGGATGGGTCTTTTTCAACCTGAAGGGATGCAGGCAGTGGAGTCCCCCAGGGCTCGGTCCTGGGGCCTGTACTGTTCAACATCTTTATCAGTGATCTGGATGTGGGGGTGGAAAGCACACTGTCCAAATTCGCTGACAACACCAACTTGTGGGGTGAGGTGGGCACGCTGGAGAGGAGGGACAAAATCCAGCTAGATCTAGACAAATTAGAGGTGGGCGGAAGAGAATTTGATGGAATTCAACGCAGACAAGGGCAAGGTGCTGCATCTAGGGAGAAGGAACCAGCAACACACCTATAGGCTGGGGAACACAGTGGCAGAAAGGGATCTTGGAGTCACTGTTGACTCCAGGATAAACATGAGCCACCAATGCAAGGAAGCGTTCAGTAAGGCTAGCCACACCTTGTTGTGCATCTACAGATGCATCACAAGCAGGTCCAAGGAGGTGATCCTTTCCCTCTATGCAGCGTTGGTCAGGCCACAGTTGGAGTACTGCATCCAGTTCTGGGCGCCGCACTAAAGGAGGGATGTGGCTAGCACTGAGAGGGTCCAGAGGAGGGCCACTTACATGGTCAAGCGGCAGCAGGGTAGGCCCTACGAAGAGAGGCTAAAGGGCCTGAACTTATTTAGCCTCCACCAAAGAAGGCTGAGAGGGGATCTGGTGGCCATTTACAAACTCAGCAGGGGGGACCAGCAAGAATTGGAGGAGGCTCTGTTCCCCCCCCGCACCACCCGGGGTTACCAGGAATAATGGTCACAAATTGTTAGAGAGAAGGTTCAGGGTGGACATCAGGAGACATTACTTTTGAAACTCTTTGAGAAGATCATCATGGAGCACATCTGTGATGCACCAGGCTCAGAGATGATGCTCAAGGGCAATCAGCACGGTTTCATTAGGGGGAGGTCATGTCAGACCAACCTGATTGCCTTTTATG
>NW_017729032.1:173145176-173155409 GCF_001723915.1 Gavialis gangeticus
TGAACATGGGCCAACAATGCGAGGTCACGGTTGGCAGGACTAACCGGACCTTGTCGTGCATCCACAGGTGCATCTCAAGCAGGGCCAAGGAGGTGATCCTCCCCCTCTACGCAACACAGGTCAGGCCACAGCTGGAGTACTGTGTCCAGTTCTGTGTGCCCCACTTCAGGAGGGATGTGGACAACATTGAGAGGGTCCAGAGGAGGGCCACCCACATGATCCGGGGACAACAGGGCAGACCCTACAATGAGAGACTGCGAGACCTGAACCTGTTCAGCCTTCACAAGAGAAGGCTGAGGGGGGACCTGGTGACAGTCTATAAACTCACTAGGGACCAGAAGGGTTTGGGAGAGACCTTGTTTCCCCTAGCACCCCCTGGCATAACAAGGAATAACGGCCACAAGTTGTTGGAGAGTAGGTTTAGATTAGACATCCATAAGAACTACTTCACAGTTAGGGCAGCTAGGTTCTGGAACCAACTTCCAAGGGAAGTGGTGCTGGCTCCTACCCTGGGGGTCTTTAAGAGGAGGCTTGATGCCTACCTAGCTGGGATCATTTGAGCCCAGTTTTTTTCTCCTGCCCTGGCAGGGGGTCGGACTTGAAGATCTGTAAGGTCCCTTCCGACCCTACTTCTATGATTCTATGACTTTACAGTTAGGGCTGTCAGGCTCTGGAATGGGATCCCAAGTGAGGTGGTACTCTCTCCTACCTTGGGGGTCTTCAAGAGGAGGCTGAACTGATATTTGGCTGGGGTGTTATGACCCCAGCACCCGTTCCTGCCTGGGGTCTGATCTGTTTAAGTCTCTTCTAACCCTGAGTACTATGATACTATGAGATGTGCAGTTTTGGTGGCATTCAGTGGCAGAGGACTTTGGCAGCAGTTGCTCTCTCCATGCTGCCACAGGGAAAAGTAGCAGCAGTGAGCACTTTCCTCATGCCACTGCAGAGAATAATGGGGGCAAGAGCTTTTCTCTGCTGAGTCCTGGAACACACTGACACACTTCTGATTCAAACTGGGTCACTCTAGCCCACAGCTTGAAAGAGTTGCCAAACACTGATCTATAAGCATCAGACCAGAACCCTCTCCAAAAATCCAGAAGTTGTGAATCTCATCTTTCTTCTACTGTAAGAAAATGTTTGCATAATCCACTAGCAAGGTGCATCTCATCTTCTCCCGGAGAGGTCGCCACTTAGAAGACAACAGCCTACTACTGTTACCAGCCGCTCTATTAGTTCAAGAACTCTGCCTGTTCTAAACCCTTCTAATGATTCCAAATGGAAGTCAATCTGATGGCATGAGATGGATTTGTTTTTATTATTTAATTTAATTCTATATCAGGGAAACACCAGAAAAGAATATTAGAATTAAAAATTCAGACCCTCAATATTAGGATCTCAAATTAGAATCAAGACCATCTAAGTTGCCTGTTCAACTTCAGTTGGCCTGCTTGTGCATATGCTAAACTGGAGAACTCGATTTTGTGCTCAGCTCCTCAAAGAGTTTCTATTTGATGCTAGGCAAATCACTTCAAGTAAGCTTTTCATAAAGGATTACTAATTATGTATTTGTCATGTCCTGGATGGTCTCTATGAGGACCATATTTATGGACGTATTGAATATTGGAAATGGAAATGATGTCATTAGGTGATTATTCTAAGCATAATGAAAAAATATAAAATGATAAATTCTCATAAAATCTAAGCCTAGATGTCTGAAATTGTATACAAAAAATACATTTGACAGTTGGGGCTGTTCTTTTTGTGCCTGAGTTCTTCAGCTGTACAATGAAGATGATAACGTCACCTAAAACAATAGCATAAATTTAAAGATAAATTCACTAATGTTTGTGAAGCAGTTGTATATAGTAACAACACCATAGAATTACCCATGGGAGAGTTCTGTATTCCAAGAAGTGTTCGCATGATGTTTGTATAATTAGGCTTTGCATTAAATGAGGATGGGAAAAAGTTAAATAACTACTCATTCATGGAATGAGGCAGAATTCATCCTGTAATTAAAACACTGCTGCATCATAATGCCCTGCAGAAGAGAGGCAAATAAAGGTTGAAAATACAGCCTTGAGGCTAACTTTTGAGTGTTTCCATTATAACATTTTTTAGCATGTTCTTTTCAAATTATAATTATCAGAATTATATCCACGTGACACCAGGAATATTTACCAAAAACCAAACAAAGCAAGGGGAAAAGAATGATTGGAATGGCTATTCTTTTACCTAGAAATCCAACCTAGAGAATTTTGTCAGACAGCTTGCTATGTACCACTGTCTATTTTATCTTCATTACCTGGATAGAGGACAAAAAACCCCAACAACAAACCATGCAAACCTTATCTACATATGGTCAGATGCTGCAATCCTGATTCACAGAGGCAGACTTTACTTAGTCTGAAATGGGAGTTATACATGAGAGTCAAGTTGACAGAATTCCTACTTCCCTTCTAATTCTGTTTCTTCCACACAAGCACAAGTATAGATTTGCTCCAGCCTCCTGCCTAAACAGGCTGCAAACCTGTTATTTTTACTTGTTATACTGTTTCTTACTACCTCGTCAGTGAAACATCTCTATTACACAAGAAGTCCCCTTGAGACTCTGCTTATGACTGAAGGAAGTCACTCAGCAGGAAGTGTATAAGGCAACAAATGTTGAAGTTGAGGATATATTAAGACTCTGTAATTGCTAAATATAAGAGACTACTTCACCAAGTCTATAAAATATATATCTATAAAATATAGATAAGATTTAAAAACTCACTTCTAGATTGTGCAATATTTTTTATCATTTTGTACCATGGAAAAAAAAACTCTTTACAGTAACCCAAAAATGCCCTTGATTCTAATAATAGAAGATAAAAGTCCAGCTGGGAAACTCAGAGACAATTAATCCAGTGTGTTATAGAACTCCAAATCACTGCCAAAATAAATACTCAGATAAAGAGCTTGCACTTCTTGCTTATTAATTGTGGTTTTGTGTGGCTATTATAAATAAGTCTTTAAAATAGACTATTAAAAAAATCTACAAGCATTTTTGGTTTTGATTTCCACTTGTCAACCATTATTTCTGAGGTAGCTACCAATTGCCAAAGTAAAGGAAGGATGATGACATTATCTGCAGAAGGAAGAAAGGAAAGCCATTATATAGACAGGTTATATGAGGACAAGCAGTAAACTCCTGAGTGTATAGGGCTCCACTGTGTAGGCAAGAGTAGATGCGTAGTGTTTTTCATCCAGTGTTAGTAGTATCCTTTTATTTTCATTGGTTAGAAATGCACCAAATACTACACAAAAACAGTCTTTTGTGGCTACAGGATAAACTGCCTTTCTACATTTAAGGCCATGTACTGGTGTTACATTTCGACCGGGAGAATCAATTGCTCTCCAAAAACTAGGAGCATACAGGTGTTCATTCAATTTCTTCATGGTCTAGAGGCAATATTGGTCTGGAGGACACCTGGGTGCACTACGCTACAGGTCCTTCCCCTCCCATAGACAGGGAAGGCAGCAAAGGTGGGAAGCAGCTGCCTGCTACTCTCTACCCCTTCCCCAAATTGGGCTGTCCCTGGTCTCAGGGCAGGGGGCACAGTCCCACCTCTCCCTCTCTTCCTTCTGGTGCAGGAATGCAGAGAGCATCAGGGTAATGCTCCCTGCTATTCCCCAGACTGGGATGATCTCAGTTTGGGAAGGCACAGGGAATTTTTCCCTGCCTTCTTCCTTGGGAACAGGATGTGGAACAGCCACCTCTCTCCACATCTTCCCCAGAAATTATCAGAAATTTCCACTGTTAGAACACATATGCCTGTTCATACCCTAAGTCACATCAAGCCATATTAGAGTCTGGCCTTGCACAGATGCCCAAGCAATATGAAAAGGAAAGAGACATAAACAGCCCTTTCCACTGAAGGGCAAAGAGGTTGAGCATCATGCTTACATAATGCCCATGGCAATAGTAGTTTTCTAGAGAGTAGCTGAAGAGGCCACATCCACACTCACACCCGTTGCACTATTCACCAGCATTAGTGTACATTACTGCATCTCCTCCAAAGAGTTAGTACAGCAGCTGGACTCCCAAGAGCAGTAGTAGGCATTGAACTGTTGTTCATCCAGCACTGGTTTATCCACCATTTATATTCCCACTACTTTCTCCCACAGGCTTTGTAGCTATTGTACACCATTATTCCTGAGAGGTCAGAGTTCATTCACATAATACCATGTTGTCTCAGCCCCTCCCTTAACATCTTCATAAAGACATTCATAAAGATTTTTTTTTAATTCTTGTTTGACCTGCACCTTGTGTGCCATATGACAAAACACAATTATTGCATATTCTGCAAGTTATTTACTGGCCTTTCCCTGTTACTTATGTTAACTGGTTAAACTGTATCCTGCATACATTTCAACAGTATGAATTATTTCATGGTATAGTTTTATAGTAAAATAAATAAGCATGTACAAAATTAAGGAATAAAATGTAATTTATTTCATGAATCATTTACAAAAAAAAAATAAAACAGATAGGGAGAACTTTACAAGAAATGTTATCTGATTCTGTGATTTCCAAAACTAATATGAAGGCACATGGGTGAGTTGGAATCTTAAGCCAACAGGAAACAGAAGTAGCAAATCGCTCATAAAATTAAGTTTTATTTACTCAGGACTGGCTTGCTTCAAATTATTATTTTTAAATAAAGATCAAAATGACCTTTTTCAGATAATTAAGAGAGCAAAGGAAGCATTAGAAAAAACAGGAACAAATCAAATAAGCAAAGTAAACAGATGTGTGTGAAACTGAATTGATCTTCCACATCAACATTTTAGAATGTTACAGAAAATATCATTTAATTATTGGCTTCATGTTCTTGTGTCCTCCTGAGGAGAGACCGTACAGTGCCTCTAGGGAGAAAGGGAAAATTCCTTTCCAGAGAGATGAAAAAAGCACTTTATTTCAATTTCTAGGCTATTTCCTACTATTTCCATCATATTCGTTTAGATCTATATATAAAAATGGTTTAAGCATCTCCCCTTTATGTAGTGGATTTAGCCTTTGCTGAAGCTAAGCTAAATGATTCTCCATTTGCAACACAAAAATAGCCACATGTGAACAACGCCTTCCAAAACGATGCCTTGTCCTGTTCTCAAAAGAAAGGAAGAAAGTTATCAGAGATATTATTCTGGTTCCTGCAGACATACTGCCACTTGTAAAGGCTCTTTAATATGTGGTTTAAATCCATATGTACAAGTTACTACCTTTAAATAAGAGGTTAAAAGTAGCTTTTTGTGCAGCCGTAAGACATTGAAGTCCAGTTCTGGGTGTGTGCATGGAAAGTATGTCTTCAGAACAGAACTGCCATTTGAACAGCTGATTCTTCATAGCCATCATTTCAATGCTGGTACTAAAGGTAATGGATCACAGTTATCCGTGAAACTAAAAAGTATTAAGAATACTAATAAAGTAAGCTCTGGAATGGGTGGAGGAGAGGGGAGGAGAAGTTACATGACTACCTAAATGCCAGTTTTGGTGGTACAATACTGTACCTTCTCTTGTGACTGACAGCCTGCCTTAAATGCTTAGCTTTAGTCCTAAGTTTGGGGTGCCACAAGATCTTTTGAAGGGCACTGCAACATTGGTGTCAGAACTGCCCCACCGTACTCCATTTCCACAAAGCACAGGCTGAGGCAGGGTGGAAAGCCTGTCTGGCAGAAGGGAGTGCTCCTACCCCAGTCACTTCCCAGTTCAGCTCTGCACATGCCTCCTGGAAACAGAAGTGTGTGGGCCAGTTCCACCTGGCAGTGGATGTGGTACAGCAGCCTGGAGATAACCTATAAGCTGCTATTGCTGTGCCCTCAGTGGTGCTGGTTAGACAGGCCAAAGCAGAAGATCAAAATGGGGATACTTATCTGCAGTGTGTCCGAGAGCAGAAGATGGGGGCACAGAATTCCATGGACAACAAAGAGCTACCCCACGGCCAATGCAGGCAATAAGTTGCCAGGGCTGGGATGGTTTAAGCTGCCTCCCTCCCTCCCACTCCACTGCAACAGCCTCAGAGACTACACCTGGCAGATCAATACAGCAGTCTCAAAAGGATCTCCAGGAAGTTGCTGCCAGCAATGCACCCAATTAAGGCTCAAATGGAAGGGGTGGTGCCAATGGGGGCTCTGATTGAAGAACACAGACTGTTTTTGTGCTCTGCTTGGGCAAGGGAAGGGAGCCCTGTGTGCACGTGTGTGGAGGAGCAGGTCTCTGTGGTACCCATGCTGTAAAAAAAGGGCTCTGCACATATTGTGTGTACATGCAAGGGAAAGGAAACAAATGCATCTCTGTAGGGGCACTATTATAAATAAGTTTTGGAAATGGGGTGCCACTAAATTCCGAAAAGTAACCGAGGTATTTCTCATGTCTAAAAAAACTCAGAAACCACTGCTTTAGAGATTGTTCAAGGCAGCAGCTGGTCTTTGAGAAGGTTACACCCTTTTGCCTCAATGTTCTTACTCACTTGCTTTGTTTCAACATTGGCTTGAGTATTTTTTGAGACTGTATTTACAATTTAATCTCTCTCCTCTCACTATCCAGTTTGACAACAACTTAGCGATGATACACAGGCCAGAACAAAACAGATGCAGCTGCAGCACCCACCCGTGACAAACTCCTAGCCACCAAAAACCAGAAACGTTACAAGAATAAAAATTCTCTGTGCTCTGACAGGAGAGTGTATGGCTCATTGTGATATCTACAGCACAATTTCAAGGGATAAGCAGCAACAGCTGCACACAGGCTTCCACCCTGTTACAGAGCAAAAATGCATGTCACAATTACCCCAGGCAGGTCCTAGGAAGAGTGTGCATTTGCATGCATATGCACGTATGCACCTTTCTGTAACATATAGTGCCACCAACTCCAGGCATTCAAAAGAAATAAGCAAACAAAGTCATAACATAGGTTTGCTCCCCTCCCACACTCCCAAAATCACAAGACTAAAAACAGAGACATCCAATGTTATTTATCCCTCTCCCTTTTAGTTTCCAAGCTTTTCCATGACTATGAGAAAAAAATCTTCATTTGTAAATGAGAGCTGCAATTCTCATGTTCATACACAACTCTAAGAGCTGAGACTTTAGGCTAGGGACATAAATTACACATATACTAGTATAAGTGATCAGAAACCAGTTCAAGTCTGTTACACAACAGAAGTTCAGTCTGCATAAACCACTTTCAAAATGGCTGAACCCAATTTAATATAAACCTGGATGGATGTAGCATCATACTCAACTGATATATGTTAAATCTGTTTACTGAGCTTCTGTTCCAGATCCCCTCCAAATTCAAGTTAACTCACTGTCCCCCAGAATCCCAGGATGCTTTGCACCTCCCCAAAAACACCCCCTCCCCCACAGGGTGGGCTGGCTAGCCTTAGCCCAAGTTGTCTGCTCCAGCCTTTTGCTCTAGCACTCCCCTGGTTTGCAGGCACGTGGCTGCATTTCCAGAATCAAAGTGAACATCTGCTCATTTGCTTATCGGTTCAATCTATGCAGCTAAGACGAACCTGTGAAGGTTGAATTGATGCAGCATCCTGCTTTTTGACTGTCCGTACTTAGCTGGGATGTTTTAGTGCAACTGTATAAGTTTAAGGGCAGGCTGCATGTCTATATGCATACACACTTATTGCTATTGTAATATAAAAGCATTGTAACAGAACAAGCATTATAAAAGATTGTCAGATTGACCTCTTTTATCCCCCATTCCAGACGAACAAAACAAATGGTCCTCCACTGTGTCAAGTAGCAGATATGCAAGTGGGAAGTTTCTTCGTAGCCGAAACTCTCCCACAACTCAACAGTCCAACAAGAACACAAGGCTGGCTCAAGGCTGAGATTGCCAGCTAAAGTGACACTGGTATTACACAGCACTGGTTTTGCACGCTCAGGAATGGACAAAGGTATGCAAACCATTCAGAATAAAACACACAGAGGAAAACCTAAATATATTTTCAAGTAAGTATCAGCCCAAAGCAGACAAACATTTTGAAAGGGGTTATGGGAAAATACCTCTAGGCAAGAGAAAAACAAGGCTGCATTATTTTGTGACATTGAACTCGATGAACTAGAAATTATCACAAATCATTCAATTTAGTGGATTTGCAGTTGGAGCCAAATCCTCCTCACTTACACCACGGAAAAATCAGAAGTAACACTACTAAAGCCAATAGAATTATAGTATCTTTGGAAGAATCTGTTTCACAGCCCATGATAGAGAAGTCTAGGCCAAAATATTGTGGTTGTTTATCTATGCTCACAAATGATTTGTTTCTTCAGAAGGCCAGACAGAGGTCAACCTCAATACAAGTTCTTTCAACAAAATCAGTTTTACATACAGATCCAAGGAACCAGATGATTTTTAGGTTGTGTTCTCTCCTGCAAAAAAGTTATAAAATAGTCCTTTGAGACTATATCATGTATTACAAATGTTTCACAGAACTATATACATATAACTGGGTATGCATCTATCCTACTGTGCATGTTAAAAATGCAACATTTAGGATAACAGACTGCTTTGTTTTCAGATAAGAAAATCTTAAGTGATGAACATAAAACATGTTACTCAGAGTCATAACCAAAGTTTTGTACCATCTCTAACACCTAAAATAAGCGAATAAATTTAGTTTAAATCTCTTACAAAGACTATGCTACAAGCTGAAAAATAAATTGGCACTTTACTCGGCAAATTTGGTGTGCTACTTGAGAATTTGAGGATGATATTCTGTGAAGGCACAGAAGCTTCTCCATCACATATAATCCTAATACCTGTTTGATTAAACCAACTTTTTTTTTCCAAATTCCTTCTGTATTTTTGACGAATATCATGTGAATATATACGGCCTTGGTATCATTGGGGATAATTTGAAAAAAATATATATAAAATACAAACACATGCTACCCTTCAAATTATCCCCAATGATACCAAGGCTAATAAAAGTCTGTATTTGTATTTGTCCATACATGAAGATGTTAAAATATCCTCTCCTTTAAGACAGCTCACAAATGAGCTACACTCATTCTGGAGCAAAATGTTTCATCAAAGGCATTTTACAGATGTAAAACAAACAAAATTAACGAACAAAGAGGGCAAAGACATTTGGAACGTTTATGAATAAATTAAACTGTTAAAGTCATAGGGAGATATGGAGAGCGTTCCCATCCATTATGCCAAGGTATGTGGAAGAACTGATTTTATCCAAATTGTACAAGAGCAAACTGTATTTAGTGAAATAAAACAACCCCAAACTAGATATTTTAAAACAACGACACTACTATACAGCAATGATTGTCAACCAGGGTGCTGGGGCACCATAAGGTGCCACAAAATCCTTCTTAAGAGTACCTCAGGAAGTATGGAGAGATAAACAAGGTGTGAGGAGCTAAGCAGATAATAGCAGGCTCCAGCTGTCCCTGCCTAGTTGTTCCCTTACCCTGCTACCTGCCCCCTTTGCAAGAAGATAAGCCCTGTAAAAAATAAAATAGGTTTTGAAACGGGGTGCAGCTCAATTCATAAAACTTGTGAAGGGGTGCCACAAGTTTGATAAGGGGCCCCTTGCATCTAAAAAGTTTGAGAACCGCTGCTACAAAGCTAATATGCAACAGGCTAGTGTGACAGAGCAATTCATTTGTTTAACTTACTGAAACACCAAATATCTGTCAAACACACTGGACCATAATTGTGGGGGACTGGTGGGTAGTGAGTAATTTTCTTGTGTTTACTGTCAGTCCAAGTGGATTATTTTGAAAGCAAAAGCAAATAAATCATATCTGAGTGACACAAATGTGAAAAATAACTGCTTCGTTCAGTTGCATTTATGTGCTTAGACCACTGGCAAACTTGCTGTGTTTTAACTTGAAGTCTATTATGGACAGTAGTAAAGAAGGAAGTTTGTGCTCTGAGAAACAGAGATTCAGAAGTTAAATGAAATTTTGGAAGCTTGAAAATACCTGGCTGAATCTAGACACTATTTTCCAATAACAGAAAGACTGACATTTGCATGTGTGGCTTATTCAAATAATTTGAGTTTGCCTATGTGGATCATTCAAATACAGAAAAGCAGAAGCAGTGAATAATGAGACACTAAAGTATTTGGCAAGTAAATCTGTATAACTTTTACTGAATTTGGAGCTTCTGCTCAGTAGCATTTTCCTATTGTAACCCCTAGCTACATTTTTCCCAACTTA
>NW_017729032.1:173160409-173164925 GCF_001723915.1 Gavialis gangeticus
ACTATTTTCCAATAACAGAAAGACTGACATTTGCATGTGTGGCTTATTCAAATAATTTGAGTTTGCCTATGTGGATCATTCAAATACAGAAAAGCAGAAGCAGTGAATAATGAGACACTAAAGTATTTGGCAAGTAAATCTGTATAACTTTTACTGAATTTGGAGCTTCTGCTCAGTAGCATTTTCCTATTGTAACCCCTAGCTACATTTTTCCCAACTTATCTCCTGCAGTGGTTTCTAAAACTTTAAAGCTAATCTGAAGTAAAACTTGGATAGTGAAAAAAGCAACTGAATAAATGTACCATTAAATAAATCACACATTATAATAAAATGGCAGCTGCAGAAGGTGTGAAGTTCAGATACCCTTTGGTATATAAATATGCTTAATTAGGTTATCCAACTATTACACTAGGATCCTACCTAGACTACAAAGTCTAGGAACCAGGTTCTCAAAAGCCATTTTGCACATAGCACAAGTGTAATTGCAAACTAGTCTTAGCTATTTTACTATGTTAACAGAGAAAGGATGGTAGCCTAGAACTACTATAGCTGTATTTCACACCCTACAGACGCCTCTGAGGAGGAGAATGTAAGGGAAAATAATACAATTAAGATCACCCAGGGATCATCAAATGTAGAGTAAGAGCTCCCCTCAGTCTGTTCTTATGAAGGATAGAGGGAGCAGTTGTGCACAACAGTAGCTGTAGGATCAAAGCAGTGTAAAGTAGACTTTACCCACCTTTGAACGAACAATGAACAAGTGCATATGTGCAAAGACATACGCGCACACACACACAAGCACATGTGCCTCTAAGCCCTACACAAACTGGCAATACCCAAGAATCTGGACCTATTCATAAAAATACAACCATGAAAGCACACATTACAACAGAAGTGGCCGACCGTTTTCAGGCAGAATATTTTACCATGGGAAAACAGTAATTTGATCGAAATTAAATGTTACAGAGAAACATGTTTATTTCATTTAGTCTTCCAGCAGAAATCAATCTAATTTCCTAAGGAGTGTTTCTTGACAGCTTGCTCATAGGTGCTGCAGAACCTGAAACCTGCCAAGGGTTTCCAGGACTTCCATTGGTGTGACAAGGAGCTTGGAAGCAGAGTTACTCAATCCCCAGGCAGCTCCAGAGGTTGCATCAACACTTAATTCTCTTTTTCAAAACAAAACTTCAGAATCTGTTTTGTGGGAATTTCAAAAATTCCAAAATTTGCTGTGGAACAGGAATTCTTGGTTCCAACTAGCCCTAATATTAAAGTAATATCATTAAAACAGTTACATCCAGAGATACAGTCTAAATTGGCTTCCATAATTCAAAACCAATTAAATTTTTTAGGAACCTAACACCTATCCCCACTGAAGATGCTATATAATTTTTCATTACACCATGGTTCAGAAGTCCTAGCCAAGGAACATATATCATTATCTGGGCAAAAAGGCAATGTATCATTCTGAGAGCATTTCAAATGGACCTGTTGACACAAATGGAACCGTAAGGTGAGGCCAGCGAGCCAACCTACAGGATAAGGTCAACACTATCTCATACCCACAAAACCCAATGTGTTGTGCAAATATAAACGGAATCTGAATTCGTAGTAGAAGTAATAACTTTTATTAGATCAAGCACCCACAAGCACAGTTCTTTAGGCATAGGAGAAACGACTGTAAAGGTTCTCCTAGGTAGAAATGAAAGATCGTATTTCATAGGAAAGTTAAAGGTGTGGCAAAATCTCCTGTTTGGAACAGTTCATTTTATGCAGGTTAGGCTCAGAGAAAAGTTGGAATAGTCAGTTCACCTTGAAGTTGTTTGGTGGCAAGTAGGACACAGTCATATTTCCTTCTGGTTATGGTGCTTCATATTTCACAGAAGAGAAAAAGAAGGAATACTCTTTTGGAGAGGAATTTCTTATGTGGTGAGTTATCTCTGGGCTCTGTGATAATGCAAATTACTCAAAGGCAAGAGCAGGGTCTCAGGTTTCAGGTGGTAAAACTTGCTTCCTCCTTGTAAAATTATGAAGATTTCATTTTTAAAAACTGGCTAAAATTCAATACTTTCCATGAGTCAATAGTTCCACGCGGCAAACATGCTCCAAACAGGAGATTGCACCACACCTTCAACTCTTCAATGAAATATAAACTTTCATTTCTACCTAGGAGAACTTTCACAATCTTTTTTCCTACGACTGAAGAAGCAGGGTTGTGCCCAAAAGCTTGCAAATGATTTTTTTTCGGAAAAATCTAGTTGGTCTAATAAAAGATATCACCTCTGTCACGAGTTCTGATTCCTTTTGCCTCTAGACCAATACGGCTACAACATGGATACCTTGTACATATAAGCCTCATTGCCAAGGGCAGATCCACAGGGGGTACAGCGAGGCAGTAAGGCCTCTCCTCTTAGACCTCACTGCAGAAGCAGCAAGTAGGAGCTTTTTAAAGTAAGGTTACCATACATCCAGGTTTTTTCGGACATGTCCTCTTTTTGAGCCCTCCGATCTCCACCTGGGCGGGTTTTTTAAATATGACCAAATGTCCGGGATCTTGCTTTACTCTGCTGTGGGAGCAGAGGGTGGGTGATCGGAGGCAGCAGGGAGCACAGATGTACCTGCCTGCAGCCTTGGAGACGCACACAGACCCATGTGGTGCTCCCTGCTGCCTCTGAACATCCTCCCCCTGCTCCCACCCCCAGAGCAAAGCAAAATCCTGGACATTTGGTCAGGGCAGGAGGACAAGGGACTGGGGCTGCAAAGGGGGGGAGGGGGGGAAGCTGCCTGCCCTTCCAGCAAGGGAAAGAGGCAAGGGGGCCCTCTGAGGGTAGCAAGGAACTCTGTGGCTGGGCCAGTCGCATAGGGACCAGTGCCTGCGCTCGCAGGGGCCAAGCGGCCAGGAGACGCTGCCAGGGGAGAAGGGGGGGGGTTTGCTGATCCACCAGCAATCAGTAAGGAGACCAATAACAAAAGGACTTATTATAAAAACAGAACAAAACTAAGAAAAATCAGTCACCATACCTTGATATGGAGTATAAGATATAGGATTCGATATAGGAGTAAACAAAATAAAACACAAGAACATTGACCTGTTGTTACCCTGCACCTTAAATCTAAAGATTTGGACCTTAGCCAGCTTCACAGGCGTAAATGCAGATCCTGCCCCTACCCTTCCCATCAGGTCTTCCTGCATGTCTTCCTAACAGCTTGCTTTTCCCAGCCTCCTTCGCTGGAGGACTTGGCTCCTCCCTTGCACCTTGGAAGACTGCAGACAAACCATGTTTTTGAGGAAGGCCTCAGGTCCCTTTGCCATCCTGACAATTAGTATATGCCACCCTTCATTTCTAGGGGGGCTTACATTATGCCAGTAACTTCCTGACCTCTGAAGGTACATATTTACCAGACTGCAAACTTGTATCCTTTCTAGACATATATATTTGCTCCTCCCCACCACCTGGGATAGCCAGGTGTCATTCTTTCAGCCCTTCTTTTAAAATTCAAATGTATCACCCTGTGGTCAGTTCCTGGCTTCCCCAGAGCTTATCTGCACGGGGGGCCAGTAAACAAAGTCAAATGCTAGTTTTCAGCCACTCTCTCTCAAGTGTGAACTACTGGGGGTTGGCTCAAGTCAATACCCAAGCCTTACTGACATAACCGTGGCTGAACTATAAAGATCAAAATTACACTTATAAGAAGTGCTATAACACATATGGTTATGAGAGCGATAAAACTGAACACCGCTTTGCACTAACTACCATTAGAAACTAAAAACTAGAGGGGCACCAATATATCAGTCGCATATCAGATTGGCACCAACAACAGGAAAAATAACATTATCGGCCATCAGCCTTTTTTTGCCCAATAATATCACCAATAAATGTCATGTGCCTGTGTGCAGTCACAGCATGCACACAGCCGGGAATGCAGCCCAGCAGTATCCAGTTGGTAAGTCTGTGGGGGGGAGGAAGGGGCGTGGGAGAGAGAAGAGGTGTGAGGGGGCAGACTGAGGCCCTCATGGAAAGGAAGGAAGTGCAGCATGGGCAGGTGCTGCCCAGCTAGGGCAGTGAATGAGATCCCAGGAGCAGAGCCCACAGGCGGCTCCCTGCTGCTGTGAGCACCCCCAAGGCAGGCATGGGAGGTGTGTGCCCTCCATATTTGTGTGCAGGACAGAGGTGGGCTGCCCACTGAGGGCTTAGAGCCAGAGACTGAGCTGGCCTGTTCCTGGCAGGGGGGCTGGGCCAGGGCTTCACTTGGAGGGGGGAGCAGGAGGTGGCAGCACTGGGAGGGGGGGCTATGGGGAATTTTGGGGTGGTTATAGCCCACCCCATAGCCCCTGGCCCCAAGCCCATAGGGGGCAGCCCACCTCCACCCCATGCACAAATCTGGGGGGGGGCATATGCCCCCCCCATGCCTTCCTCCAGGGGTATGTGCAGCAGCACAAAGCCGCCCTCCCTTCCCACCTCCTTGCACACCCTGGAACCTTGCCCACAGGTCTGTCCCATTCCCAGGCTCATGC
>NW_017729032.1:173164936-173169230 GCF_001723915.1 Gavialis gangeticus
AACCTTGCCCACAGGTCTGTCCCATTCCCAGGCTCATGCCCTGGCTAAGCAGCATCTGCCCTGGCCCTCTCCCTCCCTCACCATGGGGGCTGTGATCTTCCCCTGCTCACCCCTTCTTCCCCCACAAACTTAACAGCTGGACAATGCTCTCTAAGCTGTCAGGCTGCATTCCTGTAAATCAGCTATCGGATTGGTATCGGTCAGTATGGCTGGTTAGTAATCACCCATCGGTATTGACCAAGAAAATCTTTATCGGTGCATCCCTACTAAAAACCACACAAATAAATGGATTTTAAAGGAACATCCATGCATGGCCTTTGGGAAACCCCAAAGGGTAACTTGGCTTTGGGATGAATCCATGGCAGCTGTCTGTGGTGGAGCCCAGAACCCCTTGCTGTCACTTGGAGAATGCCCAGCTGGAGCGAGGAAGGAGTAGTTTCTGAGACTCTTCCCAGGTCAGCTGGGGACAGCAGTGGTGGACAGATCCCCTCCCTTCCTGAGTCCAAATGCAAACCCAGTTGGAGAAAGGGAGGGGGGCTAGAAGGGGAGGTGTCTGCGCTTGGGAGGAGGCAGAAGAGTAGATGTCTTACCTACTTCAGGGATTCAAAAAGATTCCCAGCAGCTGCTGCCATGGAACAATCTAGGCATGGAGGAGAGGAGTGGTCTGCAACTACCTTTGTGGCACTGGTTGCATCTCCTATACCCCGCTTTTTGAATTCCCAGATCTGCCCAAGCACATCGCTAGCCCACATATCTTCTAGCAAAAACCCAGAGATAATGGAATCTCTCATTCAAGATACCAAATCTTTCTTTACTTTGCACAGTCAACATTTGATAAAGTGACATGCAAACAGGAGAAGTAGCAGTCTAAGCTGTGCTGTCTACATAAAAATCACACTATTTTGTTTGAGGAAAGGCAAGAAAAATCTTCTCACAGAATTGCTGTTTATAAGTCTTACGGCTCAAAGGACCATTCTAATTGTAAGGAAACAATCTATACTTTAAGTGAAGGATAACTTTGTGACTTTAAATATTTCATTGTAAAGGGTGCTAGAGTCAACGTGTTTCCAATATTTTCCTCTAAACTAGGTCATGATGAACAAAATGTTGCACTTGAAGCAGAAATCTTTGGCAATTCCAAATGACCTCGTGCTAGCCATATATTTGAAGCCCAGAAGGAGATATGCCTCAGGTTATGTTTTATATTCTAATGTGGAGCCAGCTATGTTCAGTAACACCTGCAAGTCACACCACCAGTGCATGTACCCATACATTAAGCCGTTGTTAGAACTTGTTAGAATTCATAAACATCCACTTATCAGAAAAAGCCTCTTTGTCAAGAAAGGTTGAACTGAATGTCAGAGAAGCTACAGAGGTGGAACGACTCGTTTCTGGGAGAACAGTAACTATTATACAAGGCAAAAATTCTTCTGTAAAGCTGTTCTGCCATATGTCTTCTTCATCCCTTTCTAAACCTGGCCCTAAAAGCAATGATAAAAAGTACTTTGTATCCATTTCTGTATCCACCTTACTTCTTTTCATTGGACCTGCTGAAACTCATATTTTAAAAACACAAGGCTGCTGACGGTAGAAACTAACAAGACAATAGGAACTTCTTTTGTTATAAAGAGAGAAGTTGCTGGTATTTGCACAGTAGATAAAGCATGATATTAACTGGCAGAAGCAGAAAATACTGTAATCTTCAAGAAATACCTAATTTACAGTAAATGGTTCTAGATTTAAAAAGACCCTCAACCCTTCACAGTTATTCAACCATGTCTCCTAAACTGCATGCCCAAGTAAGACATTTCCTGTTTACTCAGTTAAAGGAACCTCCTTTTAAAAATGTTGATTCAAATGGCCAGATTTTTCATGAAACATGCTTTGGTATTAGAAACTAAATAAAAAATAAAGGTGTAGAAATTCTAGTTCTTTTATTTTTCCTTTTACTTAAAAAAAGAAAAGAATTTATTTTCAGACTGAGAAGTAGGATATGGAAGCAAAATATGAATCTTTTCCAGGAGCTTTCTAGGAACTAAACTCCTAAAAAGAAACACAACTGGAACATCTATTTCTTAAGTAGCATCTTTTCTCCATAAAAGTGGCAGCAGCAGGGAAAGTTGGAGGAATCTAAGTGTTCTGTTTTTAGTTCCTGACACCCAGAAGTGACAGTGTCAAGCATCTTGTAAATACAGACTAATATTAATTTCACAGTCATGATTTAAAATCATAAAAGGCAGTTAACTCAGCAATTAAAATAAAACACTAACCAGTCTCTGAGGCAGGTTCCTGTACTGTTCTGTTCCTTTACTAGGAATGTGACTGGACTTTACATAAATATTGCTAAAGGAAGGTTTAGAGTCCTGTTCCACCAAGGTAGATGACCCTGCTATAGCAGCCAGGATTGCCAAAGGGGGAAAAAAACCACCAGAAGTTTGGATTGCTTGCAGTGTAGCAGTCAGCATAACTGAAGGGCAATAGTCCCATTAGGAGAACGCTAATGAGCATCATTGGCACATACACCTGTTCTTACAGAAATGTAAACTAAAAGAGAAGAAGCAGGAATAAACACTCAGCTTTGAATTTAAATATATTTGGATAGGAAACTGAAACATAGAAGCTGCTATTCACACTGCATAACCAGTATTCAGAGGGTTCACTTTAAGAAATCTCTGAGCTCTTATCAGGTTCACAGGCTATATAAAGGCATTACATTTAGATCGACCTACCCAGGGTGAGGTCAATCTAATGCTCAATCATGCAGGCATTCAGAAGGCTTTAACTGCCCTAAAAATGGCATACCTTATCTAACCTGGTGCACCTCAGAAGGTGCACCAACTTAGACTGGGAAAGAATTACCCCAATCTGCAAAAGGGTTAATCCAATCTCTTGCATACCTGTACACATTTGCTGCACAGACTTAGGGCTGGGAAAGCCCAGCCACCCACCTTAACCCCAGGGCTGCACTATTCCCTTCTATGCCCCCAATCAAGACTGAGCTATTTTTAGCCCCTGATCCCCCTCCCCCTGACCAGGCAACTCCCCTGCAGTCCCTCCAAACCCTCCCGCAGACCCACTAGTCCCCACCCAAACTACTAACATCAGATTCCCCATGCAGCTCCTAGCAGCAACAAACATCTCTGGTGTTGTTCCTGGTCTATGTTTAGGTGGCTTAAAATAAACAGACCAGGTATGGCAAACAGCTGTACACATCAATGGAGACACTAACCAAAATTCAATGCGGCCTGCACAGGACAAATGCCTGTCAATATATAGGCTTCAAGATTCTAGTTGCACTCAAGCTCTCCAGAATGAAACCAACTACAAAACTCACGAATAAATTATGCTAAACCTTGAGAAGCAAAAGCCAAGCTCAGCTTTCTTGGAACAATCAGCTCAGATAAGAAGAATGGTTATTCTGAAGATACAGCTTTAGTTCCCAACTCTGACAAACTCAGAGCCAGATTTAGATATTTAAAGATGGAGATATGAGCCTAACAGATTTTGTGAAAGCACATAAATACATAGCCACCCAAAATCATAGATTATATTTCTTTTGATTGCTTTGCCTATTTGAATTATAAGATTCCTTACAGCAAATGCTCTCTTTTGTTATGTGTTTCTACCATGAGGCCCAATGTTACTTACTATATGACAGTAGATTCTATAGAACCCATACTGTCCTTTCAAGTAACAGAGATCTTGTCAGTATGCTGGTATCTCAATATGTATACATCAGGATGTTTTTGCACTGTAGTGAAGACATACTAAGTCAGTCATCAGTGATGTTTTCTGCAAACGAAAAAAATTCTACGTGAAAACATCGCTATACTTATGATCGTATAGGTACTCTGTAAGGCAGTCTTCTTACAAAACTGTAACTATGTTACTATTTAATTATTTCTGCTAAAATGTAGCATGTTAGGGTTTTTGTGTTTGGGTTTTTTTAAATGTTTAAAGGGCTTATTTAATTTGTCTCTTTTGAGGTCAGCCATGTTTGAGAAGCAACTGATTGAAAAAAATCTATGTATGAACAAAACAATTTTTGCCACCATTTGTTTGAAAAGCTCTAAAATATGGGGGGGGGAAAGGATTATGATAAAATCTAGCAACAAAAGAGCTCACAAACTATGCAAAAGCCTTTTCATTTTTTTACTTATATTTAAATTTTAGTGTACAATTGTTTTTATAAATATATAAAACAGAGTTCTTTAGCCTGTGGAACATTCACCACTTTTAGGTGAAAGTGACTGAAGGTGCTATACTTTCAATAATACATTGTTCCTCCATATAT
>NW_017729032.1:173169380-173170805 GCF_001723915.1 Gavialis gangeticus
TATATATGGAGGAACAATGTATTATTGAAAGTATAGCACTTTCAGTCACTTTCACCTAAAAGTGGTGAACGTTCCACAGGCTAAAGAACTCTTCCTGTGTGCCTACACTGAAATTCAAACTTTAAAAGACTCTAAGGGCCCTGGGAGAGGAAGGAGAAAGGATGCAGAGGTGTTTCTGCAGAAGAAAGCACTGAGGAGTAAAAGTTAGATCCTCGAACCACGTTTTTCTTTTAGAACTGCTGGAATACTTTCCTAACTCCAGGCTGCTTGGCAATGCAGACTTTGAGAGCTAAAAGGTAGTCAAAGGTGAAGTCATTAACACAGAGAAGTAGGGTTGGAAAGGACCACCAGAGGTCATTTAGTCCAACACCCGGCCAGAGGCAGGATCATCCCTATCCAAACCATCCTACACAAATCCATAATCTAAACTCTTTGTAAAACTACTTTCAACAGACACAACAAGACATAACTCAAACCTGCCACAGGTAATGCAGGGGGACCAGAGCAGCCAACGTCCTGTTTCTAAAAAAGGTTGTCAATATACACTAAAGAGTTGTCCAGTAGACAGCTATGCCTTCATCACTACAAAAGAAGGCAACAAAAACCCATATTCTGAACCAAATCTGACCATGGAGTAAAATTCCTTCCTGACCTCAAATAAGGTGACTGATCTGGACCTGAGCAGCAGGGCAAGACCCTCTAGCCAGGAAACTCTGGCTTTAGTCCCAACAGGAGCATGGGCACACCCCTGTCAAAATCCCCAACCTTGACTGCAGCCAACATCCATGCTTCTAAGGATGGCTTAAAAAGTACCTGACATGTAACAGAAAGGGGGTGGGGAGAGAGAGGAGCAGGCAACAAAGACCAGAGTTATGGGAAATACCCACAGTGCAAAATAAGCTTAGCTATGCCTATGTCATCCCTGGCCAGTGACTGTCCAAGCTCTTCTTGAATACCTGCAGTGATGGAGAGTCCATAACTTCCCTAGGTACAGTAAAAGCTCTGTTATCCGGCATCCCCCGGGAATGCGGGACGCCAAATAACAAAATATGCTGGTTAATTGAGCAGCCCTGGCTGCCACTTCTCCTGCCACATCTGGGGCATCCCTCTGTCCCTCCCATGGCATTGCTGCCCCTCCTGCAGCATTGCCGCCCCTCCCATGGACCCTGCAGGCCCCGTGGGACAGGGAGGCAGGCCCAGCACAGCCCCACGCAGCCTATTATGGCCCCGAGCCATGGGGGCTGAGAGAAACCAAAGTGCCACGGTGGGCACTTCCAGTTTCACTTTTCCTTACAAGCTGGCTGGGTTGTAACAGAGCATGCTGGGTTGTAAGGTGCCAGTTACCAGAGAGTTTACTGTAGTTTGTTCCACTGCCATGCTGTTCTAACCATGAAAACAGATTGGATTTAAACTGGATATTTAAAT
>NW_017729032.1:173175805-173179632 GCF_001723915.1 Gavialis gangeticus
GCAGGCCCAGCACAGCCCCACGCAGCCTATTATGGCCCCGAGCCATGGGGGCTGAGAGAAACCAAAGTGCCACGGTGGGCACTTCCAGTTTCACTTTTCCTTACAAGCTGGCTGGGTTGTAACAGAGCATGCTGGGTTGTAAGGTGCCAGTTACCAGAGAGTTTACTGTAGTTTGTTCCACTGCCATGCTGTTCTAACCATGAAAACAGATTGGATTTAAACTGGATATTTAAATCCTGATATCCAATCTAAACTTACTTTGCTGCAACTTCAAGACATTGTTGCAGTTTCAAGCCATGCAGTTGAGGTTCTGAACTGCCAGAAAGTTGCAGCTAGAAAGCCTAACATGGAGGCATCCAAAAGCCAAGTAGCCTGGAATCTAAGGAGGCTGAAAGCTCAAAGAGCTGAGTGGTATGACAATTGGGAAAGCTGACTGTCTCGTAAGGCAGGCAGCAGCCCAGGGAACCATCCACCTCAAGAAGTCTGGGAGCTCCAGGGCATCAACAGGAGAGTTGGCAAGCCATTGAAACCAGCCAACTCACAAATTGACCAGCTGGAGACCTGGCCAGCCAGAGAGTCAGACACATACAGAAGCCAAGGAAGTATGGCCCTGGAAAATTATCCAGTTGGAATATTGGGCCAGCCAGCCAGCCAGCCTTGGATCGTATCAGATGGGCCGCTCAGGGAACTTTGGGAGTTAAGTAGCTGACCAAGTGTGTAGCCCAGGGAGTCAGGCAGCCTGACAAGTCAGCCAGTGAGGAATTTAGGCAGTCTAGCAGCCTACCTCATAGGAAAGCAAAGAACTGGCAAGCCCAGGAAGAAAACTGGCTGGGAAGCCACGCTGTATAGCAGGTGGAAAGCTAGGTGGCCAAAACAGCTAGGAAACCAGCCAATTTGGCCAGCTGGGAAACTGGGCATTCCTAAACCCTAGCCATCCAGGGAGCTGGCCAACATATGTGTGCTACTCCCTATGTCCTTAATTAATACACACACACACACACACACACACACACACAGTGACGGCAGAGAGGGAAAGGAGAAGATGAGAGGGAAAAAGCGAATGTAAGATGCTTCAGAAGAGTTCAGACAGAGAGGACAAATGGACCCCAGATTGAATCATTTGGCATTTTGTAGCATGCAATGATTTACCTAGGAAGTAAGAATCGTGGAGAATGTTGAGTAATATGGCAAGATAATGCTGTTGTACATATGAAGCTTCAGGAAGTAAAACCTGTGGCTTGGACATGAAACAATGTTTTAACATCTGAATAGTATTAGGGCTGTTTGGCTGTTAAAAACCACACAGGAACACTGGTTCAAATGGCTGCAACTAAGTGAGGACAAAAAGAAGAAAGTAGAGGCTTTCTGGAAACAGGTGGGGTTTTTGGCAGGTTGTTGGTAGCATCAGAAAGGACTTTAACCAATTCTTCACCTCCGTTTTCTTGTGCAGGGACCGGGACTTCCCTGCTGTGATAGAAGCGGGACTCGAGGGGATCGCCTTCAGACCTCAGGTTGGGGAGGACCGGGTTAGAGAGCTTCTGGAGGGGCTGGACGCGTTCAAGTCAGCGGGTCCGGATGCTCTCCACCCCAGGGTGTTGAGGGAGCTAGCTGGGGTTATTGCAGGGCCCCTGGCACGGCTCTATGAGCGATCGTGGTGCTTGGGCCAGGTGCCAGATGATTGGAAGGTAGCAAATGTGGTCCCCATCTTCAAGAAGGGGAAGAGGGAGGACCCGGGCAACTATAGGCCCGTCAGTCTTACCTCAATCCTGGGGAAACTCTTTGAGAAGATCATCAAGGAGCACATTTGTGATGGGCCGGCATCAGAAATGATGCTCAGGGGCAATCAGCATGGATTTATTAGGGGGAGATCATGTCAGACCAACCTGATTGCCTTCTACGATCAGGTCACAAAGGCCATGGATGCAGGTGTCGCGGTGGATGTAGTCTTTCTGGACTTCAGCAAGGCCTTTGACACCGTCTCTCACCCCATCCTAGTTAAAAAACTAGGCGACTGTGGCATAGATGCCCACACAGTCAGATGGATTGCAGATTGGCTGAGGGGTCGCACTCAGAGGGTGGTGGTGGATGGGTCATATTCGACCTGGGGGGAGGTGGGTAGCGGAGTCCCCCAGGGCTCGGTCCTGGGGCCTGCGCTGTTCAATTTCTTCATCAGCGATCTGGATGATGGGGTGGAAAGTAACCTGTTTAAATTCGCTGATGACACCAAAATTTGGGGGGAGGTGAGCACGCTAGCAGGGAGGGAGAGATTGCAGAGGGATCTGGATAGGTTACAGGGGTGGGCTAACAGGAACAGGATGCGTTTTAATACGGACAAGTGCAGGGTGCTGCACTTGGGCAGTAGGAACCAGCAGCACACTTACACAATGGGGAACTCCCTACTCGAGAGCACGGAGGCAGAAAGAGATCTTGGAGTCATTATTGACTCCAAGATGAACATGGGCCGACAATGCGAGGTCATGGTTGGCAGGGCTAACCGGACCTTGTCGTGCATCCACAGGTGCATCTCGAGTAGAGCCAAGGAGGTGATCCTCCCCCTCTACGCGACGCTGGTCAGGCCACAGCTGGAGTATTGTGTCCAGTTCTGTGCGCCCCATTTCAAGAGGGATGTGGACAACATGGAGAGGGTCCAGAGGAGGGCCACCCGCATGATCCGGGGACAACAGGGCAGACCCTACAGTGAGAGACTGCGGGACCTGAACCTATTCAGCCTCCACAAGAGAAGGCTGAGGGGGGACCTGGTGACCGTCTATAGACTCACTAGGGGGGACCAGAAGGGTTTGGGGGAGACGCTGTTTCCCCTAGCGCCCGCTGGCATAACAAGGAGTAATGGGCACAAGTTGATGGAGAGGAGGTATAGATTGGACATCCGCAAAAACTACTTCACAGTTAGGGCGGCTAGGAGCTGGAACCAACTTCCAAGGGAAGTGGTGCTGGCCCCTACCCTGGGGGTCTTTAAGAAGAGGCTGGATGCCTACCTGGCTGGACTCGTTTGAGTCCCGTTTCTTGTTTTTGGGGTTTTTGTTGTTCTCCCGCCCTGGCGGGGGGTCAGGCTAGAAGATCTACTAGGTCCCTTCCGACCCTTAATCTATGAATCTATGAATCTATGACTCTCAAGACAGCACCTCATTTCAGGCATCCAAGCTACCAAGAAGGTGCTAATGATAAAAGTGCAAAAGATAAAGGACCCCAGCAGCTTTTGCAAGGAAAGCCAGAATTGGGATCTACAATAAAACCTCCTTGTGCCTGAAGATGTAAAGAAGGCATCACTGTATGAACAGCAAATAAAATCTTTCAAAGGGTTGTTAATTGTAAGTAAATGCTCATTGATCAGATACTGGACCCCTGCTAAACCAAGCAGGACAACTGATAACAGACTCCCAGGAAAAGGCCAATCTGCTTAATGGGTACTTCACATTGGTCTTTCATCAGCCCACTGGGACCACCCTACCTAGCATGACGCGGGACGGCTAGGGTGAGGGCCTATTTATACCCAGCATTGGTGTTGATCTATAAAGGATCACCTTGAGAGGCTGGACACCTTCAAGTCAACTGGTCCTGACAGATTACATCCTAGAGTACTCAAGGAGCTCGCAGGTGTCATAGCCCAACCATGGGCAAAAATATTCAAAAACTCATGGTGCTCAGGTGAAGTACCTGAAGACTGGAAGAAGGCCAATGGGGTACCCATCTTCAAGAAAGGGTGCAAAGTAGATCCCAGGAATTACAGGCCAATCAGCCTGACCTCAATCCCTGGTAAGTTTCTGGAGAAAATTATCAAAGAGACCCTTCTTGATAAGCTGGCTGAG
>NW_017729032.1:173179740-173179948 GCF_001723915.1 Gavialis gangeticus
GCAGGTGTCATAGCCCAACCATGGGCAAAAATATTCAAAAACTCATGGTGCTCAGGTGAAGTACCTGAAGACTGGAAGAAGGCCAATGGGGTACCCATCTTCAAGAAAGGGTGCAAAGTAGATCCCAGGAATTACAGGCCAATCAGCCTGACCTCAATCCCTGGTAAGTTTCTGGAGAAAATTATCAAAGAGACCCTTCTTGATAAGC
>NW_017729032.1:173179959-173180253 GCF_001723915.1 Gavialis gangeticus
CCCTCGATGGCTTGCCAAAACTCAGTAAGCAGCCTTCTGCCCCAAATAATTGCCCACCCCTTATCTAGACTTTTAAAAAACTTTTGATCTGGTGTCCCATGACCTCCTCACAGAAAAACTGGCCAACTGTGGCCTCGGCTACACCACAGTCTGATGGCTGGGAAATTGGCACCGAGGTCAAACGCAAGGAGTAGTGGTCAATGGTTGCGAATCATTATGGCGCTCCTTGACCAGTGGTATCCCCCAAGGCTCTGTCCTTCGACTGGTTCCCTTTAACATCTTTTTCAATAACGT
>NW_017729032.1:173185253-173199742 GCF_001723915.1 Gavialis gangeticus
TGTGGCCTCGGCTACACCACAGTCTGATGGCTGGGAAATTGGCACCGAGGTCAAACGCAAGGAGTAGTGGTCAATGGTTGCGAATCATTATGGCGCTCCTTGACCAGTGGTATCCCCCAAGGCTCTGTCCTTCGACTGGTTCCCTTTAACATCTTTTTCAATAACGTGGACATTGGTGTCAGAAGCACACTGGCTAAGTTCGCCAATGACACTAAACTTTGGAGCATAGCGTCCACACCTGAGGACAAGCTAGTGATCCAGGCTGACTTGGGTAAACTTTATAAGTGGGCGGATACAAACCTGATGACATTCAATACCAATAAATGTAAGGTACTCCACCTCAGGGGAAAAAAAACCCGCAGCATACTTATAGTCTCGGCAGTGTTACACTTGCTAGCACCACTGCTGAAAGAGACTTAGGGGTCATGACTGACCACAAGATTAACATGAGTCACCAATGCGATGTTGCAGCTGGTAAAGCAAACCAAACTCTGGCTTGCATCTATAGATGCTTCTCAAGTAAACCTCAGGATGTCATCCTCCTGCTGTACTCAGCCTTGGTGAGGCAGCTGGAGTACTGCATCCAGTTTTGGGCTCCAGAATTCAAAAGAATGTGGAGAAGCTTGAGAGAGTGCAGAGGAGAGCCCCGCACATGATCAAAAGTCAGGAAAACAGATGAGAGGCTGAGAGCCATGGGACTCTTCAGCCTGGAAAAGCGCAGGCTCAGGGGTGATCTGGTGGCCACCTAAAAGTTTATCAGGGGTGCTCACCAGGATCTGGAGGAACAACTGGAGGCTCCGCAATTCAAGAAGGATGTCAAGAAGCTTGAGAGAGTCCAGAAGAGAGCCACATGCATGATCAGAGGCCAAGAGAATATGCCTTATGAACAGAGGCTGAGAGACATGGGACTCTTCAGCCTGCAAAAGTGCAGGCTCTGGGGGGACCTGGTGGCTGCTTATAAGTACATAAAGGGTGTACATCAGGATCTGGGAGAACATCTGTTCACCAGAGTGCCCCAAGGAAAAACGAGGACCAACGATCATAAACTCCTACAAGACCATTTTAGGCTGGATATAAGAAAAAATTTCTTTACAGTCCAAGCCCCTAAGACCTGGAATAGACTCCCTCTAGAAGTGGTGCAAGCACCTACTCTCAACTTATTCAAGAAACATTTGGATATTTATCTTGCTGGGATCCTTTGATCCCAGCTGACTTCCTGCCCCTGGGGCAGGGAGCTGGACTTGATGATCTTCGAGGTCCCTTCCAGCCCTACCATCTATGAAATCTATGAAAGTAGAGCTCAGGTGAATCTGCTGCAACCTTGAAAGAGCACTGGCCTTCAATGAGTCCCTAACAGATGACTCACTCTACTCCTACAGACAAGGCCATCCCGGGGGGAGGCAAATCAGGGCAACTGTCTTGCACTTTGGGGGGCTCCACAGAGCTGGGCCAGCTTTGTGTCCAGCCACTCACCATGTCACCCTCCCCCCCACTTACTGACTCTGGGCCCCGCACAGGCTGATTTGCTCTGGGCCCCACACCCTGCTACAGTCATCTCTACCTACAGACAAGATCCTTGGAATAAAGAGAGAAGGGTTAGGAAGAACCAGAGATTTAAAAAAGACATGTATTTTAATAGCTAAGGTAACTCTGAAATTTTACTTTATTAAAAATGCTAAAGCATCAAAACAAGTAGTATATGAATGATGTATGCAGGCCAAGTTTTAAAAGTTAGATTGGAATTTCCTTTAAAGAGCCATAAAAAAATCTAAAAGAAAAAAAAACTTATCTTAAGAATGTTACGGTTGCAAAATAAAACACTCAAAAGTTTGGAAATGGCATAAGTGAGGTTGCTTATAAACATTTTAATTAGCCCTTCTTTTCTACATGCATAGGTAGTCAGTGTGGTTCAACGTAAACACGTATTATTTGAAAAACAGTACATCTCAGAATAACACCATTTTAATCATGCTGATGAATTGCTATATACACTTCAATAATATTTCTTATATTTGTTTTTGACTCTTTCAAAATTCCACCTCTCCCCCATTTTGTGGAAATGAATTGTGTCTCATAAACATAGTTCCAGTCAACTGAACACTGCATTTTTCATTAAGTAAACAGCTTGTAAGGTAAAGTGAACCTGGAAGTACCCACTGTGGCACTTTCGGTTTCTCCGAGCCCCCATGGCCCTGGGCAAAGCAGCCTGTACTGCCTGTGGTGATGCCGCACGAGGGGCGGGAGAAGCAGCAGCCCAAACAGGCAAAGACACCTGTTCAGGCTGCTCAATTAACCAGTATATTTTGTTATCAGGCATCCCCCATTCCCGGCATCCATAGATGCTTCTCAAGCAAATCCTGGGACGTCATTCTCCCATTGTACTCGGCCTTGGTGAGGCCGCAGCTGGAGTACTGCATCCAATTTTGGGCTCCACAATTCAAAAAGGATGTGGAGAAGCTTGAGAGAGTCCAGAGAAGAGCCACGTACGTGATCAGAGGTCAGGAGAACAGACCTTATGACGACAGGCTGAGAGCCATGGGGCTCTTTAGCCTGGAAAAGTGCAGGCTTGGGGTGACCTGATGACCACCTATAAGTTTATCAGGGGTGACCACCAGTATCTGGGGGAACGTTTGTTCACCAGAGCGCCCCAAGGGATGACGAGGTCGAACAGTTATAAACTACTGCAAGACTGTTTCAGGCTGGACATAAGGAAGAACTTCTTTAGTGTCCAAGCCCCCAAAGTCTGGAACAGCCTGCCATCAGAGGTGTTTCAAGCACCTACATTGAACACCTTCAAGAGTAGACTGGATGATTATCTTGCTGGGGTCCTATGACCCCAGCTGACTTCCTGCCCTTCAGGCGGGGGGGCTGGACTTGATGATCTTCTGAGGTCCCTTCCAGCCCTAATATCTATGAAATCTATGAAAGATGGCATAACTAATATTGCACAAGAATAGCTTTGTCATTGCCAAACTTTTGCCTGTTTCACTTTGCAACCCTAGTTTTCATATAATGATAAAAAAAAATACATAATTCAACTCATAGGAAGTATGGAATGATACCTAGATGGACTGGCATCAACTTCACCAACTTAAGGGTAGAGAAAACAGGAAAAGAAAACAACGATTCAGTTACAAAATAATGACACACAGTATGTCAGATACAGAAAAAACACTAAAATGAACTAGAGATTGCCAAGATATAGAAGCAGTCAGGTGAAGCTCGACTTGAGTTATATCTGCCACACAAACTATTCCATGCATGGCAAGGATTTCCCGTGACTAGAGGGTGTACTAACCTTTCAGAACCTCTAATGAAACGCCAAATTTGCCCAGTTAGTAGATTTTTTCAGTGAAACTAACACTGTTCAGAGGAAAAAAAAGTTACTCCCACCCAGGGGGGAAAAAAGGGCTCTATATCAAAGAATAAGGTCCAGTTTGTTGTGCCAAATACAATCATACTTATCATACCAATCTATTTAGAAAATATAATATTGCTAAACCAGTTGTTATGGCTTATTAATCCAAGACCTTGTTAGAAACAGATGGCATATTCCAAGAAGAGCCAAACACATTCTGGGATATCTGAAGATAAATTATATTTTCTTAGTCTCTTATTTACTCAGAACAATAGCAGCAGGACAGAAAAACAACTAAAAAAAAAAAATCAGCAAAACTAGATGGGAGGTCAAGACTAATTCAGTACATATAAAGTATTTTTATAGGCTTTGAATAAACCTGAGATTAAGAGAATCCTGGCCTTTAAACTGAAAACAATAAATTGGGAAAAATAATAAGTAAATATTCAAAAGCATGTATTTTCTTGAATTTCTGTGGTTCCCCTCATTCATTATAGTGGGCCACAGCCTATTTCTAAATTGCTGAGGTGATTAACTTGGCTTGGTAAATACTTTCGTTCTCTTGTTTTCGGTATCAATTAATTGGGAGCTTTATGAGTGTTCCACTAATGTCAGTCTTAAAGTATAATAGAATTTAGTCATTAAGTGTAAAGGAACATTGCCACACACAAAAGACAACACATCAGACAGCTGGCTCTTAATGCCTGCCTTCAAAAAAAAAAAACCGAAGAGCTATTCAATTGCAAAATAAGTTGAATGCCAAAATACATTTTAAAAGTGTAGTCACACATACAACGTCTCATGTGAAAATAATTCTGGGGTAAAGATGTTGACCAGATACCTAAATGACTGAAGAGCTGTGAAGAGAACATGCAGAGGCAGAGCTAAACAGGGATCACGTACAAATAACTTTAACATATCAATGTAGTTGGAGATAAAATACACTCAGTGTTGCATATCCTTCGTGCTCTGTACCTCCTCCATCTGCTGCCTGAAGTCTACATGCTATGCGTTTCTGACAGCTAGATACATCCATAAGCCCCAACCCCACCAAAAAAGTGCAGCATAAAATACATGACACCAAAATGACATTATTAGTGGGATGGAATCTTTAAGGACCAGCCATTCCTGCTCTTTGCTTCACTTTAGAGCTTCTAACCCGGTGTGGTATGACATAAAAACATAAGATTAGATTAAGTGATGCAATAATGCACCTTGATTATCCACTTTGTTACCAGAGTTTTACACCTGTGCAAATCCACTACTATTAATAGATGTAATTAAACATAACACTGAATTATCATTCAACCTGTAGGACTGTGATGGTCGTACACCATAACCAACAAGAAATTAATTTTTTGATCAGAAAACTATTTAATCTGGAAATATGTGATGGTCAGAAATTTAACACTAATCTTACATGTGCTAACTTCCTGCCCCTGTGCACGGGGCTGGACTCGATGATCCTCTGGGGTCCCTTCCAGCCCGAATGTCTATGAACTGCAGAAAGCTGGCCTATCTATTCCTTAATGTATCTTCAGCTAATGAAGAGTAGATGATATAGCAATCAATAGAGGTTTTGCTGCCAATGTAGCCAATGTTTCCAGTCAACTTTTAGCAATCATGAAGATGCATTCAGCAATACTGGTATTTTTGTGCAACTGTTAATTAAGAACTTGGCTACAGTATTTCAATGGTCAGTACTTCAGATGAGACCAAATTTAAGGTGATTTTATTTGGTATTGTCCTGACTATCTCAATGTTGTGTCAATGCATTTAGCAGCACTCCAATATCTTGCCCTAAATGAGTACCATTCTCACCACCTATTCCCAACCAGGAATCAACTTGGGCACCAAGAATTGCTAAATTATATCCCAATTTAAAAGAAAATAATGATCATCCCAGTTTAAGATTGAAATGGCCATACAAAACTTGTTTTGTACCTACTGTACAGTGATATTAGGAAGGTTTTCAATTAGAACCGAAATGAAATAACTAGTCAAATTGTTTGGGAAATCCAGCATCGCTATTTTCTTAAGATATTCATTCATATATCCCATTCACATTAAGGGCAAAAATATCACAAGTAGGAAAAACAGTGACTCAAGCTGATTCATCTTTGATATCATGTGCAAGGCTACAGCCTTAATGTTCTTCACCTCTCAACACTTTTACACAGACAGAGCTAAGCCTTTCAGCTTGTTTTCAGTATGTTTTGTAAATATATTGGAGCTAGGTCTTTATTACATTTCTATACGACATGAATATTAAAAATTCAACTCCGCAGGCTTACTGACCTTTTATACATGACAAGCTTCTTTTGTTTCCGCTCTCCTTTTGCATTTGTTCTCTTCATTTGATCAATTCTTCCCAAAAGATTAAGAGGAAGAGGCATCAAAAGTGAATTTCTTTCCTTTTAAAAATTAAGAACATAAATACCTATCTCTAGTCTTAAACTGTATGTTCCCAGTTATTTCCTGCATTAAAGAAGGATTAGATATTGCACCCATTATGTACCTTTTAATCCTGGGACCTTATAACACTTAACTCTATATTCTATAGTAAATGCAATTATAACAGGGATTAGGGCAATTGGGAATTACAGTATCCTTCCAAACAAAAAATAACCAACCTATTGTGACAGACTTAAAGCTCCTTTAGGACTCTTAATGCTAAAGAATATCAAATTGGACACTCACCATTCCAGCATCTTTCCCTTCCATCAATTTTGTAAATTGTGCAAGGACATCTTCAGACCTAAGAAGTAACCAGACCATCCCCTATCATCCCCATCTCCTGAGCGTCTTGTGGAGTATTGTTTCCAATTTGTGGTATTTCCTGGAATTCTTGAAGTATAGGAAGATACTTTTGCCTGGGCTGAAGGGAAGTAGTTTTTAGTCTGACTTCAGCCCCAGAACACGAACTGAATAAAAAGGGTCACCTGCCTTTGGACAGAGAATTGGATAGATAAACCAGCCTCTACAGACTTTTCCTGACTAGAAGTCTAGACAGGAAGTGAGTGAGAGAAGAGATTGTTTATATATTTGTTTTGCTTTTGAATTTAAAAAGCTGTTAAACCATATAATAGGAAATAAAGCCAGTATCTCAGGCCCATTGTTATTTCTAACCCCGAGCACCTTTTCTATGTCATTAATAATACACGCTTCTAGATTTGGAACTCTTAACAGCTCTTAACTGTGATGTTTTGCTAGTGTTTGAGTGAACTGCCATTGAAATATATTGTAGAATTTCCACATAAGCACTGTGTTAAACTTGAGTAAGGACTAAGCAGTTGTAGTAGTTTATTTATAGGTTTTCCTAAAGCAGTACAATGAAACTGACAATTAAATTATATAACATATAATAATAATAATCATATATAATTTATGGTTATTAGTAAAAGCGTGCATTGAGATTACATCAGACCGGTTTAAACAAAATTATATGAAACAAAAAATGGATTAAAAGAAGCAATACACAACAGTAGAGTAACAACAAACAAACAAATGACAAGGAAAGTCTATTTGATTTTGGCCTTTATTCTTTGTGCAAGAGACAAAAATATACCTGGGGAGTATCGGACCAGCTGTAAATTGTTAGAGAGACGCCAGATTGCTTTTTGTCCTTCATTAGCCCAATATTTTAAAATGTTTCACTAATGGAGAGATACCTTTTTCTCTTATTTATTCAAAGAATGAGCAAGACCATCAATTATAATTTAAATAATCTCATTCCTCCCGCAAAATCATATCCTGTCTGTATATAGGGTCTGACACCACCTGCCCACAATGCCTGCAGATCTCATTAGAGTGAATCAGTCTGGTAAGGGCCTCGTTGTTTGTAGTATTGTACTTCAGATACAAACAGTAGGTTTCTAGGCCAGAAGAGAGCTTTATTAATCTCATAAAAGGGGAAGTTCACAGCCTCCCTCCCCATAGAATTTGGTAGAGATAAATTCTGCCTTAAGAAGTAATTAGAATGTTTTTCTATTTTTGAATGAGCCGCTGCCTGCCCTGAATGAGGAGTGAGGAGCTTACCTTCGGTAAGTGTCTGTCGCAGTGCACACGGGTGCCCTACGCCTAAAAGCAGAAATGGCAGAAGAGACTCCTAGTGGTGAGAAGGGGGAGGCTCAACTGCCAGTCACCAGGGCAGCACAGGTGCTGGTTGCCAGGGAAAGCAGGAAGGGGCAGGGCTTTGCCCCTTCTTAAGCCCAAGCATAAGGCCAGGAGAGCAGTTCCCCTCTGGTGGCCAAGGAGTGGGGAGCTTGGCCAGTACGCAGGGAAAGGGGAAGACAGACTGCAGGAGCATCCCCTGGTTGCAGCTGAGTCAAAGTATTTTTCCAGTAGGGACAGAACATGGATTTGTGACCGGGCAGTTTAGTTTATGTTATAGCCCAGGGGCTTTGTGTTTTGTGTTTACTATTTAACCAGAGGACCAGGTGAGGCTATTAGGGGTGAAGGAGGCCTCATAGGGACACCACGGTAGCATGGGGTTTCCTGGTGCCGGAGAGGGCGCAGCATTGTTAGGGGGAAGCAGTGAGAAGCCCCGGAGCTAGGGGGCAGTAGGGGGCTCTGGAGCTAGGGGGCCACAGGAAGCCCCGGAGCAAGAGGGGCAGCAGGGAGCCCCGGAGCGAGAGGGGGCAGTGAGAAGCCCCAGAGCAAGAGGGGGCAGTGAGAAGCCCCAGAGAGAGAGGGGGCAGTGAGAAGCCCCAGAGCTAGGGGGCAGCAGGGAGCCCCGGAGCGAGAGGGGCAGCAAGAAGCCCCGGAGCGAGAGGGGCAGCGAGAAGCCCCAAGCTAGGAGGCAGTGAGAAGCCCCAAGCTAGAGGGCAGAGAGGAGCCCCGGAGCGGGAGGGGGCAGAGAGGGGCCCCAGAAGTAAAGAAGAGGGCCAAGGCATAGGACAAACCATGTCAAGTACCATCTGTGAGGCTTGGGCTGCGGTGTAGGGGAGGAAAAAGGAGCCGCAGGTAGCGCCCCCTGACACCGGGCATATAAAGTGGGCAGGCTCCCGCTGATTACATCACTCAATCAATTAAGATCAAGGCATGGCAGGCGAGTAAGCAGGCGGTTAGCCCAAGACAGGAAGGCGGAGCCACCAACAGAAAGGCTCCAGCATGCTAGACCTGTTACAGTGTCCCACGCTGGCCCCAGCGCCTCCCTTTCAGTTCTACCGATTAATTGTCCAGCCCATGGCTGCTCTACAGCACTCTACTGCACTGCTCTGGGCAGCAGTTATAATAGAGAAGGGTGGTGGCTGAACCCTGCCTGCTCCCACCTGGACAATTACTTTGGGACACTGACTGGCGGACCGCACCTTGCCGAAAGGGGGAGGCAGGACCGAAGTACCGCGCTCACAGACCAAAGCGGCGCACTCACAGACCACTACTCCTTAGAGGGAACATTGCCTGGAAGTGAGCACCCCTTATCTCTGTTCCATATAATAAAAGGGGATCTACCTTTGACCTTTGTTATATCAATAACATAAGAATAGAAATATTGTAATTATGCCAAAACACAAAAATTGCAAGACAGAACATTCAGATTTAACATTAAATTTAAAACAATATATTAGACTATGGAAATGTATAATGGAGGGCACCCGAACTTTATCTATCTGTGATACCATGTCATAACCATACACTCAGAGCTAAAGCCTAAGAGCATCTATAGTCCCAGACTGCACTGTAACTTTTTTTAAACTTCATGACACTTATTGCAACAAATAAAAAACATTTTTTTTCAATCTCACAAGCTCAATTATGTTAGTTTAATGCTATTAAAAAGCCCTGTTAATATTAGGGTAACATGTTTGCAGCTGTGTTAATTGATAACACTGAAAGCTAAAAACCATAGACTATGCTGCAGATGAATAGTACTACTTCAGCCTGTATCTTAGGGGAACATGCCTATGTCAACACAGGGTAAAAAGTGTCTTTAGGAGTCTTCAGGATCAGCCCCTAAGAAGAAAATCAGCATTGTCCTCAATCCTTCAAGCAAGTGCTATTGTTCTCATGAGAATTTCCCTCTATACCTTGATAGTAGGTATTTGCTTCAGTTTTTTCAACTGGCTGGAAATTATTTAGATCTCTGCTAAACTGTAAAAGTGATAGACCACAAAAAGATAATAATAACAGAGAAAACGGGGGATTCAACATGTGCAAACCACAAGATGATATTAATCAGGTCAAACTGTACTTTCTGTTCTAAGTCCAGTATAAAAATTGTTCAAAAACATAAAGAGAAAATTTTGGTTACAAAATTCGGAGGTGAAATCTTTGACAGCAAAGATCTTTTCCACTAACACAAAGGTTAAAAGCAACATTTAAAAAGTTCATATAACTTTTTTTGCTACATCATAGTTGCACAAAATTAAAATTAAGTTTATCTCATTCACCTCCTGTAATTAAGTAGCAATCTACAAAAGTATTTCTTAACTTTAGTCAAGCCATTAACTCACAAATGGCATGTATTTGATTAGAAGCTATATCTGTGTTTAGCATTTCTCAGCAAGTCACTGGACAGTTAACTAATTTAGTAGCAGAGGAAGTACTTAGTTTTGCAGGTAGTTGCTTTATTAGAATTAAGTTGCTTTACTATTGTATTGGTACTTTGCAATGGAATACCAAAAGCACATATTTTTATTTTAAACCACTTTAAAATTACTTACTGTAGTTTTACTCTGGCATTATTTAATATACAAGCAGCAAAGCTCTTCTATTGCATCAGATGTCATTTACAAGGGAAGCATCCTTATTTGATTTCAGTAAAATTGGAGCTATAATAAATCTGTTTTCATATCTGAAAAGGCAATAAACCTATCTTTTGTTATGCATTACTAATAAAAAGACACCAGATTAACAATGGAGTAACCTGCCAATGGGATCTGTGGGATAACCAGACCAAGAGATCACTATTTACAATTAGAGATGCCTTACACTACGAATATTGCCCTCACTGACCACAACATATACTTTTGGTCCTAATGTCTATGAATAGAGCTCTCAACTATCTGTTTTCAACTCTGCTATTTTTAGACAAGAGAAATGCTAATAAACATTTACTACAGTGATTTTTTTTCATAATAATCTGTGTTTCCACTGAGCATTTTCCTTACATACTAGTCATTCTCTAGGCCTTCTAATAAGTATAGATCATTAGTCTAAATATGGTATGACTTGAACAGCAACAAGTTTTAGGAAATCCAGCAGAACACTCCTACTTAAAAAGTCTCCTGTTGGGAGACAAATTACAGGTGACTTATGTGAAGTATTGTCTGCAATTACGTTTTGGGGGCTGAACTCATGTTAATCTAGAAGGGAAGGCACTTGAAGATTACTACCTCCAATACGCAATTCAGGAGTGTTGGAGGCTGGAAAAAAGAGCAGTGATATCAGCGATATGGATCACTCAGTGATACGGATCTGATGACTGTAGTCAGAGCCCCCAAGGTCTGGAATAGACTGCTTCTGGAAGTAGTTCAAGCACCTACTTTGAACACCTTCAAGAGAAATTTGGATGCTTATCTTGCTGGGATCCTATGACCCCTGCTGACTTCCTGCCCTTGGGGCAGGGGGCTGGACTCGATGATCTTCCAAGGTCCCTTCTAGCCCTAATGTCTATGAAATCGATGAAATCTTCCTATGCATTGGCAAATGTTACTGCACTTTAATAGCAAAATCAAAAATACTACAGCATACTTGGTATGAAAGGGTTATGCTCTCCATTGTCTTCAAAAGAGGAGGGATGAGGAATTCATAGCACTACGATAACATTAGATTTTCACCGGAGCCTCATTGTGTGTGTCGCCTACTTACAAAAAAACAGGAAAACTTATCAAATGAATCTACCTCAAGTCTGAGGATGAGAATCAGGCCACTAGATATAATCTCTTCTTTAACATTTTAAAAGGCAGAATACACCATGAAGTGTGCAGTAGGGAGCAACAATTAACACAAAATCTGTGTTTGCACCTAATCCCACCCTGCAACTCTGCTCATACCAAGTGCCCCATTCATGTCAATGGGACTATGAATCAGAATAAGTTAAGCACACATATAAATGATTGCAAGAAGAAAATAGGGTAAATAGCCTGATTCTGCAAAAAAATTTGCAGGCATAAGGATTTCTTGCAGAATAGGAATATGAGCTTCTCTAAGATTAACATACCAACAAGGTAGGCACAACAATGCTAAATATTATAGGTGTTAGGACCTTGGAATGGAACCCAGCCCTTATAAAAGCATTTGTAGAGGGTTGTTCTCCTATAGCCCAGGTCAGGAGCCAGCCTTCCCCCCTTTCCTACCTCAAATTAAACAGAATAACAAAATATCAACAAAATCCCTCCCTGCCTCTTCTATCAAGTGCAAGAGCTTCACTGCAGTGCTTCACTGTTGCCTTTCTTGTTTCCCTCTCCCCAGTATCATCTCTCTGGGAGCTTTTAAGTTCCTCCAGGGCCAACTAATCATCCCCATAAGCTGGCCCAGTGCTCCTAGGCAGGCAATTGATAAAAGATGTCACCCTAAGAAATCCTTGTCTCTTGCATAATTCCTAGATCATTTCAGCTACATCATTCTTAACACTACCATGTATTTTCTTATGTTGTCTTTTCTTACTTCAGAAAGAATTCTGAAGTTTAGAGAACAATTATAGAGCATTATACTTTTCCCTACAAGTATGTTCCAGTTTTACAACAGGAACAATATTAATTTCTACAACATGTAGACCTCCTGAGATATTCTGGGAACCAAAAAAGGCTCAAAGAGCAAGCCCCAGCAAAATTACTCACAAGCGTAAATGTAGATAAGATAAAAAGAGATAAGTGAATGGGGAGGAAGAATAGCTGCTCCATTTCTTTGAATCTGTGACCCTATTTATATCCAACTACAGACCCTCAACATTCCCAAAAAATATAAAAACAGAGGACAAATAATTGGCAACATGTCTTTTGAAGCTCTTCCAATGATGACCTGATCATAATGAAGCATGAGGGCTTACTTAAAACAAAATTAAAACAGAAACAATGAAGCTTTATGAAATGGGACAATTAGTAGTTAATCAGCTTTTTAAGCACAATAAAGGGAGACAAAATTGATATTACTAACTTTTCCATTTGATGTTGACCTGAAAATGAACCCAATTTTAGAAAATCATCATCTACTTCCATTCACTGAACCAACAGATGCATCCAAGTATAATAAATATTCTATTTCTGTTGCCTTCCTCACATTAAGCCTCTGTGATGAGATTCTGAATTTTAAAAAATATACATTGTTATAATGAAGTTAACCTACTTGTTGTTTTTCTAATGGCCATACCATTAGCAGTTAATGTCATTGGCTAAAGGTTATTTTGTTACAGATTTTGCTTCACTTGCTGTACAATGACACAGTAAGAAGCTAGATACTTGAAACTAGAAAACATACTAACTAAGCCTTTTAAAAGAACTCATATATTCCAATCCCTTTCTGCTTTCCGGCTTTTGAAAGATAAATACTCTGGCATGACATTTTAAAAACAAGTTAATTTAGGTGCTTGTCTCTGTTCCTTTTGTTGACATATAGTTTTGTCTGCATTTAAATTGGTTTGCTATTACATAGCAAAGGCTAGGAAGACTTTTGCCAGGCTAGGAAGACTTTTTTGCTCATGTGACTAAGTCTAGGTAACTGACTCTAGTAGAGCTACATCAGTTTGGAGGTGTGATGAACCATCATGGGTTCTAGCCAAGAAAGCAAAGTAGATAAATTTAGTGTTAGATCAAACATAATTCTGTTTCTTTTTAGTACAACTCTATGAAAAGGGGCTGAAAATTAGCATAGCATAAAATACAACTTCTGTCACTGATACTTGCCATTTTATTATTGGTGGATGAGCTCCTGAACCATTCAAACTTTGACTCCACTTGGTGAGGTCAGGTTTTCACCTTGGAAGTCCAAAGACATGGCACACAGCCACACTAATAATTGTAAGGTCCCCTGTTTCACCCTGCTGGCAGTCACTTGGGAACTGTTTTTGTTTGCCAAGCTGCTGAGACAGGACAAATCCAGGTTTGCAGCATTTGCTGAGGATAAGCCAGACTTTCAACAGAAGGCAGAGCAACAAGATCAAAGATGAGAAAACTCACACACTGGGGAAACAGGATAAGCAGGGAGAGGGAAGAACAATATAACAAAATCATAACAAGGTTACCAATCTGGGAGCTGATCACAGACATGAAGGAGGGGCTATCTGCCTTCCTTCCCTTAATTGGTCTGGTCAAAATGTCTTCCAGACTTATAAAAAAAGTCTGATTAGGTAATAGTAAATCCCTGGATCTCAGCCTGTGGGACTGGTTCCCATGACAGCAATATAAATCATTACTGTGACAATAATGCAGTCCAGGCTCCCTGCTAGTGTTGGTAATTGTTTAAAATTTTGACACTCCTTGTCCCATCAAAACAAGTTTCCAACTATTTGTAGAGACCTCTTCTCTTCTTCAGAAGTATCAGGTAGGCTGCTGCAATAATTTAACACTGGCAAAAGTTTCAAAAATCCCGTGTCACATTTCCTACATGTATTTGACTTCCTTCCTTTTTCCTTCCAAAAACCTTATGTAAGACAGGTAATACCTGAAATGATCTTCCTAAGATCCTTCACCCACTTTAGACAATTCAAGTGTTCAGCCAAAGGAAGAGGGATTAACATCCCTGCTTTATACCAATCAGTTTGAAAAAAATGTCGACAAAGTGGGACAGACTTTCTAAGATATGTGGACTGCTTTACCGAAAGCTGATATATTATACTTTTAAATATAAACAATGATATAAATAAAAATATAAAACTTTGCATTAAAAGTTGTTCAGTTGTACTTTAGTTTGGACAAAAGTGATCAAGCCAATAAAACTGTTGCTGTTTTTATTTAAAATCACAGTGGATATTCAAATAGTAACCCAGAAGCATGGACTGGAAGTATTAATGAATTAATAATTAATATTAGATGGTCCCCATCTTCAAGAAGGGGAAGAGGGAGGACCCGGGTAACTATAGGCCCGTCAGTCTTACCTCAATCCTGGGGAAACTCTTTGAGAAGATCATCAAGGAGCACATTTGTGATGGGCCGGCATCAGAAATGATGCTCAGGGGCAATCAGCATGGATT
>NW_017729032.1:173200412-173201393 GCF_001723915.1 Gavialis gangeticus
GTTAGGGCGGCTAGGAGCTGGAACCAACTTCCAAGGGAAGTGGTGCTGGCCCCTACCCTGGGGGTCTTTAAGAAGAGGCTGGATGCCTACCTGGCTGGACTCGTTTGAGTCCCGTTTCTCTTTTTGGGGTTTTTTGTTGTTCTCCCGCCCTGGCGGGGGGTCGGGCTGGAAGATCTACTAGGTCCCTTCCGACCCTTAATCTATGAATCTATGAATATCAAGAAACAGTACTAGATCACAAACTTGTTTTTTAAAATCCATAAAGAGATACAATACTCTAAAATTAGTGGTGTATATTCATTTTTGACATGTACACACATTATATTTACACAAGTGTAAATGAACGTAGATCTATCTAAACAAGTAACCATACAGAAGTTCAGAGCACACAGACCAGCCTAAAAATGGCAAAAGTGCCCTAAGATAGATCTACCTAGTCTGATGTACACTCAGCTGAGATCAATTTACATTAGACCGATGCATCCAACTTGTGTACTGTTCTGCTGTCAATTCAAGTTAGATTGCTGTCCTCTGGCACCCCAGCTTGCTTTGCAGCCTCCCATGCCCTTCCCTTGCTGGGAGATGCATTAGTGCTTGGCCCACGCTCATTTGCTCCAGCAAAGTACCCAGCAAGCTCCACCCTTGGGCTGTCCCAACACCAAGCAAACACAGTATCTCTCCCCAGCCCTGCCTCCAGCCATCTGTTAGCCAAAGGCAATCAGATGAGAGAAGAGAGGCATCTGTGCCCCCTGCAAGAGCCCCAGGACTTGGGCACCTGAGTTTCCAGGCCATACCCCCACACTCCCAACACCCCATCATGAAGCACCCTACAATGTACACAAAGACCCAAACACTGAGGCCAGGAGAACCTCCATGAGCACAGTCCCTCAGACCCCAACCCTGGCACCCACACACCTAGCCAGGGAACCCCATGCCCTTACATTCACACATGGCTACATGGAGCCTGGTCCCAAGCCCACA
>NW_017729032.1:173206393-173226232 GCF_001723915.1 Gavialis gangeticus
CTAACCCTAACCCTAACCCTAACCCTAACCCTAACCCTAACCCTAACCCTAACCCTAACCCTAACCCTAACCCTAACCCTAACCCTAACCCTAACCCTAACCCTAACCCTAACCCTAACCCTAACCCTAACCCTAACCCTAACCCTAACCCTAACCCTAACCCTAACCCTAACCCTAACCCTAACCCTAACCCTAACCCTAACCCTAACCCTAACCCTAACCCTAACCCTAACCCTAACCCTAACCCTAACCCTAACCCTAACCCTAACCCTAACCCTAACCCTAACCCTAACCCTAACCCTAACCCTAACCCTAACCCTAACCCTAACCCTAACCCACAAAACACACACCACATCTCAGAAGCCAGAGCCAGGCACCCCGCAACCCAGACACCAACACAAGCATGCCTCACCTCCTGAGCAGGAGCCAGTGCAGGCAGCTCACCTCTGGTGGGTCAGGGTGGTAGAGGACAGAGCACTGGAACTAGTCCTGCATGGAGGTGATTCTGTGATATCTGTTACTCAGCCACTATGGGCAGGTACCTGGGCCATGTGCATGCAGGGTGCTGTAAACATTTTTTGGCCTACAGCTACAGGGTCCTGGAGTACTAGGGCTGCGGGGACAGAAGGCATTGAGAATTCAAGCCACAGAAAGCAGGAGGACACCCCTGGAAACTTCAAGAGGAAGTGCTGTGTGGCCAGCTGCCTCACCTCAGGTAGAGGTCAACAGTGTTGCAGGTAGAGACCAACAGAAATTCCCAGCCCAGGGTGTGCAGCTCTGTAAGTATCACAGGGGTGTCTGCTGGAAGCCCAAGGAAAATTCAAGGTCATGGGGGTGGCCTGGCCAGTGGAACCCTGGTCACTCTGGAGCAAGGGTCATGCCCAGGTAGAATGAAAGGGAGAGCCATGTGCCGGACCTGCACCTACATGCACCCACCGCTCCTTCCATCCATCCACCCACCTCCTCACAGCCAGATCTTCACCAACCTGTGGACACTGAGACCCCATGGGCACTGGCAAAGAACATGGAAAACCCCATCCTGTCCTCCAGTACCCAACTCCAATCACATAACTGAGGAAATAAGGAATCTCATCATTGTCTGGGGTAAGCACGAAATCCAGAACCAGCTCCACAAAGGGCACCACAATAGGGACAAGTTCAACTGTATTGCCCATCAGATGCAAGTGCAGGGGTACAACAGGGACTGGGTGCAGGACCGGGCCAAGATGAAATGGATGAAGATCCAGGACAAGCGCATGCATAACGCTAATAAAATGCCCAAGGCCAAGAGGCACAGCATGCCCTTCTATGAGGAGCTGTCCCATCTCCTCATTGTGGATTGGGCCATCACCACCCTGTACATATATGGCACAACTGAGGGGCAGGAAGAGTCACTACTGCAGGAGGAAGAGTGACCCAACCACAGGAGGAAGTGCAAGAAGACCCCAGGACGATAGGACAACCAGGTGCCCAGGAGTACATCCCAGGGGGCCATCTAGCACAAGGTCTGTTGCTGACAGCAGTCCCCAAGGACTCTGGCCCAGTGGCGCTGGTCCCTGAAAGATAACAGGATCTAGGAGGGGAGATGCAGCTGCAGCTGGACCTGAGCTCCCTTAACATCTTCGTGAGAATGGTTGTGCATACAAACCATGATGGTCAGAACCAGGGGTAAAGTTCTGATGGCTCAGCTGTCACAGCCCAGAACCTAGACCCCTATGCTGTCTCCTCCAACTTGCGGGAGTGCCTCCTGCCCACTGGTCCTAGACATCATAGATCATGACTGAACATGCAGCCTCCTGGGACACCATTTTTGACACTGCTCCCACTGGTGTTCCTCCTCTCCCACTCATCTGACATTTCCTCACTGCCCTCCTTCCAGGTGCGCAAAGCACAGCTCCCCTTCCCCCCTGCCTCTGTCTTCTGACTTCCAATGCAGTGGCCGCTGCTGTAGCACCACAGGCAGAACCCATGGCGAGCCCTCCCCCCAGTTCTGATGAAGACTCTGGCACTGATCACCCTGCTGCCTGGGATTGTATGGCTCGACCCCACCCCACGTGGCTGTCACAGAGACCCAGGCACCAGGGAAAATGCAAAGCTCCCAGAGGAAGTAAAGAGAGTGGGGGGAGAGGAGCAGGAAGGTCATGCCCACAGCCAGTGGAGTGGGGAGGTATTGGCATGATGATGCCTTGCCAACACAAAGCCCTCTATGCAAACCCATCTCCAGAAGGCAATCACCAGACCCAATGCACTCAACTTTCTCCTTGCCTCCCCACCAGCCCCTGAGGGACCAGTGGCTGTTACAGGCCATCTCCACATTCACAGCCCTTTTCCAAGCCATTGAGGATGAGAAACAGAGAAGGTGGGGGGGGGGGGGCCCAGTGCATGGATGGAGGGATGTGGTGGCCTAGTGAATTGCCCCACCCTGACTGTTCAAATAGTGGGGCCCCAGGCCACTAATTGCTCAAGAGGTTTCTGTCTTTCAGGACTGGGCAAACCAATCACGCCCTTCTATCACCTCTATAGAGTGCTGCTGAGGCACCATGCTCCACCCACCAGCCTTGGATGTTTAGCACCTCATCTCCCATTCTGTGGGAACATAAATCTGCCTCGTTGGCAACGCATAAGGGGTGCCTGTGCACCCTCTGAGCTTGGCAGTGCACCCCCTGCAGAAAGCACACTGTCAGCAGCACCTGCGGGTGGTCACCACTTGCCAATCCCACCCCTCTTCACCACTGACACCGCTGGTGACGTCTGTGGGTGTTCCCTATCAATGCTGGCCACCACCAACGTCGGTGGGTTGTCACCGACCACCGATTACCACTCCACTGCTGACACCACTGCAGCTGCCTGCAGGAGATTCCCACTCACCACCACCACGCCACCAACACCACCACCTGCGGGTGGTGACCATGCCCCACCCCCCAGCCTCTGGGGACATGCGTCGTTCATGATCTGCCTCATTCACACCTCCATGTCCTCTTTACCTCTCAGGGGCATGCTCAGCTACTGGGAGAAGCTGAGCCTCCTCCCAGCTGCCCAGAGTATTGGCACTGAAATAGCCACCTCCTCCCCCTTGCACTCATAGAAAGGCACTAAAAGAGCCACTGCTCCAGGCACCCACGTGCTTTGTTATGCTTCTGTAAGCAATACCTACTTACTTAAAAGCAGAGAAAAGCCATTAACTGGAAAGCAATCTTGCCTAAAAAAAAACTAATAATGAGTTTGACAGAATTTCTAGTCAGTATTTGCATTTTTTGCCACTATGCAAAACTGTACTTGACGAATGCTTCATGAGATTAGAGCTATTTAGTTAGCAAATTTATTTAGCAAATACATAGTAATTTTTATTGCAAACTATCTCAGAAATATGGAGCAGTGACTTAGTGAAATCTGGAGAAGCTTGTTTCATGCTTGCCCTCAATCCTGAGAGAAACAAAACAATCATATTCATTGAGAAAGAGATGGTATGTTCTTGTCATAAAATAAAATGAGGAATTGAGGTTTTTCAACAAGAATCCAAGTAAAGAAAAGAATTCTCAAAACCAGGTCTTCTAACATGTCACTAGATTCCCAAAAAGCAAGTTCATAAAGACATTTTGGATAGTAATAATAATTTATTATAGGCAAACTGGGAGAATCAGACTATTGTTACCAACCAATAAATGAACCTGTCCTACATACTGCATATCTTCTGGAAGAGCTAAAAAAATAATGTCACAACTAGGGATGAAGATATTCTCAAATATAATCAGTTAATTTTTGGTGTTATTTCACATCGCTGATGTACCTTCATTCTAGGAATTTATCAGTTATGTGCAAGACAAAGTCCATACACATAACAGTAAACCTTCCTTATAGTCTTACTTTCTCCAGAAAGAGTGAAAAAATGATCAGATAAACTTTTTAAATTCTTGGACGTTATCCACACCATAAACTCCCTTTCCTAACCAAATATATATTATCTTAGGATGCAACTGGAATTAAAACCAGGCTTAGTGTTTCTGAATATCCCACCTATAAATTTCAAGTAATGAATAATAAGCTAGAGACCTATCAAGGTTTCTTCCCTACAGTTCTCATAGTGATATGATTTTTTGCCCCAATGAAACAAATGCAAATTACAAATCACCAGATTCTTTTGGTAAGTATACCAACTTTGTCGTAACTTGATTGGGGCATTTAAACATTATTTCTCAAGAGAGGCGAAAACATTTACTTGTCCAGAAAAAAAAATTAAAACATGGCCTGTGGTTCTTGCCCGTGTCCTACTTGAAAAAATAGCAGTGGATTAAAAACAAGCAAACAGTTTTGTTAGATTAAATTATCACAAAACTGAATAAACTAGCCTATGGGCAGAAACGTATGCATCTGTGTATGACTAAGCACATTATTGGAAGAATACTATACGCCTCCCTTTGTTCACTCTTCTTTATCTTTAGGGACAGGACCAAGATGAAGGCAGCAAAAACTGAGCCCTTAGAGTAGAAGCAAAAAGAAAGAGGTCATGAGCAAACACATACAGTGAAGTAAAAAAAAAAAAACCAGCTGAAAAGAGAAGAGGAATGGGAGGAAATGAAACATGGCAGATAGACAGCAGAAGGATGAAGGAGTTCCCTCCCAGCACCACCAATTCCTGCCTGCGGGCACACTGCCTCAGTCAACCCATTTATAAAAGGAAGATAATACTTAAATAGTCCCTTAATAGGTCATAGCACCTTAACATAAAGGGATAAAGTAAGTGGCAGATTTAATATTATTAAATACAGAAAGAGTATCTGAACTTTCAGCCTGAGGGCTAGATCTATCACTTTAAAAAGGCCCACGGGCTATACTTTGGGGCAAATACTCTGTTCTATTCTGCTTCACCAAAACCAGGGAAGCCACCCAGGAATATCTTGGTGTCTCCTTTACTACTTCTTACAGCTCTGGGTATAGGAACTTTGTTAAATGCAGTCAACTGGAGCTTCTTGCTCTCTAGATAGAAGGGATCTAGTTTATTAGGAATGATGGCCAGCTGTCATAAGTTAGAGAAACTCTCAAATTATTGTGGCCTAAGTTAGGGCCGAGAATCAGGGAAACATAACTAATTGCTTAGCTGTAGCTCCTTCTTTATCCTCACCAGTGTGGGGAAGGGAAAGCCATCTTTTTCTATGGATTCTGCTAAGTTAAGACTGAGCCAGCTGAATTCCTGTTGTGCTGTCCCCAGCACCCCATGGTTGAGCAAGGGATGTAATCCATGGAGCAACCAAAAGTTATTCTCTCTCCCCACCTTGCAATGCAGCCAGGAAGCAGCTAAGCAAGGACAGTAGCTGGCCTGAGGGCTCCTAGGTCACCCTAGACAGCTGCTGTTGGTGCTGCACAGTGAGAGACCTGTGGCAGTACCAACAGAGCTGATTCAAACTCTTCAGACACAGTTGCTGGGTGTAGTTTGGGGAACAAATTTCATAACAATAAAATACATTTTTTGTCCTTATCCCATTCACAAGGGCTAAAAGTGGCCAAGAGGCTGCAAACTGGTTGCCACTGACTGCAGTTATACCAAGGAAATGAGCAAGGTGTCCTCTATATTTGTGTTATTTTTTTTTTTTTTTGGTCTATCTAGAAACCAAGTCTCCTAATTACTCATTGCAAGTGTGTTTGTTTGAAATCAACAAAATGCTGACGTGTAAGGAGATGTGTCAGAACACAGCATAGTCATCATCTAGATATCTCTAAGACAACATAACCTGCCTCTCAGATGTCTCACATCTGTGCACAATAAAAGAAGAATATACAAGAAGAAAGAGTCAAAGCAGTCAGGCAAGTCAGAAGACAATATCTTTTCACAAAGACCACCTGCGGTTTTGAAATTATTTTTTGTTCTGCAAAGAAATAAAACCTAGACCTTTGACTGGGGTAGAAAGGAGAAGGAAGAACAGGGTGCTGGTTAGGATTCATTCCAAAATAACTTGTTTCCATAAGGTGGGAGGATCAAGTTCAAGTCTTTAATTCCCTCTCATCCCAGGTATATGCCTTAATCATAAGGAGGTGAAGTTAGTTTCTCCCCCTCTCCCTAGACCAATGAATAGTTATTTATGTGAGATGAAACCGCTCCGAAGACGAGACTAAGGGACCCTGACTCTATATCAAGGGGATTAGGCACTGTCAGAGGTCTCAAGGGCATCATATCTAGTAGTTAGAGCTGGGAGTGAGAACCAGCAGGGCTGCAAAATGAACTATAGGTTGGGCAACTCAAGTTTCAACAAGGGACAAGGGCTGAAGCCCAGAACCCAAAATTAAACCAAAGGACTAACCAAGGATCAAAGGTCAAGAGCAGGCCAAGGTCAAACTGAAGTCCAGGCATCAGAGAAGTTACCAGAAGAACAGGAGCTGTAGAAAGACTGTAACTAGTAAGCTATACAGTGGGGCTTGGGTGCCAGAGGAGTTACTTAAAAGCAATCCCAGAACCAATCGGAGGGAAGGGGCTGGGGCTCAGCTGGCCCTGCTTACTGGGTTAAGTGCAGAAGCAGAGCAGGCATCACATTAGGTACAGCATAGAGCAGAACCCAAGTTTTCCATATTACATGAGAATATCATGACTGCTGAGCTACTTGTCTACACCAGGGGTTGTCAACCGGGGATATGCATACCCCCGGAGGTACCTGAGAAGGCCCTAGGGCAGGGGTGGGGAATTACTTCAGGCGGAGGGCTGCTTACTGAGTTTTGACAAATAATCGAGGGCTGCATGACAGGCTGCCAGGGGCAGATAAATATTAATTTTCTACATTTTTTAGGTGCTCGCGGGTCAAATAGAATGGCCTGGCAGGCCGCATCCGGCCCACGGGCCGCATTTTGCTCACCCCTGCCCTAGGGGGTACGTGTGGGCAGGTGGGGAAAAAGCACTGCCACAGACCATCCCGCACTTGTGCGCAGGTGCCACCCGCCTGGCCAGACACAGGGGAAGCTCGCAAGCAGCAGCTGCTACAACTCCATGTCCAGCCATGTGCCACCCGCTGCCCCCCACTCTGCTTTGCATCCGTCCACCGGGAGTACACTGACCCAAAAAGGTTGAAATCCCCTAGTCTAGACTTGCTCTTTTTCTCTCTCTGCCTCCTCGGGCACATCCATGTTTTTTTCCTGAAGGTTTTTTTTTTCAATACCTGAATTTCCAGGTATCAAATTTAGAGCCCATGCTGCAAATATGCAGTGCAGGGAACATTTTTTCATTCCCAGCATGCCTCCTGCCACATCCCAAACTGCTTTGAGGCACCACAACAGGCATGTGCTCGCTTTTTCTGGATGTGCCCCTTGTGCTTAATGAGTTCAGTGGTGGTATCTGCCTTGGTATCCTGTCTGGCAAGGCACTGTAAACATGGATAGTCAAAATTTGTCATGCCTGTGCCTTGCTGCCTTCCCTGACATGACTTGGAGGTGGATCCTAGTGGCAGCAACACCAGAGCAAACCTACCTGACCTGGCACACCTCATACAAACTATCCATTGGCAAAAGAACTGGCAACTTCCAATGGCAGCTGCTGCAAGACTACAGTCCTTGTGTCTGTCACTTACAACCAGTGGTGTTGACAGCCTTCCCCTTCTACAAGGATGAGATGAAGAAGACTTTCTTCCACAGCTTGCTGGACTGCCCCTGGCTGCAGCCACTCTGCTGCCCTCAGCACCTTCTCTGGCATGCTGGACTTCAACTTTTCTGAGATTGCATACATTTTCTCTACCCCATACTGAGCAACTAAGGGGAGCATGATCTACTTAACTACTTTCCTGCTGGGTCAGACCGAGATGAAAACTCTGAAAAGCTGCAGAAATCGGCTCAATGAGGCAAGCTCTGATGACACGCTCTAATTCTTCTGCTGCTTAGTCTGAGAGCATGCCACATTTGAATTTGCACGCTTCACTTCACAACAAAATGTGGACCAGTTTGGCACTTTGCAGAGTGGAAGATGGACAGTTGGTCCTACATGTGTAACTCCAGGAGGAACACAGGGAAGAAGTTTCAGTCTCTGGTGACATCGTGATTTTCTTGCTGACAAATGTTTCATGCTCAACCCCTGGAAGGCCCACATACTTTCTATTTTCACAATTTGTTTTTAAATTTGTATTATAATGTTTTAAATAGTCTCTCGCTCTCCACTCCATAAATTCCATCTCAAATCTGAGAAAGCATCCCTACTGCAGTTCTGTCTAAATATTTTTAAAGAGATTTTTTTTTTTGCATAAATTTTCTGATGGAAAAAATGTTTTGGGGGAGAAATATCTCATCAGTGTTGTAAGTACTGGTCATGTTGGATTAACTGTCACTAATGTAGAATAAGTAAATGCAGATGGCAGGATACGGGTTAGCATCCAAACATGACACAGATTCCACAGGGAACATAGATAAAAGGCAAGAAGGAAATTCTATTTTACCTGTGAAGATCCTGTACAAAGATATTGATAAATAGCTAAAGAGAATATTATATCCCCCGTGGGATTAGAAGTATAGAAATTGCAAAAAATCCAAGGTGATCTTAATAAAAATGGCACCTAAAGGGATAAGATATTCTAGCTGTAGACTGATCACATGAGGAATCCAGAATGGCTCCAACCTGCTCCCAGAACTGGTCCAGTGAATGTGCCAAGCTTCCAGATGCTGCTCCTGACACTGTAAAATTGTCTTTTGCAGTTGGATAGCATCTGGGTCCCAGGGCAGATGTCCAGGAGGTTGAGTGTAAAGAGATAAGTGGCACCTCATCATTCACTCTGTATCCTTTCATATAAATATATTTTTAGAAGTGATTTTAAAGAAGAATTAAGTTCTTCTGGGAAATGTTTAGTTTATATTAAAATTTTTTTAAAAAGTTACGTTACACTGTAAAGGATTCGGATATCTGAAAGAAATAAGGCCAAGCCTGAAAAACCTCAGTTGTGCAAGAAGACCTACTGAAATCTAGTTGATGAGACTATTTGGATAAGGGCGTGAGGAGTGTAGAATCAGGCCACAGAGTTGATTCTTCTTTTTAAAACGTCTTCATGTTTCTGGGATCGATCCACTGCCCTCTTTAACTGATCAAGCCTTCAAGAGAGATAAGAACTCTGCACCCACTCCTTCATTCTGTAAACCTCACCTCTACTGTTGTCTGTTACCAATAACCTCTCTTCTTCACTCTAGAAATGCCACAGTAGGCCACACACGAGAAAGAGGTAATGCTCTTGTTCTGTAGTAAGCTACTATCTGTTAATAGGTTGCACGCAACTCATAATGCAACTATTAATAACAGTCTGCAGAGGTTACTTGGCATTTTACATTTATATTTACAGTCAAAAAAGCCTTCATCCCAAAGAGCTTACAAACCAAACAAGAGTCATATTTTACTTGTTTTTACAAGGATATGGTACCACTCAGAGGGTGCGTCTACATGAGACTGTCGCAGGACCCTCCCATGCCCTGCTCCTAGGGGGTTATAAACTTAAGAGGGGAAGTGTGTCGCAGTGCACTGAAGTGCCTGCTCCTAGAGAAGGACAGGTGTTGGTTGCTGCAGCGACCCCAAGGGTCAGCTGACCAGGAGGGGGCGGCGCCTGGCCTATATAAACAGCCCAGGCTGAGGCCATAAGCAGTTCCTCTCTGGCAGCTGTGGAAGATGGAATTCTGCAGGAGTAGGCCTAGTTGAGGAGCCTGATGGCCTGAGCAGCTCATGGGTGAGGATACCAGGCAGAGGAGCCCTGGCAGGGATGGAAATAATGATGAGCCAGAGGGCTTAGGGTTTACGTTTTTAAGCCAGGAGGCTAGAGTTTGAGTTGGGGCCGATGGTTTTGTTTGTTGTTACACCGGAGGACCAGGTGAGGCTATAAGGGGTTGGAGGAGGCCTCAAGGGAACTCCCCAGTAGTGTGGGGGGGTTCCTGGTGCCAGAGAGGGCACAACAGTCTGGTGCCAGAAAGGGCACAGTAGTTGGGAGGTGCACTGACCCCAACCCTGACAAGGGGCTTCAGTGCAGTGAGGGCCACATAAGGCTGAGGCCACCTGAGCCCTGTTGAGCAAAGCCCCAGTGAGGCATAGGATCCAGAAAGGGGTCCAGGGGCCAGGCATGGCTAAGGCCACCTGAACCCCAATTGCGGGAATCGCAGAGACAGGCCCCAGTGCGGGCGTGAGCGCGAGCAGGGCCCCAGTGCGGGTGAGAGTATCGCGGTGCACCCCAGGGAGGGCAAGACTATCGTGGTGAGCCCCAGGAGGGCGTATAGGAATAAGAAGCCCCAGAGAGGGCACACTAGTCAGGTGCCAGAGAGGGCACAGCCATCGGGATCTAGGGCCAGGTGAGGCCGAGGCCGCCTGAGCCGGACAGAAAGCATAGACCCAAGAAGGGGGTCTGGGGGCCAGGCACAGCTAAGGCCACCTGAGCCCCAATCATGAGGAACACCAGTGTGGGCACTAGCAGGAAGCCTGGAGGGTGCTGGCGTGAAGCTCCGGAGAGGGCGAGCACGCTGTGAGAAGCTCCGGAGAGGGCAAGCACGCTGTGAGAAGCCCCAGAGAGCATCCGTGAGGGCGCAGGCACTAATAACTGACTCAACAACGTCCGGTACATCTGAGAGGCTTGGGGCATGGTATTAGGGGTGGTAGGAGCCACGCATAGCCCATAGGACAGGGTGCACCAAAATCTATCCACATAGAACAGGAGCCAGGAAAAGTAAGAGCACCGTGTCCAAGGGGACAGAGAAAGGCAGCCTCCCTTAGAATACTTGAACCATCAAAGACATGGCGGGTGAGAACAAGGGTGCCTGACTGCCAACTTGGCATGGTAGGGGGCACCAGGAGAGATCACGGCCGCTCCTGGGCCCCCGCCCTGGGACAGAGACATTAACTGCACAGCTGACTAACTCTGCAGTAAGCATCTCAGCATCTACACATGCATCCCTATTAGGGCACATAAAACTAAAAAGCTCCACAGCAAAGAAATACAAAAAACAATACTACCCTGCCTCAGAGTTTTTTTGTGCACAGCAGTACATATGTAGACACTGACCCAGCTGGCTGGGCATGAGGGTGCATCAGTGCAGGGGCTGCCTACCCCCTAACCCCACACTGAAGCACCCTCATGTCCCAGCCAGCCCCTCTGCAGCACAATGAACCCAGTCAGAGCAGCCCTGGGCTGGCAAACTGACCCCCAGGCCTCCTGCCAGCCAGGGATGCTTCAACCCAGCAACATGTGCAGCATTCCAGGTGCACATATAAACTGCATGCCTGGGAGCTTCCCAAGCTGATTGCTCTGGAGCTGATTGCTGTGCATTAATGGCACATGTAGATATGCCCAGAGGCATTCTATTATGAAGTGTAGTGAAATTACTACCAAGTTGTATGAGCTGACAGTTTCAAATATCACATGGTTATAATCAATATATATTACATACAATCAAATGGAGTTGGAGTATCATCCAGAGCAAAAAACAAAGGTCTGAGACCAATAGATATTGGAGGGAATGTTCCAGGAATAACCACGATAAGAGAGAAAGCTTAAACTTCATTTTCACTTTTCTTATTTGAGCTATACTACCAATAAAGCCACTTCTAAGGCAGCAAGTGAGCTTTGGACTCGTGTGTTTTTAATTTTATTTATTGTGTTTATTTCTAAATATACACACAATATACTTATTTATATTAAATGTATTTTGTATACAGACAGTCCTCAACCTACAATGTTTCGAGTTACAGCATTTCGCACTTACAACATTTATAAATTGACACCCTGTTTCAACCTTACAACACCAGTTTCAACTTTACAATGCTTGATCTGATGCAACGCCACACCAGCAAACAAGTTCACTGCATTGTTCATCGCCCTGGAGAACATTTGTCCAAACTTCCTTGGACACTTTCTTTAAGAAAGTAGACAAGGCTCCAGAAAAACCTGCAGCTGAGATTCCTGAGAAGACTCCAGCCAAGAGCCCTTCAAACAGTCCAACCAAGAGCCTTCAAAAAGTCCAGCAAAGTCACCTCAAAGAAGTCCTTCCAAATCAATATGATTGATATTTACAACATAAATACATTAATGTAACTATATTACTCATCTATGATTGATCCAGTACAAAATTCTGGGATATTTTTGCTGAAAATAGGGTATCAGGCCTTGGTTCAGGAACCAATCCCCCATTTACCACATGGTTTCTTATGAGAAAATGGGTTCCAAGTTACGATGTTTCAACTTAAGATGCAGTTTTCAGGAACCAATTGTGTCATAAGTCTGAAGACTGCCTATATACAATATCCGAACATACACAAGGGACGCATTATTGGGAGCAGAGTGACTGCTCATCTTGCTTACAATACCCAAAGGGATTACAAAGAACATATTTTTTCTCTGGACAGTTCTTACCAATATGCCATTTAGAAAATATCAATGCATTGTTTCTTCCTAAAAACACACTGCCCTTGTGCCCCCTCATAATTTCCTGTCTATAATTAAAATGACTCTGGCTAGTCTCATGTCATTTTTAGGTCATGATCAAACTTATCCTCTCCAAAATTATACCTCTATCTCATCTGCCCCCTAATCTCACACCAAGTTTTACTCCAACATTCCAGGTATCAAAGCAGCCTCAAAAACTAATTTTTAACTCATCCTATCAGAGAAGCCTCCTCTTCCCTTCCACAAAAGAAATATCTGAAGACCTAGGACAAAACAGACTCAGCCCTAACAGCTTCTCTGTAATAAATATTTCATAAAATTATAGTCTGACATCTGGCAGCTCTAACGGCCTAAGGGGAAAAACAATAAAAGAGCTTTGTCCCATAGGCATAAGAGATTTCCTGTCTTCAACACAGAGATGAACAGCTTAGTCCTGAAAAGGCTGTGAAGAGAATGGATCTCCACAACAATGCAAATAAGTTAGACCTTCTCACAGTTATCAATAAGCCCAACACTGTCAGACCCAATCAGCCCAATCCAACAGATTGATTGCAAAAAAGCTACCTGGGTGTTCCAAGTGGAAGAATATGAACAATGCTCCAATCAGATCTAGCTAAGCAGCAACAGTTCATGGACATTTTTTATTTTTTATCTGTCTTTCTCTCTCCCTTCTCCCTCACTCCACCCCCATTCTTTTGATTTCTGTCCAAATTGGAATGAAACAAAGAGAACACACACGCACGCACATACAGTTTGTTTTGAGGGGGAAAAAAATCAAGAAAGACCAAGCTATAGTGTTTCTGGGAAAAAAAATAGGCTCCCTGGATCCTTCATGTGTTCAATGAAAGACATTCTAGCCAGTTTCACTGTGCTGCCATACAAATATTTTGTATATACATATATATCAGTTTCACTGAACAGACTTCCAGGGCTACATATCTGGGGCTTCCAAGCTCCTCAGCTCTGAGGCAGAGCACTGGGTGGACTGCCTCAGATCTAGGATCTGCCCCAGGGCTGTGGGTCCTATGACTGCCAGACCCCCAGCACTGGGACAGTGCATCTGACGTGTTTGCTCTAGTGCAGGGGTGTCAAAGATATGGTCCCACAAGCTGAATCCAGCCCATGGAGCCCCCTATCCATCCCCTGGTGCTGACCCTGGGTCTTATAGTTGACCCATGCAGTGCGCAGAGGGCCCAGGGCACAAGCCACAATGTGCACATTCTGGCTGGTCTGAGATCAACGCTGTATGCTGGTCCAGGACCCATACTGCATATGGCGCCCTATTAGGCAACACACATGGCACATGTCCCAGAGTGGCCAAAATGGGCTGAAACATGACAGTACTGGACCAGTAGGGTCAGGTGCCACATACAACACATGTCCCAGACTGACTGCAGTTGGCACCAGATCTGGCATGGTGGAAGGACCTATGGACCTGTGGGCCTGATCCAGCCAATGAACCAACCTCCTTCACTCATCCAGCCTGCAGGGCCAAATAGTTTGCTACTCTAGAATCACAAGCCTTGAGAGTAGCAGGTTCCCAGGACTCGGGCAGTCTATCAGGCCCCTAGGCGTGATTTCCTCAGAAATGTGGTTCAGATTTAGTGGAATTCAAACCCCAAATGTTTTTAACAGAATGTTTTATGCTTAAACAGAAAAAAAAAAATCAGCATTTCTGTCTCAGGATTTTAGGCAGCTCAGCTCTCAGCAAGAGTTTAAAAATCCTCTAAAATAATCATAGAATAGTTTGTATTATTTATGTGGTGCATACATAATAGGGAAGTGTTTTATAATGCTTCCCCCTGTTATTTACAGTGTCTTGAATAACTTATTCATGATTTTCATCCTTAAGTAATACAGCTATCTCAAGTTCACACTGATAGAGTCTTTTACTATATTGTCCTGTATTTCATTCTCTATTTTATATTACAAGACACAGGAAAGAAACACAGACAAATAAATTAAAATAAGACAAATTAAGGACCTAGGAGGAAACAGGATAGAAGCTTTCTGCAACTTTTGATAATGGAAACAAATGTGATAACATCTAAGTAATGTCCAGAGCAAAAAGAGCTTCATGAAATGAAACAAAAAAGGCAACAACAACAAAAATGTAAATTCAGTTGCATGTAAAAAGGTTCAAATTCCATCCAAGTATCAGATAGAAGCAAAATACAAGGCAGAGCCCATCAAACTACTATGGCTTACTGAGGTGGAAAGGCTGTGTCCAATACAGTATCCCAAAAGGAAGGTCAGTCATGGCAGTAACAGTAAAAGAGATGACCTATAACTTGAAATTATTCATGACAGCTTCAATTATTCAAAAATATATTAATTTGATTGGAATCTGGATGTTTATACATGATCAAGGTAATTCCCATGAGCACATGCATGTCATATTTCAAGCACTTTGTAAACAAGAGCTTAACATGTTATACTTATTTCCCTTTCATTTGTATGTAATATTTATAGAAAAAGTGAATCACACAGAAACACACAGCTATGCTAAGCCTCCTCCAGTAAATGAGCAGTCCAGTATTTATGTTAGCAGGTTTTTGTTGTACCTTAAAAAACATTAAAATGTCATCCTATATTTTGCTTTATGTCACTATTTGCTGTATGTTAATTAACAAATATCACATCATCCAAGATGTTATATAGGTAAATTCATTTCACATGGGGAGACATCTGCTTTCCATTCACAGGCTGAAAGACCAGCCTGACATTTCCAGCAGACAGCAGTGGAACTGATCCCAGAACAAGCAGGTGATTTCTCTCAGTCCACAGCATTTCACAGTGGCAACCTTCCCTATCCACATTTCTTTGCCAAATACAGGGGATACCATTCAAGTCTGAACAAAAGAAATCAGAACAAAGATATTACCTGATGCTAGTTATTTTTAAAAATAGATCAGTACTTTATTTAATTTCAAGTCTAAAGTGGACTTGAGCAAATAGCCCTGGCCACTATATACAGGTTTATTAATCAGCCTATCATTTATTCTGGCCAAAAAGGCACCAGAGTTATATGGGATATGTTCTCAGCACTTATTCTGGTTGTATGATCCTTGCTCTGCTTCTTCTCTCATCTTCTTCAGTGCTTTGCTGGTAATTTCTGCTATCAACCTACCACTCAGTCCCCCGTGCTTATATTTGTTAGCCGGACAACAGAAGCCACTTGATTCGGCTTTCTATTTCAGCGATAAAGGTAATTTGGTTTGGATAGACACTCCTATTATTTCAGCTTCCTGGTTGTGTGACGTAGCTTAGATTGCTTCTGATATTTATCCAGGATAAGAGGTAGCTAGTACACCATCAATTTCAGCAAGGTTTAACCTATCCATAGCATATTAGGGTATAACATAGGAGCCTCTAAAATTTAAAGATTCCCAACTAAGCTATGAGCACCTGTTCTCATGCATTTAACAGGAAGGTGGCGTATAACTACATTTACTCTTAGTGTATCTTATTTTGTGCTAAAAAAAAGTTTTCTGTAGTTTACCCTGTAAGTTTAGCATGTTAAAACTGTAGCTGGCAAAACTGCCTGCATTATGCAACATAACAGACAGGCTGAGAGAGACTTATAGCAAGCTGAAACGCACATCAGGCTGTAACACCCTGCAAGCTACACAAGCTACAGACCAGCTGCAGGCAGCCAAAAGTGATTATAGGTCGCCAAGGAGGAATGGGCCAGCTGATACAAATAACTGGCTGGTCACAGCAAGCTAAAGGCTCCAAGGGAAGGGAGTTAGGGGCCAGATAGAAAGTGAGAAAGAAACAGCTAAAGAGTGCTAGGAAAAGAGAGGGAAGACTGTGGTAAGAGACTACAGGATAGAGCTGAGATAGCTTTCTTTGGGTCTGAGGAAAGACTACAGGGTGGGAGGGGAAGCTACATGGCTAGAAGCAGCAATGGACCAGACAGCCCTCTTATGTGGTTTGGGAGACCGGGGTACAAGGCTGGAAAGATCTGCACCATGACAAGACCAGAGTCAAAGCTAGACTGAGAAGGAAGACTGCAGTGTGGAGAGAACAGCAGTGAGCTGGAGGCACCTTCTCAGGGCTGAAGACTCAGGACTGTGAGTGCATTCTGTATGGACTATATTAAGTTTGAGTTCCTGAGGACTGATGTACATAGGTGAGGTCCTGTGAGGCAAGTGACTTCCCAACCCACTACATACAGACTGGATGATGTAACCTTACTTATTTTGGAATTGAACATAAGTGAACCAGAACACACACCCTCCATGCTGCATCTATTATTAAAAAAATATGTTCCCTTCCGAAGATGGTTCCCAACAGGGGTCAGTATTGGCATATCTCTTAATTTGTAAGCCAATTTATTTAGTGTTTAAAGGCCTAATGTTTCACCCATGACTTTCATATGTTTATACTGACATGCATTATTGTCCCTCTGTAAAATTGGCTTTATTTTGTTCCACTAAATATTCTTCATATGAACAACACCAAGTTACAAACAATGACTCTGCTGGACTTCCTGATATCCTTATTCCAAGGTTAAATAGACAAAAGCATGTGAAAAAATCACAAGACTTGACCACCCCCCAACCTATCTTCGATGTTCAGGCCAGGGTCTGAGCCAGAGCAGGTACTGCATGCTGCTAGGCAAGGAGCTCCCCAGGAAAGCTGGCTACAGGAAACAGGTCCACAGACACAGACACCCAAGCTACCCTCAAGAGTGAGACCAAGGCAGCTAAGGGGAAAGTATATCTTGTGGTGCAGTACTTACTGACCCAGAGTGGGGAAGAAAGTTAGAAGCATTTTGCTTATTTTCCTGTTAGGCTTAGGTTTAATATGGGAAGACTGGATTGTGGCTCAGGGATGGCTTGGAGACCGCAGGGTAACTGAGATGCACCCAGTAGAGAGTTCCCTAGCAAGGGTCAGGGAAAGGGGTCAGAGCCCAGAAGCTGAGGTCCAGGCCTTGGGTTAGGAGGCCCAGCTAGAGGAAAGGGGCTGAACGCAGAAGCCCGAACAAAGGTTTGAGGCTGAAGGGGCTGACTGCAGAGTCAGGCCCAAGGGCCCTGCTCTCTAAACACTGACTGACATCTATGAGGCATGGATGTGACTAGGGGGATGGCTGGAGATGATAATTATTGACCCTAAAACTCAACTGGGGTCCCCTTAAATGGGAAACCCACCCTGTAGAGCTTGGGGACAAAGAAGCCCCAAAAGCTGTACACTGAGAAGAGGCTACCCAACCTCCTGAGACAGCCTCCCCAGTTAAAAGACCCTAAGATCAAGTCATGGCATGTGAGAGAGAAGGTAAAAGGGAGGCCAGGGAGCATGGACAAGCAGGTCTGACCACTAGGAGCATCAGATGCCAGGCAGATCACCTGAGACTGTCACAAGCCAACATAGTGCTCCTCTTTTATTGCAAAAAGGAGGACGTAGGGACTTGAAAAGGAAACAGATTGCGATCAGCCAGCATGGATTTGCCAAGAACAAATCATGCTAAAAAATACATCATAAAAAATTAGGGTTGGAAGTGACTTCAGGAGGCCATCTAGTCCAACCCCCAGCTCAGAGCAGGACCACCTCCAACTAGATCATCCCAGCCAAAGCTTTATCTAGCTGGGTCTTAAAAACCTCCAAGGGTGGAGAGTTCACAAACTCTTTGGGTAACCAGTTTCAGTGTTTTACTACCCTCCTAGTGAGAGAGTTTTTTTTCTAATATCTAACCTAAACTTCCCTTGCTGCAACTTGAGACCATCACTCCTTTTTCTGTCATCTGCCACCACTGAGAACAGTTTAGCTCCATCCTCTTAGGAACCACCCTTTGTGTAGGTCAAGCCTGCTATTAAATCCCACCTGTATTCACTTCTGCAGACTAAATAAGCCCAGTTTCCTCAGCCTCTTGTAAGTCATGTGCCCCAGCCCCTAACCATTGTCCTGAGCTCCTCCACAGACTTCCCAACAGTGTTTTTCAAAATCTTCCTCACTAAGTTCAGTGCAAGCTCTTGTTTGAATAATTCTTTTACCTGTTGTTGTTTCACAGGCCAACAGCGAACAGTTTCTCAGGGCAGAATTAGCCCTCAATCAAGCAGAGACCCTCAGCTTGCTTTCCACAGATTTCCCACTTGCTCCTGTGCTATACACATGTACAAGACTTCAAGACACAACCAGCTTTCAGAAAATTGCTTGAATTATCTTCTAGCCTGTTGCTTTTCCACAGGCTTACCAGCAATCTCTCAGGGCAAAACCAGCCTTTACTGACTAAAATCCCTTCTCTTGTCCCTGCTAGATCTTGCACAAATAAAAATTTCCTAAGCAGATTCTCAGCTGCTTTTGGCACAGATCCTTTTTACCTGGATCTGCTCCCTTCTGTTTCTTTCTAGTCTGTCCCCATCTCTGGAATGAAAATGGCGGGAGGTGTGCAGAGGAGAAAGAAGCCTGTCTCCAAAGTACAGTCACACTCTTACATCAGGAAAAAAAAGGTAATTCAGCCAAATGACAACCACAGAGTCTGCTGACAGTGCCACTGCGACAAACTCCTAGGGAGCTGGAGTGTTCCCAGAGATGTACCCTGGGCTTGTATAAGCCTATTGGTCCCCCACTCTGCAGAATGGGCAGGCCCAGGTTATCAATTTGCCCCAAAATCATGATTTATCATGGGCAGTGCAGTAACATAACAGGAAAGTAAAAGGAAAAAGAATGGTATGAAAAAGTGATTACCTGCTTTGACAACAAAGTATGGTAAAACAAAACTAACAAAATCTTTACCTTACATTCAGACTACCACCTAGCCCTTTTTACCCAAGAACAGGTTAAAAAAAAAAGCACCTTTTTCCATCACTACAGAGAGCAAGACACTGACCAATGGCTTGATCAAGGTCCCCCATGGTCAGGGAGGGTGTGGGGCAGGGGCAGGTGCTGCCCAGCCAGAGTGGGGCACAGGACAGACCCTTGGGCGGCTTGTCCGGGGAGGGGGCAGGGAGCAGTTCCCAGCTGCTGTGCACACCCCTACCCTGGGGGAGGCATGTGGGGCACATACCCCCTGGATTTGTGTGCAGGTGAGGGTGGGTTGGCCGCTGTGGGCTCGGGGCTGAGAGCTGCATCAGCCTCTTCCCAGTGTGGGAACCAAGCCAAGGATGTGCTTGGGGTAGGCAGGGGGTGAGATGGGCGGTGGTGGTGCTATGAGGTGGGCTATGGCCACCCCAAAATTCGCCATAACCCCTTGTAGTCCTCCCTCCCAGCGCCACTGCTGCCCAGCCCACCCCCACCTGTCCCAAGCACAGCCCTGGCCCAGGCCCCCGCCCCAGGAAGAGGCCAGCACAGCCCCTGGCCTGAAGTCTGCAGCACACAGCCTACCCTTGCACTGCACACAAATCCAAGGGGCACGTTCCCCCCATGCCTCCCCTGAGAGCATGTGCAGCAGCTGGGAGTTGCCCCTCCCCCCCAGGACAAGTCACCCACAGGTCTGCTCTATGGACAGCTTCCTCATCAGGACCCA
>NW_017729032.1:173226589-173229303 GCF_001723915.1 Gavialis gangeticus
CCCCCCCCCCCCCCCCCGACTCCTTTGCCCCCTCAGACTTACCAGCTGGACACTGGTCTCCATGCTGCTGGGCTGCAGATTGGCAATTGGATCAGTATCAGCTGATACAGTTGGTTAATAATCAGCTATTGGTATTGGCCAAAAAAAACTTTTATTAGTGCACTCCTTTCTATCATCTTATCATAGAATGCAATTGAGTCAGTCAGATGTGACTTGCTTTTGGTGAATCCCTTATGGCTTTTCCTGATCACCATGTTGTCCCTTAAGTGTTTCACAATAAATTCCTTGAGGACCTGTTCCACATTCTTTCCAGGTATTCAGGTCAGGCCAACTGTTCTATAATTTCCCAGATCCTCCCCCTTGCCTTACTTAAAGATGGGCATTATATTTGCCCTTTTTCTAATCATTCAGGACCTCAACCAACCTCCACAAGCTCTCAAAGAGGATACCTAATAGCTCTAAAATTATTTCCACCTAATCCTTCAGTACCCTAGGGCACATTCCATCCAGTCCTGCTAGCTGCAATGCATCTAGCTTCTCTAAGTTATCCCCAACATATTATCCTACTACTTTAGACTGTTTGTCTCCTTCCCTATCTTTGCTGTCAACTGCACTCATCTGGTAGCTGTCCCTATTTGTGAACACAATAATAAAAATGTCATTAAATATTTCAGCCTTCTCTCCGTCATCCAGAACTAGATGATGCATGTCCATAAGAGGTCTTATATTCTTCTCTAGTACTATGACCAAGTTTCTACTTTTTAATAGGATTATTTTTGAGCTTCAACTCACTGAAGAGATTTTTGATCTCCTGTTGTACTCCTGTTGCATTCTTCCATTGTAATGGCATAATTTCTACACCCTTAAAAGGGTCTCCTTAAAGTACAGCCAGCTCTCCTGAACTCCTTTTCCCCCTCAGACTTGGCTCCCAGGGGATCATGCCCATCAGTTCCCTAAATTTTGTTAAAGTCTGCTTTTCTGAAGTCCTGCAACCTTATTTTGTTGCTCTCATTCCTTCCTTCCTCCCCATAGGACAGTGAACACCATATAATTTCATGGTCACCGTGACCCAAGTTACCTTCCATCTTCACGTGCTTGGTCCATTCCTCTCTGTTTGTGAGCAGCATGTAGAGAAAAGCTTCCCCCCTGGCTGGCCTATCTACCACCTGTATCAAAAAGTTATCCCCAACACACCAAGAATCTGCTGGACTGCATATGCATTAATGTTTCCCTCCTAGCAGATACACCAATAATTATACCTCATGCGAAGCAGTCCTGTGATCTGGATGGTTAGGTAAGGGTAATTTTGGTGTCTTTAGTCAATATGTCTTGTAGTTGTACAACAAGGTTATTATTGTAGTTTTAATAATAGATTAGACTAGGACTACCATGGGATGCTTTGGATAAGGATGAACCTGCCTTGAGTAGGGAGTTGTATTAGATGGCCACTGGATGTCCTTTCCAGCTCTACTTCTCTAGGATTTTATTATTCTACTTTTGAATACTTTTCTAGTTGACTTGTCTGCATTACAAGGCTGTCAGAATCAGGGCTATAGAGAAAAACTAACCTACAGCTTTACCTGACAGATTCTGCATTAGTTTAACAGGTTTCTAGTAACAGGAATGTTACACAATACGAAAACCTTGTTGTGGATCAGATACCTACTGTGTTAAGCATTATATTAGCATACAGCAAAGAGATGGTGCCTCACAGCACTTCTTGAAACAGTCACATTAAAAAAAAAAACTTTTTTCATTAAATTGTATTGACTGGTGGTCATATCCTAGAGCCCTGTTGCTGTATTAAAAATATCTTGGCCTGCCAGGGGTCAAGATCCAGGATATCACAACAAGGATTCCTGACCTGATCTGGCCCTCGGACTACTACCCCATGGTCCTCATCCATGTGGGAATCAATGACGCGGCCAGGAGTAGTCCTGACCATGTCATGGGTGACTACAGGGCTCTGGGGACCAGGTTTAGGGAGATGGGGACACAGATGGTCTTCTCGTCCATCTTCCCAGTCAGAGGCCACAGTAGGCATCACAGCGCCTGCATCACAGAAATCAACCTGCGGCTCAGGACTTGGTGCCATACTGCAGGATTTGGCTTCCTAGACCACGACCCACACTTCCTGGCAAAGGACTTCCTGGGGCGCGATGGACTTCACCTCTCAGCGAAAGGTAAAAGTCTTTTCTCAAACAAGTTGGCTGATCTCCTACATCGGGCTTTAAACTAGCTCAGACGGGGGACAGGGAGGCAGAAAAAGGAGATCATCAGGAACCTGCATTCCAGGGGACATCCAGCAGTACAGCACAGGTAAGCAATAAGCAGGTAAGCAATAAGGGGCCCATTGGGCATCAGAGCTGGGGGGCGACAAAGGCACCAGTAACAGGGCTCAAGTGCCTATACACTAATGCTAGGAGCATGGGGGGCAAACAGGATGAACTAGCACTCCTGCTTGCAGAGAACACTTACGACTTGTTGGGGTTAACAGAAACCTGGTGGGACTCTACCCACGACTAGGCAGTACACATTGAGGGCTATAAGCTATACAGAAAGGATAGAGTAGGGAAGAGAGAGGGAGGGGTTGTCAAGGAGCATTATATATCGACCCTTATCAAAATGGAATCAGAGGAGAAAGTAGAAGGATTATGGGTTAGGATACATGGAGGTCAAGGAGAAAGGGATTTGGTGGTAGGGGTCTGCTACAG
>NW_017729032.1:173234303-173234729 GCF_001723915.1 Gavialis gangeticus
AAGGGGAAGAACTAGATTTGGAACTCCTGAGGCAGCTCTCGGAAACCATAAAGACTACAGAGGCAGTAGTCATGGGGGACCTAAACTACCCTGACATCTGCTGGGGGACTCAGACAGCAAATTCCCACCGTTCACGCAGGTTCCTATCCTGTGTACAGGACCTCCACCTGACACAGGAGCTACATGGTCCCACTAGGGAGAATGCCTTACTGGACCTGGTATTGGCAACAGGGGACCTACAGATCAGTGGTCGCCTGGGGGACAGTGACCACCAAATAATAGAATTCATCACAAGGCGTAGAGTGGGTAAGGTAACTAGTAGGCTGGAAGTGCTAGACCTCAGGAAGGCCAACTTCAGCGATCTCAGGCGTTTAGTCAACAATGCATTGCAGAGTAGGAGATTTGGCGAGATGGGAGCCCAGGAAG
>NW_017729032.1:173234740-173237674 GCF_001723915.1 Gavialis gangeticus
GGTCCCTTCCAACCCTAACATCTATGAATCTATGAATCTTGAAATAGATTCCTTTCCACTTTGCAGAAAATTATGTAGGAGGTTAGAGGTATTTACAGGAAGATTTTGATTATCTTTCTAAATAGTGAAATTTAGGACCCTGCTCTCCCATGTTTTTGGAAACAAAAATTATCTTAACTATTTAAAGTGTGTGTGTGTGTACATAAATATATAATTTCTTCCTAATTATCATCAACAGCAAGACTAATAAATGAAATATCAGAGGTCTGGAAGCTGCCTCTATGGTCCCTCTAGTGGCCAGTTGCTACTGCAGCAATGGAATTAAATACTATATAGAGTCATAGTAGTTCAACCCTTTTAGACTCAAGGCACCCTTTGGAAAACGCCAGCTCTTAGTTTTCACTTGTTTTTTGACTATGGAAAAAATTGGAAGAGTTCTGTTGCAATAAACTTAAAAAGACCACAACTGTTCATAATCTTTTTGATTCTTTGGATTCCAATTTGAAATCTCCATGCTTATCCTGTGAATCATGCATAGGAGTTTGCACATCTAGGATTGTGTGGTTCTCTAGTTGAAGATCACCACTGTAGAGTCATTAAAAAGAAATGACAGGCCACAGCTGTCTAACATAAGCAGACCAGTTTGGATTTCATTTAATACTCAGAAAATGGACCAGTAGATAAAATAATTAGTGTAAAGGAAGGCCAAATATCAGTGAACTATATGGCAACGTCCCATAATTTAGTCAGTTTAGGATATAATGCTCCTTTATTTCCTGTTTGCCTATTTAAATTGTAAGCTCTTTTGGATAGGGGCTGCTGTATGCTGAAGTTACCTCATCTGTGAGGCTATCAAGGTACCATTAAAAGCTGAGGTAGGAGCGCCTCTTATACAGTATAGCTCTTCTGCGACAGGATCTTATTGGCTAATGTACGGTATCACCAGCAATAAACTTTTAAGAAGACGTAAAATATTTACATTATGCTTCTTATTGTTTACTTCCTTTGATGAAATTATATATTTTATTTAAAAGCCAATAACATTTACCAAAAACTACTGCTTTGTTTTGAAAGCAGTCTTTAAAACACATAAAGTTAAGGTACAATTATAGAAAGAACATTTGTCACTTCTTTTACTGTTTGGCTTTTAAAAAATCCTTTCTGAAGAAAAAAGTCTTTAGAGTAACACTTAGTGTCCTCTTAAAATTGTTTATTTCTAAGAGACATCTGTGTACATGAAGTCATTATATTTGTTAGCTCTCTTGGAGTTAATTTGCTTTGATCCCATTCCTCCCAGAATTACAAGAAGTTTACTATCCATCCTAGCCACTATGAGTTTCACTGAAAGACAGAATGAGCTGTAGCTTGCTTGTGGAACCGCACCAGAATTTGACTTTAAATTTAACTGTATTAAAATTAGATAACATGTACAGGGTTAACCGCAAATCCTCTGCAGAGCCATTATTTTCAACCATGTGACAAAAATAGCATAAAATTAAAATGAAAGAGTCAGATCATGTCAGGACTACTTTCCAAGACAAAGGGCGTGTCTACATGAGACACTACAGCACAATAGCAATCAGCTAAGATGCTGTAGTGTCACCAAACATAAACCATGATGGCAATGCTACTGCACAGTAGCATCTAACACTAATCATGCAGCAGTGGGACTGCACAGTAACCAGTGTTTAGTACTTAATTAAGCAACGACTAAATGATTGTGCAGTAACAACTGTGCTGCTGACCGCTCATGTAGACATGGCCAAGATGAATATAACAGGCAGTTCCAAAGATAACAATTTAGTGAAGATTAATCTAATTGCCTCCATTTGTGGCATATTTATAAAACAGTAAGAATTAAAAAGAAAAATATTTTGTAAGGGAAATAAAATTTTCTGCATTAGGGTAGAGGCAAAAATTCTATCTTTTATTGGACCAACTGGGATAATATCTTTTATTGGACCAACTGGGATAGACTTAGATAAGTTTTCAGGTACCACAGGAATTGAGGTAAAGTACTATAATACCCAAAAGCTTGCCTACCTCTCTCTCAACCATGCAGTTGATCCAATAAAAGATACTGCCCACAAGAATTCTTGCCTTTTGCATATATATCCTGGACCATCACAGCAACATCTGTTCAACACAACCCCCACCCCTTCCCCCCAATAAAAGTGCCTATTCCAAGGTTTTTTGAAACTGTCTCTGTCTTTTTTCCTGTTCCTCTACTGACCACTGTCAGAAACTACATATTGAACTACACAGACCAGTGCATCATTATTTTCTGTTCTTAAGACAGTTTTTGTTGCAGAAACTAATAACTTCAAGCTGTATTTGTAAAGAAATATAAGGAATATTCTTTGTAATTAAGACTATGAAACTATAACATTTGAATTGCTAGAAGGAATAATAGGATACACAGTAAATGATTTTAAGACTAAAAGCTAAGTAATATAATTAGCAGTACACACAAAGTCTGGTATAAAGGCTTAAACTTAATGAATCCAAGGTAACTCTTAATCGTAAGTAGGAAAACCACAAATGAATTAAGCAGTTCATACTAGACAGGGGTCAAACACTTTCCATAAAAGTGTATCATAAGTATTAGAGGTGCACCAATATATCAGTTGCATATTGGATCAGCACTGATAAAAGGACAATTAACATTATCAGCTATCTGCTATTGGCTATTTTTGGCTAGTGTAGCTGATGATGTCACCGATACATGCAGGCATGCATGCAGTCAGGAATACAGCCAGGAATCTTGGAGAGCAGTGCTCTGCAGGTAAGTATATGGTGGAGGGGAAGGGCCATGGCAGAGGGAAGGGGAATGGGGGACAAATGGAGGCCCCCATAGTGCACAAGGAAGAGGGGCAGAGGCAGGCACTGTTCAGCCAGAGCGGCGAATGGGACCCCAGGGCCAGGAGTAGGACA
>NW_017729032.1:173242674-173248924 GCF_001723915.1 Gavialis gangeticus
GGGGGAGTGGGGTGGGGGAGCAGGTCCCCACTGCTGTGCGCACCCCTAGGGGAGGCATGGGATGGGCATGTGCCCCCCATCTCCCCACAGACCTGTGCACAGGATGGAGGTGGGTTGCCTGCTGCAGGCTTGAGGCCAGGGACTTCACCAGCCTCTTCTTGGTTGTGGGGGCTGGGCCAGGGCTGGGCTCAGAGTGGGTGGACACAGGGAGGGTTTAGCTGTGTGGGGCAGGTGGTGGCAGTGCTGAGAGGGGGTGCTAAGGGAGGGCTAAGGAAAATTTTGGGGTGGCTATAGTCCCCACTAGCGCCACCCCCGCTCAGGGCACTCCACTGTGCTGCTTTTCCCTCAGGAGCCCTAAGCTGGCTGCATGCCCCCTGCCCACACTTCAGCAGCAGGCTTCCAAGGGAGAGGCAGCACAATAGAGTGGGGGGACTTGGAGGGCTATGGCCACCCCAAAATTTGCCTTAACCCCCCCCCTGCAGCCACCCTTCCCAGCACTGCCAACACTGCCACCCTCCCCGTACAGCTGAGCCCACCCTGCTCCTGCCCACTCTGAGCCCAACCCCAGCCCAACCCCCTCCATGCCCCACTGGAAAGACGCTGGAACAGCACCTGGCCCAGAGCCCACAGCAGGAAGCCTGCCTCTACCCCATGCACAAATCTGGGGGGCACATGCTCCCCCATGCTTCCTTCAGAGGTGTGCACAGTGGTGGGGAGCCTCCCACCCCCACACCCTCTGGACAAACCACCTGTGGCTTCATCCTGCTCCCCAAGGTCCCATTCACTGTCCTGGTTGGGCTGGGCAGCCCCTGCCCCACTCCCTCCCTCACCATGGGGGCCTCGATCTGACCCCCCCATGCCTCTTCCCCTCCACAAACTTACCTGCAGAACAGTGATCTCCAAGCTGCCCGGCTGCATTCCTGTACATCAGTATCAGCCAATATGGCTGGCTAATAATCGGCTCTTGGTATCAGCCAAGAAAATCCGTGTCAGTACACCCCAATAAGTATTCTTTGCAAGTCATAACATTTCATAAGTTGTTGGGAGAGGTTTGCATCAATTATTTGGACTGTGTTTTTCTATCCTTCTCCCTGTAAAGTTGTTTTTCTTGGTTATCATGAATTCAATTGCACAAGTATTTAAAAAAAAGTTACAAGAAAAAATGTAGTAACCTCATTACACAATTAAGATGCGTTTGCCATACATAGTAATATCAGACCTTCAAGGTCTTATTTTAGACTCTAAAATTTAGAGTTCATCGGGATTACAAAGAAGTGTTATATCCCACAGGAAATCTGGAAACGGAGGTCTCCAGTGTTATAATGATGATTTTTATGAACCTATTAATACACAGTGCCTCAACCTGGCATTTTTCCAGGTCTGCATATTACCAATCCTGCATCTAAAGACAACATCCTTTTTTCAGTGTTGTACCTTTGTGTAATTCCATATTTAGCCAAGGGGATGGGAGGAGACCTGAAACATTTCTCTATATAATACATAAGAAGGATTTTTCCAGTAAGTACATATTTTTTAAAAATGTTTCATTCTTTACATAAGAAAGATATATTGAGTACTTTATTGCATTTGCAGTAAACACATAAGCATTCCTGGCTGCAAAACATATCCCACTTTCACTGAGGGACTAGCTACCTCACATAGACAGTTATTATGGAGTAGCTAAACTATATGTAAATTTGTACCCTAAGTTTACTATGCAGTAACTTATTTGTGTAGTTATATACTTGCGAAGGAGAAGAAAAGTAATTGTAGAAATTATTTAGCGCATATTGTGAATCTTTGAATTTCATGAATGTCTGAATTTTGAAAAGAGCAATATATTATGAATAAAGAATAGGATGATTTTTATAATGTACCTTTTTCTTTTATGTGCTGACTTTGTGTTTAACAGACGGGCAAAAGAAAGGCACTGAAATAGATATAACATCCAAAGTGAAATCTCCTATGTTTTCAGCAAGATCCACACTATATCCAAGTCAATGCTGTGGAAAACTTCAAATAATTGAACAGTGACTCACTAAAGAATCAACTTCTTGCTCAGTCATAACAAACTTTACTTAATGTGGCCATTTCAAAATTCAGCAACTCATGTTGCCTCTTTGTTCATGTTAAAGCACAGCCAAGAGTCAAGAACAGCTTAGAAAACAATAATTAAACATACAAAGAAGCTAGAAAACTCTTGGAAAAACAACGCCAGTGTTTCTTCTACATCTCTACAGGTCAACACATATGCTCTTGTTGTGAAATTATACTTCCTTAAATCCTTTTGTAATCCTGAAGAATCATCATCTTCCACAGCAGCACTGGTAAAAAACAAAAAACAATGCCAAACAAATCCATAGAGGGCAAGTTCTCCAGTTCAGTGCTCCACTATGCCCAATTCTCCATTGCTGAAAGGTCTCTACGCTATGACCTAAAGCTGCTTCCTGCAGCTTGAATTTATACACCAATATGCAGAGAATCAGGGAGACATGATCGACTCCCTACTGTAGGGCCTCCAACCCCCACTCTCATTTCAGACCTAGTGGTAAATTAAGCCCTCAGATTGTGTAACTTCAGGAACTATTCATCTGTATGCAAGGGGCTGGCAGCCCTACAGAGCAGAGACTGAAGGCACCGAGTTGAGATAGAACAGATCTGAGCTTTTGAGTATAGAGTTTTCCTATAGTACCATGCCAAATATGACATAATGTTTGAACTACAAACAAAAGCTAATAATAGTTTCTGGTCTTAATTTACAAAACAGAATCTTTAAACATTTTTGGAACTGTACCACATTTGAAAGATTCAGCTATGGAATCTAGTCACTCAATAGAATCGTACATGTTATCTTGTATATTCTTCTAATTCCACTAAAATGATTTAACAAGTACTGCCCACAGAAAAAGTTAAATTGCCCTGCAGCACTGTAAAGAGTTCCAGCAATGTTTACAAGGTCCTAACTATTATCAACTGCTAAAAGACCTACATATAAAGGTGAAATCAATGAATTACACACACACACACACACACACACACACCTCACTTTATTTTCTGTGTTAAAAAAACCAACAACTCTATTTTTGCAAGTTAAGCATGCATACACATACAATATTTTATGAACAGCCTGTGACTGGGATTTTAGAAAGTATGATCACCACTTAGATTTTAGAAAGTGGTGATCAGAACTTAATAGTCTCTTTGACTTAACAGGAGCAATTAATATTTATGAAAATCTCAACCTTCTGGTTCAGATGCTTTTGTTTGTGACTTTATTCAGTGTTACTTCCAGTTTACACTAAAAAATCAGAATCCAACCCCCTTTATTTTCAAAGACTTCATACTAAATTCATATTGTAAAACAAATTTAGCAACAACCTAAGGCAGTGACTGGACAAATATACAAGCACAGTGCCACTGTTAGGTTAATTCTCCTTAAAATTAAACAAAGTTTCAGCATGTTATCCTGACAGATCAACCAGTTAGAACCAAAGGACTGTTCTTCAAATATACTGAAATTGATATTTTGAAGGACCAGATCTGAGGGCTAAATGTATACATTTCTCTTCCCCTTTAAATAAGTAACAATCAATGACTTTGAGTTCTGGGTTTTTTTCCAGCGATAAAAGCATATTTATGATAGATTAAAAAAATAATTTCAGCATCAGTGGAAGTCTAGAGATTCACACACCAGTTTTGCAGCTCCCAATACACAACAGTTTTACTGCTTAAAGTTACTTTGGAAGAAGTGAAATCAGAGAAAAAAAGAGAATCTCTATGCATCTAAAAGTTTGATCCATATATGTCACTTGCTAAATCCAACACTTTATTATACAGCTGCTCTAGAGCTTCTGGCTCACTAGGAGGACTATCACATACCAAACCATCACACACCAAAGACATTTTGGCCCCCACTAGACCAATAGGGGCCAACCTTTTTGGCAGCATGCCACAAATTAGCCCTACACCTTTTCTGATTTCCACTTTGATCCCTTTCCCTTACCTGACCTACTGCTCAGCTTTCTGATCCGCATCTCATGCTTCATAACCAACCTGCTGCTCTGCTCTCCGATTCCTGCCCTCTTCTGCCTCACTGATCTGATGCTCTGTTTTCTGTTTCCTTGTCCTAAATGCCACTCTGCGGCCTGCCACCTCCCTGCTCTGCTGTATGCCACACACAGGCTACCCATGTCACTTGTGGCACCCACACCTTTGGTTGACCACCCCTGAAGTAAACTTCACTAAACTTCAAGATCTTGTTTTCCATAAGGCTTGTGCTTGAATTATTTTTTTAGGCCAGTTCTATCTTCATCCTTTTCTTGGGTGAAAGGTATATAAGGAGTTTATTAGCTTGTGCTTTAAAATCAACTCAAGTGTCAATATTTCCTTCAGTCTCTAAACACAGATCCTATTCTCAAAGTTTCATATAGTGTTACTTTCCCTTAAGATTTCTTTTTCTCCCTAAACATTTTCCTTTGACAAAATGGACCACTTACAGTGATATGAGATACAATTTAACACAAATCTTCCCTTCGTGGGAGGCAAAGCAAATATTAAGTGAACTTTAATTACATTCTTCTAACCACTACTATATTACATACCAAAGTAAGTATTGTTTTCATATCTTTACTTCTATTTTATACAAGTGAATTTATGCCCTTGTTCCATATGTCAGAAGGAGGTGCTATGTATGCGAAACCCATAAACATCTGATGATTTGCAACACATGCTGAGTACCAAATTCCTTTTCTGGAAGACTTGAAGTATTACTTGAAGAAACCACTGGGCAGTGTTTTGAAACCCAAGTGTTAAACAACAACAACAGAATTATTATTTAGAACTCCCCCCCAAAAAAATTGTTAAGAAAACCTTAACAATGATGTGCATTTGGTTCATAAAGTAGCCATGGCTGGTATGTCTTAACTGCTATGGAAGTGGCTGGGGTGTCTCTAATGAACAAATTGTTGATCCAAGAACTCAACAGGTTTACTGCAAAATGTAAGCTTCATAGTCTCCTCTTTCAGAGACCTACACAAAATTAACAAAGCATTAAACTGCTTTCAAATTTTTCTTCTATGTCAATAAAATGTTACCACTCAGATCACTTTCAAGCTATGCTACCATCTACAGAGTTGTTTAGAGGCATTTGCAGAATGACAGAGTAAGGAACTGGACCAATTTTAGTAAACAACATTCCTATGTTTAGGAAAGGTTAAGGAGTCATTTATAAAAAAGAAACTTCAAATATATGTTTAAGAGATGCTGCTTCCTTCAGTGAATTAGCAAATATTTCATCTAGCAGATTAAGAAGAAGCCATATTGTGAGTCCCATACAACCATACTGTGGATGAAAAAATGGACAGTCCTCTGGCTCAAGGCATTTAGGGAACAGCAAGGACCTGGAAAAGCAAATTAGGCAACCAGTCACCTGCTCAGAGATCTTTGAAGGAAGATGGCCGTCTCTAGAAACCTGGAAGTCTCGTACATATGTGGCCACTATCTCTGTGGTATTTGAATGCCTCAAAATAGACAAACGACAACTCCCCATCAAACGCCTACATGCTAAGCTTGCAAGAGTGCAGATTGATGTGTATAGTGGTATTTCTGCATTTTGTATTTACACAGTCATTGGATGAAATAGACATCCAATAGCATACCATGGACCAGAAGTCAGTGTCTCCTCCCCTCTAGGGCGATGCATATGTCACTAACCATATTCTTTCTGGTTCTGTCTCTTTCTAGCCTGGATATCTTCCCTTCTTGCCTGCTCAGTGAGCCAGCTTCAAGAGTAGTACATGCTGTGCACTTGACCCTGGCAGCTCATGGCCTGATGGCTAGGGCCCTTTGGGAAGTGGAAATGAGGGTTCAAACCACCTCTGGATAAAGGGTGCCTTGGAGCCAGGATCTTGTCCTATTCCCCAAGGAAGTTCCTTACCTACTGAACTATTGGCTTAAAAAGAGAGGATTACACTCGCCTTCCCTCCATTTTTACATGTATTCCTAGATGGAGTAGGTTTTAAAAAAATCCATGTGTGTATCATATATGTGGCACTACACAGCTAAAATATGCCATGTAAGTAATACCTGCTTAAGGATGGAATTGAATTTGAGCTTTAGTTCTGAATGTTGAGAAGCTAAACCATGCCATATTTCTTGTGGGAATGAGTTCCCAAGAAAGGGACTGATCCAAAATCCACTATAAAGGCTCCTATTGTAGCAAAAATAGATACTTTTCTCTATGTTTCTTTGT
>NW_017729032.1:173248935-173250731 GCF_001723915.1 Gavialis gangeticus
GGACTAACCTCCAGGGGATAAAATCAGCAATTTATGCAACACTATTCACTGTGGTAGTCTTTGAATCTGGTTCAGAGTTCTGTCTTCCACACAGAATATCCTTCCCCTCTTGGATAGCAGCTCTATAGTTTCATGGGAATATAGCTGTTGACAGAAGTCAAGAGGGAGAAGTGACCTTGCAGGTGGTCAAGTTGCTTGAAAGGCTTTGAATATTAAAATTAAGATCTTGAGCTAGACAGCCTTTAACAGGAGATAACACAAAGAACAGGTCATGAGGATGATGTGTTTATGGAGACTCATGTTGCTAAGCAGAAAGTTCCTGCATATTGTACCAGCTGGAGATTTTTGAAATGTATGATTTCATTTGCAGCTCAGATCTGCAAGATGACCCTGGATGTTTTGTATTCCTTGATTGCATCAAAAAGCAGTCTAGCCACAGTGGTTTTCTGTAAATGGAAGTGGATTTTTTTTTCACGCTTGCAGATATGCTGAATTCAACAAATATGTCACTCTGTGTCATGGCAGCAAGTCTGAGGCCACTCGGGGATCAAGGTGCCAAACAGGATCAGAAGGACCAAAAAGAATCCAGGGACAAGCCAGGTCAGGGAGCCAAGAGGACAGTTGGAGAGCAGGATTTAAGAACAAGCTGAGTCAAGAAGCTGGATTCAGAGAGGAGTCAGAGATCAAGCCAGGTCAAGAAGCCAGGGGATCAAGCAGAGAACTAAGTCAAAGAGCAAGTTGGGCCAAGAAGCAGAGGATGGCAGCCATCCGGACCCCTGCTTCAATCTTAGGGCAGGCAACCATCCCAGGTTTCCAGCAGAATTGCTAGCAGCAACTAGAATCAAGCTTCCCAAACTTTTCACCAGACCATGGAGTTGTGGCACGGGAACCCCAGAATCAAGGAGTAATGTAGGGCACAGACTGCCCCAAAATATAGCATCTCGCTTTTCTCATGGATGTTCATCTCCAGACTGGCGTCCCACTCCATGGGGCCCGACACAAGGGGGGAGCCATTTATAGTCTTGATGGTCTCTGGCATGGACTGCTGCTGTAACAGGATTCGTAGGGCCTATGCCATGGTGTCATCAATGAAATAGCCCTGCCCCAGAGTCCAATAAGGTGGTTAAGACTGGAAGCCTGGGATCTGGAGGTGGACAAGTAGCTGTAACAGAGTTTCGAGAGTCAGGTTTGCTGCAGGTTTCTGCTATTGATGAAATGAAGGAAGTTTGTGGTGTGACCCTAATCCAGCTTCCACAGGGCCTGGGGGTGGCTCATTCCCTTTGTCACCTATCTTGGGGCAGTGGGTGAGTCTGTGTCCTGGGGCCCCACAATACAGACAAGTGGCTGGGTCACTCCTGCCCATCTAGGATAAAATGACCACAACCCGCATGAACCTGCATAGGTTTAGGAGTGACCACTGCTACCTGAGAACCCAGAGTGGATTGGGAGTGGTTTGGTTTCCCCCCTCACTCTACTCTTGAAGATAACAGTCAATTTGGATTTTCAGGTCCACCAGGCACTGAACCCTAAGGGTGGCTCCACTTGTGCCAGTTCATCTTTTACTTCTTTCTGCAGACCCCACAGGATTTGGCAAAGTTGAGCCACTTTATTCATAGTTTCATAGTTTCTAGGGTCGGAAGGGACCTGAGAAGATCATCTAGTCCGACCCCCTGCCATGGCAGGAAAGAGTACTGGGGTCAAACGACCCCAGCAAGGTGTTCATCTAACCTCTTCTTAAAAACCCCCAGGGTAGGAGCCTGCACCACCTCCCTTGGAAGTTGGTTCCAGACCCTAGC
>NW_017729032.1:173251139-173253829 GCF_001723915.1 Gavialis gangeticus
TTTCTTAATGAGAACGGGGTGAGAGACAGTGTCAAAAGCCTTCCAGAAGTCCAGGAAGACTATGTCCACTGCTACCCCTGCATCTAATGATCTGGTGATCTGATCATAAAAAGCCACCAGGTTGGTCTGACAGGACCTGCCACTGATGAACCCGTGCTGATTGCCCCTAAGCATGCAGTCCCCTGCTGGCCCCTCCTGGATGTGTGCCAGAATTATTTTCTCAAACTCAGATTCCAATAGGTATCTGCTGTGTAGCAGCAGAAAATGGATGTATAGGCAGTGGTAGTATCTGGCCCTTGGAAAAGGTTTTTCACTGTGGCTTCTGCCATCCGAACCCAGTGAGTGTCATCAAACATAGTGGAGAATTCCTGAAGGAAGGCTTCCCAGTTCTGGATAATGGTGCTGTCATGCTTCACAAGCATGGAGGTCCAACTCAGGATACACCCTGTCAGGAGACTTGTGATGAAGCTCACTTTCACCTGATCCCTGGAGTAGGTTTCAGGTTGGACTAGGAACAAAAGGTGGCACTGGATAAGAAACTTCCTGAAGCACCACTTGTCTCCATCATTCCTTTCAGGCAGCAGGAGATGGATTTAGGACTCTGCAGGATGGGCTTGGAGCACAGCAATCTCCTCCCATAACCATCATACCTCTTCTCCAGTGCTGGTTCTTCTCCTGGTGGTATGCTACTTGAGACTAAAGAAAGTGGTTCTCAGTCAGCAGCTGCTGACTTCTGGAATCTGATGGGCAGAGGCAAGCTGCTTCAGCCAGTCCCTCCTGATCTGCAGGTCTCTCCAATTTGTGGCATCCAAAGTGGGCAAGTCCAAGGGCACCAGCAGGGAACTGAGCTCCATGCTGGTGTAACAGAAGCCCAATAAACTAAGCAAGGGTCAAGAGACCTGTGGACTAAGCACAGCAGAGAAGGAACCCAAGGCCACATTCCAGTTCTCCAGAACTACCCCCCAGTGTTCACAATGACAACAAAGCTGACACAGGCAAGGTGGTACCCAGAAAGAGACCCGAGTAGAAGAAACATGGTAAGTATGGCCACCAGGGCCACTACAGATATCCTCTGAGGCAGGTCCAGTTACAGCTGGATCCTCTTCACCAAATGAGTGGTCTGGGCAAACTATCACACAGAGTCATGGGTTGCCTGGTCTGGGGCCACTCAGAGATCAAGGTGCTTACTTGAGTCAGGAAAAACAAGTAGAATCCAGGGACAAGTCGGGTCAGGGAGCCAGGAAGTCAGTCCAAGAGTGGGGTCTAGGAACAAGCCAAGTCAGGAAGACAGGAGATCAGGCTGAAAGGGCAGAGTCAGAGAGCAACCTAAATCAAGAAGCTGAAGGATCAAGCAGAGAGCAAAGTCGGGGCACAAGCCAGAGGGAACAACAAAGCTGTCTGAGATCCGGTTAAGCCCCATTGACGAGACACTTCCTGTTCCTGTACAGACACATATATGGGGGAAATGGAGAGTCAGGTGGCCCCAGCCACCCACTTGGTGACAGAGAATGGAAGGAGGGCTAGGCCTGGCTGGAGGCTTCAGGCCATCCTGTGCAACCAATCATATGGTGGCAGGCTGTGATGAGCAGCCGTGTTGACCAAGAGGAAGCCCCCATTCAAGGCTGTGGTCTGGATGGAACAGTGCAATTTGAGTCACAAATTGTTCAAATATTTCATATTCTTTCTTAGAAGAAAGAATATGAAATATTTCTTCTCCTTGGAGTTAAGATATTTACTTGTTACTTGCCCTTCCAACTTGTTTCCAAACAGAATGGCTCTGGCAATAAGAGGTCCTGTTGTTCCCCAAGCTGTGTTGCAAGACAAAGCAAATTTCTTTTCCAGAAGCACTTTCTCTAAACATATCCAGGCCTTTGTCACTACAAGTGTAGCCTGAAGTGCTACATTGCATTATGGTAGGCAAACCTAGATCATTTTCATACTTTAGGTAAAAAGATTATTATCCCACCTGCCTAAAATTACACCAACACTGCCCAACTTTCTTCTCTTCAAGGGTGTATTGAAAGCAGTATTTATTCTCCTACATATTCAGAAAGAGAAAATTTTATATCCTCCTTATCTTACATTCAGCTTGTGTAATTTGTTATTTCTAATTAGGGGGGTGGTTGCAAAAAGGTTTGTTCTATTTTTGATTCTATCTATTTTAATTATAAAGATGTTCAATTTCCAGATTAATCCAATGGCTTAATAAAAAAAAAATCACCAACACCTTAACTTGTATTAGGAAACAGCTTTAAGGAGTAATGATGTTTTAACTATTAATTCCTCTGCCATGAGAAAAAAACCCAGCAACTTCATTCTGCACTGAAAGTAGTTTATAAATGTACATCAAGGGTAGTCCCAAGAAAAGCAATTTGCAGTGGTTTAGTTTTGTTGATTAAAAACCAAAAGTTAGCTCTTCACCATTTATGGTGTGTTTACACTGTACTCTGCTTTTACAGAAATTAGTCCAGTCAATTTCAAAATTTTATTCTTGAGCACAAGCAGAACCAAAACCAAAATAAGTCTAGTATCCAAAATAAAAGCTTTTAAACTGAAATTAGGGAGGGGGAGAGGGGGAAATCTGTTCCAAAAGCAAAAATAGCTATTCAGTCAATTAAAGACAAATAAAAAAACTAAGCTACTTGTGAATCTAAGCTTCAGACTTTTCTTCAAGTAATTTTTATTTTGTT
>NW_017729032.1:173258829-173293161 GCF_001723915.1 Gavialis gangeticus
GGAAATCTGTTCCAAAAGCAAAAATAGCTATTCAGTCAATTAAAGACAAATAAAAAAACTAAGCTACTTGTGAATCTAAGCTTCAGACTTTTCTTCAAGTAATTTTTATTTTGTTATATGCAATAGCAGATATAAATGTTAAAAATAGATTTTTGTGTATAATTTGCTATGCTTAACTCGAAAAATGCAAAGTGTTATGCTGCTTGATGACAAACTCAAAATGACTGACTTTTGAAAACACTACGTATTTTTGTAGTCCTTGCTAGTGTACTTTAAATCCCAAACTTCAAAAATACTTCTGTTCAGTACACCTGAAAGCTAAAATTTATTTTTAAAGCTGTTCTTTACCCATTAGAGTGTATTATCACCTTTACAAATGAGAAAAGGTATCAGACTTCCAGAAAAGTCAGTATTAAATGATGCTTTGTTGAGAAGAACACTAAATTCCACAATCTCTCTCTGAACAAAGAAGGAACCATATTTCCTCATAAGGCACGAAATATAGTTAAATACAAATGCACGTCAGTAGTTTGGAAGACTGGATCCAACACGTTTCAGGTCATGGCTCAGGCATCTCCCAACTTAACGCTAAGCTCATTTACATAGGACAAGCTACAGCCATAGTTTCAAACCACAGCTAATCTTTCCCAAATGTTTATGCAATTTTTTTTTTTGAGTAAATAACTTGAAAGAAAAGTTGAGCCAAAGCGTAATGAGTGTTTCTCAGGAATATGTCATAGCTTGCTGAGCATCTTAAACTGTGGCTGTATCATTTGTACTGTATATTTAAGCTGACAAGCTATGCCCTGTAAGGCCACATACAGCATTTCCTGGGACAACATAAGCCAAACTGGTCCCTCTGAAGTTACCATGTCAGTAACAATTCCTTCTATAGTCATATTTACACATAACACACACGCACACACACTTCACCAGTGAAGAGCACTGTTCACATTCTGCATAAGGTTTGCAGCTTCCTCTACAGCAGACATTGGCAACCTTTAAAAACACAATGAGATGCTGCTTGTGATGCAGTTGCCGCTTTGAGCTATTAGTCCCCTCCACAGCACCCCAGCCCTCCCTGCTCTATGCCATGGGCTGCTCCTGTACCTGCCACTACTGCAGACTCCACTTACCCTCACTATGGAGCGCTGGAGATTTCCATTGCAGAGGGCTAGGGAGCACAAAATTTAGCAGTGAAAGTAAGCACAGCCTACAGTAGTGAGGCAAGAGAACAGCCCTTGGCGTAAAACAGAGCGAGTGCTCCTGCTACCATGGACCTGATCTAATCTGTTTACAGGCTAAATCCAGTCCATGGGCCATAGGTGGCTTTACACTCTACCCACTCTACAGTACTTTGATCATAGGCAATGGTGGAACAAGTTCATATATTCTCAAGAGGAATAAAGTTGAAAGAGACATTATTTTCAGCATTTTCATGAACTTGAGGAGTTGTAAAGACCAGCAGAAAACTGACCACAATCAGTCATCTGCACCCTGACAAAGTTATAATTGTTGAAAGTCAACTGAGATGTCTGAATGCAGAAGCAGGAAGGTGATAGTGCCTCCATTCTCATTGGGAAGAATTTATCCTAGTCATCAAAATTTAAAAGATCTGGTGGTACTGACAAGTACACAATACAGTGGGTTTTGCTGTTATTTTCAAACAATGGAGCAAAGTTTTTCCAAATAATACATAATGGAAAGCAATCAGAATAACTGAAACTATATGACAAGAAGGAATTGTCCCATTTCACTCAGCAGCAATGAAGATAACCAGATATAATGGAAGGATTTTTGAATGTAAGGACTCATAAACATGTGTATCGTTAAAACCTATTTAAAATATAGTCTGGGTTAAACAAACAATGACAGATCATGACTAAGCTGTAGTGAGCAGCTTGCGTTCAGTTCTGCATGTTTCAAAGGTCTTGTTGAATGAATATTCAAACAATGCACTCAGCCCAATGACCTTGGACTCTGCTAAAGAAAATTCCATGAGACCTCAGAAGTCTGATATTCTATGAACTCTCTGGGAAGGAAAGTTTGAGACTAATGACCCGAAAGAGTAATGTAATGTGAACAGATATATTCGAAACCACTAAGTTGTATTTTAAAAGAGAGAGAGAGGGCACACTGAAATTCTAGTCCATCAATAAAAGAGTGAGGGGAGGGGAAACTGCAGAATAAAAATAATTATAGGTGTCTTGGGAAAGCTGTGTTAAACTTGAATGTAAAATACTATGTACTAACTGTTAAAATGGAACTACAGGAATCCAAATGAGGCAAAATATATTACAAAATGTACACACCAATATTTAGGATATATACCACATCAGGTGGTTTGGGACATACCAGATATTTTTACATCAGTTCTAATTAAAAATAATAGATGTTATGGAAATTAAAGATAGGAATAAGCATGCTTTCCTTTCATATCCTAACAGTTCAAATAGTGTTAATGCCTTGGTTAAAAAACCAACAAAAGTATATGTTGTTAGGTACACTAAAGTGCTTAAATGGGTTCTACAGAGAGAAACATTAGCAAGCAAGAAATCCCCCTAACATCCCAAGTACTTTTGCTTATAACTATGAATCCAATTGTTGGGAAAAAAAGCGCAGCTGTGAATGTGGTAACCACAAGAAAGTAGAGTTTGCTGACTAAGTTCTTGATGGAGAAATACGTACCTTTACTTTAAAAAGAGAGGGAGAGCTGCCACTTGAGAGTATACATCAACTGTTAACATACAATTTTTACATCTGCAAGCTTCTGTAAAAATACACAAGATCTTGTAAAAAGTAAGCTAAATAGCTGTAACTTTAATCCTGAAGGAAATGATTAAAATTTGCAATGGTTTTGCTATACTTGTATCACTAAAGAAATATGCATATGTAAGAGTTAATCATAATGGTTTATATCAGTATCATTTTATAGATATAATTATTACATCTGGTTATGTATTCTGAACCAGGGTGAGGTCCCTCTGTATTGGATTTCAAAGTCTTCCCCTCTTCTCTTTTCTTCCCTGGTCACAGAAAGCTCTATGTGGTGTTATATTATAAAGGCTCTATCTGCTGCTGTGTGTATTTTCTGGCAAGTGCTTGGGGAGTAGTTTGCTTATTTTGGTTTCTCACCTTTACTGGACATATTTCTCAGAGCTTACAGTTCCCAACAAACACTTAAGCTGAAGGTTAACCCACATTGCTCTGGGAGCTCATTCCATGATCACATGGAACTCTATTTCCAGCTCAGCGCAAGTCGCTTTACCCCTCTTTTGGTCACCCACACCATGGGAGCAGCAGCACAGGTTGCTGATCCCTTTCTGAAATCCTGAATCGACTCATATATATACACACACAGTAGATACAGCATATACAAACAATCACAATTCACGCTACACTTCACCTACCCTAACAGACAAATCTGGCTTCAACAGAATTCTGTCAGGTCACATTCCTAGCCTAAATATTTGTTCAGAAGCCAACAACAGAACCAAAATATGATCATTAGGACAAATGGAAGAAGGTGGTAGAGAAGTAAAAGGGAATTCAGTTTAAACTAATAGCTTGCTAAGAACCTCCCTTTTAGCCCAGCTGATGGAGACATTTATAACACGTACTACTAAAGCAGATGGAATTTTAAATTATTTCAATTGTAAATCATCACCAACAAAACCAAACAAAAAACAGCAGCATTGCAAAACACACCACATGCATTTTCAATTATCTATTTTACACATATTTCTTATAAATATAACAAAGAAATACAATTGGTTCATATCCAGCCATATTCAAGAGAACAGTCACACACCACATAAACTGCCCAAGCAGGAAAAAGGAAGTCTGTGTTTTGAACTGTAATTCCAAATGAAATGCTACTTTACAAAAGTCAGGGAATGATGAGCTGTATAACAACCTTAACTCTGATCCTATTATGGAGTTAGTCTTGAACTACAGTCACTCAAATATTGTAAAATACAATGCATGATACCTTTTTTTTCTACAAGTCTAATTCATAAGGGTAGCATCTTGTAATACTAGAGTATTATGCAGACAGCTACAATCCAGGGAAGTCATCTGTGGAAACTGCAGAGTCAAGCCAGTTGCTTCACATTTCTTACACAATAATGTGTCTGTAATAAAGACCTACTGAAAGACATACGTGCACCTATCTCTATAACTTAGCTTCATAGAGAATGGCCTAATTTATACCTAAGCAACCCTAAACTGTGACCAAAGGAGGATTTTTTTAATTAATTCTATGTTATAGTATCATTGAATCAGAGGATCTGAAGCTAATTGAAGACTTGGGATAAAAACTTGTTACACTCTTGAGTTTCCTCAGATGTGTAGCCAACAGTTCCCATTTTTGTACATCTTTCATTCAGTTAGCCAAAGTCCAAATGTGGGACACAATCGGGCTATTACTCTAATATATTATCATAATTCTGTCATCCATGATTTGCACAATACTGTACTAGTCTTAGTGTAATTTTTTCAAAATAGAAAGTATAAGCCAATAGAGAATAGAAACTGTTTTTATCTTGCTGTATTTTCTCACATGCAACACCAGGAAACAACATACTTACCATTTTTATGAAGGGAAGAATGAAGAAAATTATTTTTAGTTGAAAATGCTGGTAAGTAACATCTACATGTTCTATAAATGCGCCTGAATAAACTCCGGCACAGTTTGCACCAGAGGTTATTGCTTCTAGACGCAGCATCTTCACATGTGCCCAGGACTGCAGCATGTTGAGCCAGGGAGCTGCAGCCCCAAAACAGTATTTGTGCTGGGCAGTACTATCTGTAGCAGGGCACTGCTGAGAGGCTGCTTGCAGGTGGCAGAGGGGAGCTAATGAGAGACTCACCTGACCAGAAGAGGGCTCAGGCCGGAGCTACATAAGTAGCCCAAAGTCTACATGGATCAGGCAGTCTCTCCCCAGCAACCATGAAGTTAGGAGCTCTGGGCTAAGCAACTCTGCAGAACTGGAACAGAAGCAAGTTCCCTGGGCTGAGAGAGACTGGGTTTACAAACAAGTGGCCTTTGTTTTATGTTAAACCCCTAGAGAGTTTGAGGTATCAGCCAGAGGGCTGTGATGCTTATTTAAGTTACACAGGTAATTTAGCCTTGAGGCCTGCAGTGGCAGGCTATTCCTATTTATGGAACCGGTGACCCAGGAGTTCTCAGACTAAGGCTGGGGCTCAGTAAGGGGTCCAGGAGCCTAATAAAAGTCTGAGACCTAGACCAGAGGGTCCACGTGCCCAGGGAAGGGCTGAGCTGGCCCAAGGGGTCCATGAGCCCAGAGCAGGCTAAGCCAGACTAGAGGGCCCAAGAGGCTGGAGGAAGTGCAGAATGCAGGACCAGGGTACTGAGAGTTCAAAGGGAGACTGTAAGGGACCAGCGGGTCCCAGGGCCCAAGGAGACTAAGTGTATACATAGTTAACATCAAAGGGAGAGAACATCCGTGAGGCTTGGGGTGTGATATAAGGGAGGAAAAGGAGCCACACAATTTGCCCTTAAGGCTACAGGTGCCCTACAGGAGCCTAGGCAGGCCAAGAGGGACCTATCAGGCTTGTGGGCTAGACTGAGGATAATAGGGGCTAGTAAGAGACCCCGTGGGAAATTTTTAGGATTGGGGTTTGCTCTAAGGCCTGTTGGCAGCCTCTCTTAATCAACTTTTAATATTAAGAACAAGGCATGGTGGGCGAACAACCTAGGGAGAGCGACATTAGAGTCTGAGCTGGGCAGAAGCTGCAAGGCTGCCCATCACAGCCTCCTCTATGGCTACAAGCCTTGCACACTAGCCTACGGCAGAGCTAATTAGCTGAATCCAGCCTAATAGCACCACTTGTGTAGACAGTGATACTTTACTGCAAAGCTAATTAGGCAACTGCAACAAGTGTCTCATGTAGATGCACCCAGTAAGTAAAGAAGTAGTAGCTTCTGCCTGGGGGGCAAAAAGAAAGTGACTACAGATAGCATCTGTGAAGCTGTCTCCGCCCCTACCCTCCCCGGTTATCCTCTGCCCATTCATGGGCTGGCCCCTGTGCAGCACGTGCACAGGTATTTTCACTTCCCCAGCACAGAGGAAAAAACTACTGTTACCATATTTCCTCACTTGGGGGAAACACATCCTACCTCTTTAGGTCATGCAGGGATAGCATACGCACTTGTAAAGGTAACCCCAATTTCTAGCCATTGAACGGAACAGCCTCAGAAGGTAGGTATGTTGATTATAAAAAAACATGTTCCGCTTTGATGAAACAGCAATTTTGTTTCAAAGACTTGGTCATAATGCTTTCTTAGGCTTTAATCAATATAGACTCCAACTCCACTGTATGGCTTTATATAGCTCCTGGCTTTAGCATCCATGACAAGCACATTGGCTGCTCACAGCCATTAAAAAACAAAATAAAAATGGCACTTTAAACTAGGCGCATTCCCACACCAAGCCCAGCATATGCCCAAAAGAGGCATTGCATTAACTGGACCCGGCTCTACCAACATCTATATAGATTCGGCACTTTAGTAGGGCTTTTTTGGCTCTGTTATCTAATAGCTGATTCAATCAGCTGTTAGATAAAAGCACCAAAAAGCCCTGCTGAAGCACCTAATCTAGACAGATGCTTCAGAGCTGGGTCAAACTAATGTACTGCTTCTTCCAGTAAAGCGCTTCTTCCAGGTTTGGGATTTTTTTTTAACATTTGTAAACTGCCATTATGTGCTCATTTTGAAGTTTAGAGTTGCATGTAACCTTACTTGGTTACTTTGACCCTCCATCTCCGCAAAATAGAAACCAAAAAAGTATAGACTTTCATCTGAGTCTGAAATGCTAGAGAAATGTTGCCCCTAATCCCAGGCAGTACGTGACAAACCTTCATTTTAACATTAGTTCAAACATCATGCCACTGACAAAAAAAACCTCATCTACTGTATTTTTCCCTATTTAATTGATTCCACAAGCTGTTAAGAGACATCTAATAAACATTGCTATTAAACAAAAAAATGCAAATTAACATCAGGCTCACAACTCAAAGAACAAATGCAGTTCTTGACAAATTCCATGTTCAAGTCATCATCCCCAGGTCTGCTATTATGAACTCAATATATTTTGCTGCAGATATTTTTATTCATTTATTCAGATAAAATGTTTCCTACAGATGATAAGCACCAGTGGAGGGGGTGGGGGGTCATAATCAAAGTCTTGTACAATAAACTACAGTGCAGGAAGCACAGGTCCCACTAACCTTTCTCTCCCCATTGTAGCTTTCCCCATTTCAATCCATGAGCAAACATGAAGTAACTACTCTAACACCAACACATGTTTTTGTTTTATACTTTATTTCAATATTCTACCTTCTTTTATAACTTACTAAGTCTCTTATTGTAAGCCACTATGAGTCTCTATTACAAAACATGGCATGTAAATAAAATAAATAAATAATGGAAATTGTTCAGTTCTACTTGTGGGATTTGTGCCAGGCAGGCAAAGAATAAAAAAAAAAATCTGTCAATTCCGTACTTGGAGTTAAAGGCAAAAACTCCTGCAACCTTCCTCGGTTGTAACCAAACGCCAACTGTTAGATCTCCTACAAATGTGTATATGTGCCTCATAATTCTGCTGTTGCTCTTCTCCTAGGCATCCCAGAGAGGTTGTAGGCATATCCACTATCATTTGAACTGTATGTATTAGGATTGCAGAAGTGATGGTGTGCAACAGTGCAGTTAACTTGTGATTCACATTTTTTAATACAAAGTTATGTTGCTTTGCAACATTAAGGACCAAAAATATCTCAAAGGACCCTGATCTTTATTTGGGGCCCATTCAATTATGCATGAATTTTCTTTTGATGGACACTTCTGATATTTTAGAGCACACCTCTCATTTAATTTGAGAATATCAAGGAGAGAATCAGAGGCAGACAGCATCAGGCCTAAAATATTGCTGTAACACAGAGGTTACTAAGAAAAAGTTCACGCTACATTTTTCCTGGGCATGGTACATGGAAATTTGATATAAATAGCATGCAATTTTTTAATAACTTGGATTTCAGCCTTATTTAAACTCAATGTTTAAATCTGATGTTTTTCCAACTAGGAAATGCTTCAAGGAAGAGAAAAGCCCCAGAACTTATTCTGTTAGATTTTTCAAGCAATAAGTTAGTTGTCCAACACTGGTTTACATTCACCTTTAAACTATTCTCATTCATTTGTTAGAGAAAGAAAAGATATTTTGGAGCCTATAGGCAAAAGATTTTGTCAGCACAAATTAACTAATTTTATTACAGTTTATAACAGGTGGACCTCCTAAGGTCCTTCCGCCTAAGATTTTCCTACCATGCTTCATAAATCCCACTTCTCTGTCCAAAGCACCTCTTTGCAGCAGGTGTAATACTAATATAACAAAGTTTTTCTCCATAACCTTTCCTCAAGGATTTCACCATAAGCTGTTAGGCTCATTTCACCCCTCATGTGACTAGTTTAGTATCACACACAATATGGTAATCTTTAAAATCCCAACCCATGGTTCATTTATTCCAGGGTACAGATTTTCTTGGAATTCTAAACCAAAGTATATCAACGTGCCTCCTGCCTCCCTCAGGGGTCTCTTTCAACCCCCTCTGTCAAACATCCATTTCACCTATCCCTGTTGATGTCTCCCCCGCTGCTCTTCGCAGAACAATTTTTCAGTATCTTTATTTGGTAATTTCTTCACCAGAGAAGAACCCTTCCCATACTGTTTATTTCTTGCCCTGGATAAGTTAACAGATAACCACCCCCTGCTGCCTCTCTGGCCCTTAGCCACTCATCTTAGAAAAGCCAGCAGATAAACTTCTTCAGTACTTCCTGGGTCCCTGGGTCTCTCTGGACCTCCAGCCCCAGTTCAAGGGAAATTAAGAGACAAATGTTTATACTGCTCCCCTACCTTCAGCATTCTTCAGCCTCTCTGCCAAATCTAAACCTCCTGCAGCTCTCCCTACAGCAGATCCCAAATACTACTACTCCTTTCCAGCTTCCTCTCTCTCCACTCCTTAGCCTCAGATGCCACCCCCTGCCCTAATTAGGTCCAGCTGGAAAGTACCTGCTGTCTTGCTGTGGCTCTGGACTGACTTTATGTACAGAGGCCAGCTATAAAGTTCATGTGCCTACACCTGAATCAAAGGAGAATACTTCATAATCCTGGAAAGAAGACAAAAACAAATATAACTGCAATAGTCTCACTGTAGATCAGGGCTATCCAACTGGCAGGCTGTGGGTTGAATGTAGCCTGAGGGGGTTAATGTGAGACCAGGCTCTGACAAGCTGACGCTTCCCATATAATTCCAGCTATTGTTGCAGCTAGAGTCTCAAGGCTCCCCCTCCATATCTCAGCTTTTACTTCCTGCTTCTGCCAAAAGAGGTGGGGTGATTCGGCTCACAGACCAGAAAAGCCACAGCATGACGCAGTGAGGTAGCTGAAATGGGGGTCGCCCACCCATGCAGCGCAATGGCCATCCATGTGTTGAGGTGTGGGGAAGGGGGAATACCACCCATGTTTGCAATCCAGCAGTTTGGGGGAGGAGGGCTGCCACCAGTGCAGCAGGGGTTGGGCAGCCCAAGGTCTCATGGTTTGCATTAGTGCAGCCTCTGGGGTGTATGACCCCATTGGTGCAGCCCCAACATCTGATGTCTATCCAGACTGGACACTTTAAAAGCTTTTTGGCACTTTTATCTGGGCAGCTTTGCTCTAGTAGGACTGGTTCCCACTCCATGTGTGAATCCCAAGCACTGGACTTGGTACAAAAGGTTGTGCAAAAGATGAAAGCATGGGGGAAACACATCCTACCTCTTTAGGTCATGCAGGGATAGCATACGCACTGCAACTACTATTATGTGCACAGGGATGAAGTAGTCCCATGTGTGTTTGTTTCCAGTTCTCACAGAGTACAGAAGTGGCTGCATACATGTAGCAGTGAATCTACCATCTTCTCCTCTGACCAGTCATTCCCAAAAAAATCTGTTGTTCAGGTAGCAGTGTGGTAGCTGGACTCTGCAGCAGGCAAGAAGTACAGATCCTTCTGGATGAACTCCCTCAGAACCAGAGCTTTGCTCATTGGTTCTGCTGTGCCTGAAGTCATCTGAAGTTGCAAAGGGGCAGACAAGATCTCCCCCGTAGAAGAAAGAGAATATCCTTGCTGGAAAGAAGTTTTCATTCTGAAGTTTTCATTCTGAATTATATGAGACAGATTCCCATATGACCCTCTCTTCCTACCCAACATCCTAATCCCACAGTGTTTTGGTTTCATATTATTTTATTCAATAGGCTACTGGAAATAGCTCTGCAAAACACAAATTGAAAGATACAGAAGTGCAAAATAATACATCACTGTAACATCACACTCAGGTACCACATAAGAGAATGAGGTTTTCAAAGAATAAATCAACTTAAGTTGATAATTCCTTCTGAAAAGAAATAAATAAACCAAATCTTGCACTCTTTACTCAACCAAAATTCTCATTTCCCATCAGACACACTACTTGGCACTTAGCAGGTGAAAGTAATACAATTGGTTACGTTTGGATGTCAGTCATGCATTGATATGATCTAAGATAAATATTTCTTTAAAAATAGTTTGTACCTGGCTTGGAGAGACTAAGAGCATGTGCAGGCAGCCAGTCAGGGAGGTGTTGTAACTCATGGCACTTTACACAATGCACCATGACTTAGAGCACCATTGAACACAACAGGCATTCACCTGTTGAGTCCCCACCTGCTGGGTTGGGGCTCCCCAACCTAGCAGGTGGGGAGCCTGCCTGCACTAGCCCAAGCCAGCAGGCAGGAGCACTCTAGCAGTGTCCCAGGAGGCTGCTAGACCTCCACTGTCCCCAGCACCCCCACCAGTGGCCGAGGGAAGAGGAGGGAGGGACAGAGACCCCCATGCCATGTGCCCCCCTCATCTACCCCTGCTGGTATCTTAGGGGAGCTGGGCCAGACCTGCAAAGCAGGGGGGCACTATTCCCCCGCACCCCAGCTCCAGTCTCTGCTGCTGTAAAGATACTCATGAGAGAAGGGGAGGGGGAGCCCCCACACCTCGCAAGGTTGGCACAACACCTCCCAAGAACCCAGCAGAGATAGCTGGTGGGGCACGCACAACAGGGGGTGCTCCCTTCCCTCCTCTCCCCCCACACAGGGAGGAGGCAGAGGTTTTCTGGTCTCCTCTCTGTGAAAGGCCTGGGGGCAGGGCTGGGCTGGTGCTTGCCTGTACCAGCACCAGTCCAGCCAGCAAAGCTGCATGGGATGTGGGCAAAATTGCCTGAAATTGACCCTCACAGGGAACCTATACACAAGTTCCCTAAGGCAAACCACCCCAAACTTCATTGGACAAGGATTAAATTTTTGTGCTATCAGTCATTTTAAAAGTACTCTGCAGCCATCAGCATTTTTTATATTACAGCTGTAGGGCGCTTTCGGGGAGCCTTATCATGTGAAAAATATAACTTCTGTAAATGCCCTAAAAATCAGAAGTACTCACATAACAAAAGTGACAAAATACCTACTGCACTGATGCATGAGTAACTGTTAGATCCAGCCCTACAGCATATAGCATCCCAGATCCATTGTCAGCTGGGCAGCACCATGAATGGGAAGAAAATGCAGAATTCCAGAGTCCCTGTGCAAGACTGTGAAGCACTGTGAGCCCAGAGCCTCCAGGGCTGCTCTGGTTCTCCTTGTTGCCCAGCAGTTCCCATGCAAACTCCATCCACATGGAATTGTCTCCCCCTAGAGCTCAAGTACCCCTTCTTCCCCTCTTACACCCTGACTCCCCCAGGAACTATAGCCAGTCCCAGGAGATCTCCCACAGATCCTCCACACCCCTGGAACCACCCTCTACCCATTCCTTGTAAGCCCATGCACCATTCTTCCTCCAAAAAATCCACCACATCAGCCCCTCTGGGGTCCCCGCTCACCATACCCTGCTCTCTCTTTCTCTGCTGTTGGCTGCTCATGATTTTGGACCCTGAATCCCAGTGATGATCAGAGGCTGGCAGTTCAGGCTTGAATAAGCCCGTCCCAGTCAGCGGGGGAGCGGTCTTGTGCTCTCTCGCACTCATCCATGCATGCTCTCCCTCCCTCCTCCTTCGTCTCTTGTTTCTACTTTGTTCAAACTCTTTCCACTGACTGTGAGCTGAGACAGAAAATATTTTCTCTAAGGAGCAGATGGTAGATCAACGCCACAATCAATTATACACTCCAGCCCAAGTGAGTATAGGACTGAGCTGTGTTAATTTGGCCCACTGTTAATGGAAGGTTGCTGACCCTTGACTTAGACCATCATTTGCAATTCAATATGGCATCAGGAAAAGTCCTATGGTATATCAGGCAGCACACACAAAAGTATCATGTGCTAAAGAGGAGAATTAATTGGCCTTCTTTTTACAGCCATGGTGTGACTGCAGGTGGAATACTTTATTCAGTCATAGGCATCACAGTCCTAAAGATATTTACAAACTGAATGGTATTCAGAGAAAAGGTTTTGTAAATATTACTAAGGCTGGAGATTTTAAGAAGGAAAGATTATGCAGTTGGAGTGAAGGAGGAGCTTGTAAAGTAGATTAATACAGGACAGAAGGCCTCATTCTACTAGTATTCAAAGAGGTTAACACCAAAAGGTAACATGGTATAATTAGAGTGATAGTACATCCGGGTTTGGCCAGGACAGTCCTAGATTTTGGAGGCCAGTCCTGGCCAGCCAGGGAAAAGTAAAACCAACATCCCAGGCAGGGGGTGGTTAGGCAGAGTGACATGAGCTGTGAAATATCTCCCTAGCAGACAGCAAAATTAGGTTAGCTTGATTAGTGGAATGACCATTAAAAAGGGAAGACGATCGTTAACACCTGTGAAATGACAATGGGTCATTAAATGATCACTGACTCCCTTAGCTGCCTGAATAGTAATACCAGAGCTGTATAGTGCCACCCCACCCCTGCCTCTGCCTGCTGAAGCACCTGCTGGCTTAAGAGGCAGAGTGGGGAGCAGTGTCCCAAATTTCACATTGTCCTATATGGTAATCCCTAGATGTAATAGCCAAGAAATAAAATTGAAAAAGGAAAAAAAATATGTGAAATAGCCAGGAAAACCACCATACAGAAAAATACTTAGAACAGCATTTCAGAAAGTGGTAGAAATCTCATCCTGAGACAGCTGGAATCAGACACACACACAAAAACAACAGAAATTTAATCTTGAGAAGAAACCTGCATTGGGAGGGGAAAGGGAGGGAGAGAGGAGTGTGGATGACTTGATAAGTCTTTTCCATCTTTTCAGTGTCCAACAAACAGGCATTAAAGCAAACAGAAAGCCACAGAAGTATGTAGACTATGACTATAGCAAAGACTAAAGAAAATAAGGAGCGGGGAAAACAAAAACAAAACAGGAAATAAGCAGATAAAGCTAAGAAGTAAGAAAGTCTAATAAAATGTTTCTCAACCTTTTTAAATTTAAGGCGCCCCTCAGAAAATATCAGCTCTTAGTTTTCACTTGTTTTTTGACTACAGAAAAATAATAGAATAATTCTTCTGTTGCAAAAACTCAGAAAGACCACAACAGGTCTGAATGTTTTTAATATTATAAATTCCAATCTGAAATCTATGGGTTTATCTTTTAAATTATGTCTGCACACCTAAGACTGCTAATAGTGTGCAGTACCCCACAGCATAGTTTCTCAACCTGTGGTACACATACCCCTGGGGGTATGCGAGACATAGGCACGGGGTACACAGGTACCCCAACACTCTCTCTCATCCTCTTTTCCTCTCAAAATTATGGCAAAATATTTGGTGCACTGCGCATTAAAATTCCCCTGTAATAATTTGATGTGCCTGGGTTCAGCCCTCCTAGCTTTGGGCAACATCACTTCTAGCACAAGTACATACTTGAGTTGTGCACCCCTGGTGTAAAAGGTGGCAACCCTATCCACACCAGATCAGACATCTGTTATATCATGGCCTTATATACACAGCCCTTCTTCCAATGTATAACATACATTAGTCTGTAAATATAAAATCCCCTGGAAAATTGTGTTGGGGTACTTATTAAAATTTTCAGATGTTAGGGGGTACTTGCTACTTAAAAGGTTGAGAACCACCCCACAACACCCATGAAAGGATCTCAAGGCAAGTCAGATTGCCATGGCACCCTGATTGAAAATCACTGGTCAGATGATTCCAAGTAATTAAGGTTTCATTTTAATTCAGGCATGATCTTTTTGTCAGATGTTGTGTCAGAAGCCATATTACCTGTTTTACGTGACTTTTACCAGTAGTAAAAAGCAATGGCAAACCCCACTATCAATTAAACATGTTCTGGAAGTTCAAAATAGAAACAGTACAAATATGAACATTAAATCATAAATGGTGCTTTAAATAGCAAGAAAGAAAGAACAAGGTGGTGGTTTTAACTCTGTCTGAATCCTCGATCTGCCTATTTTTGCTCAGTTTATCGTTAAAGGTTTCCAATTACATGACTATCCCCTTAGCTTGTAAATTGCAAAATCAGTCCGAGTGTAAACTATTGCTATAATAAACAAAACCATGCACAGTCATATTGCCATACTTCTATTTCTGCACATCTGCTGAAATTCCCAATTCACATCTCAACTGAAGGCATATTTTCTTTGCTGTATATACCTTCCATTTCTGCTTTCCCCCATTCCCCTCAGATGTCTCTCCAATTTCATTTTTAGTTGCTGAAAACCGTTCTTGGAGATGGTTGATGGAAGTCATACAAAATTAAATTGCCATTATACTCCCAGACTATATTTTTACTAACTGTGGTCAACAGCACAGTCTCCAAAGAATACTTCTTGAAGAAAAAGGTGTTTTTGGTCATGTCCAGCACACCTACCCTGAACATGGTGGGCTGGGCAGCAGAAGGTAATTCTGTTTTCAAAACCCAGAATGAAAATAGACCATTTAAAATTTTTCCACAAAAGGAAATGGGGCCCCAATGTCAGGATGGCCCCGCTGGTAGGCTGTCCCAAAACTGCAAATGCTGGAAGCCCTAAAATCCCCTATGCTGAGGCAATCTGACTGTTAAGATGCCAGATGAAACTAGTGGCAGGCAAGTTTTGAAACACAGGACTCTGCACAGGGACTCTGAAAGTTTCAACAGCTTCTTCCTATTCACTGTGCTGCCCAACCCACAATGGTTCTGGGAGGCTGCATGCTGTAACAATAGCATAACCTCTGCCTGTGTTCTGTTAGAGCTTCATCAAAAAAAAAAAAATCAAACCTTTTCCACAAAACATTTTGAATCGCAACTAAAGAAGTCTTCATCAAGAGGACAGCTGTGGAACAGCGGTAGGACACATCCCAAAAATGCTAGTGCAGAAATAGCCTCAGGGAATGAGGCAATGAGAGAGACCTCTTTCAACTTAGGTCTTCCTCAGATAATGAAAATAATAAGCATTGTCCCTCCCACAATGTGATCACTGAGGCTTGTGCAGCATGTGTTTGTCCTAAAATGACGGAAAAGAAAAGATTTTTGATCCCATTTTAACAAGAATTTTATCCCTTATTACCTTTTATTGAAGTTACACTATATATGCTGTTACATCCAGCTGCCAAATTCATGGGGCTAGATCTTCTCTTGGCTTGTGCCAGCTAAAGTTTTTTACATGAGGGCAGAGCAGCAAAAACAAGCATGAACTATTACCATATCACAACTGTATATGCATTATTCACCTATTTAACATAAATTATAATAACAGAGTCAAAGCTAGAATCAGGACCAAAAGTTCAGAAAATCCTACATTTTGTATAGAACCCCAGATATTCTTTGCTGAGAGTAACAAAAAATTCATTACCATCAGTACAATACACATCTTAGCAATTATTTTATCTAACTTTTTTTAAGAGTATACCTGCTATACTGGCTGACATACTCATAGAATCAAAGAAAAGTAGGGCTGGAAGGGACCTCAGGAAGTCATCTAGTCCAGAAATGTCAAATTCATTCAGCCCCACAGGCCAAATGAGCATCTCTGGGCTGCAGGTCAGACTGGCCAGACTGACCTCCTTTGCAGTACCCACAGCACTGGGTCCAGCCTGTGCACACAGCATACAGTGGCTCCCAGGGCTGGCATAGGGTGCAAGCTGTTCCACAGCATATGGGCAGGCAGCACAGGGCCAGTCTGAGGTGCCACATGAAGCCCGTGTCCTGGACCCGCTGTGTCACATGCAGCATTGGGTCCAGCCTGCACACCATGGACAGTGCATGCCCCATGCCAGCCCATACATGCACAGCAAGCCCCAGTGCCAGAACATGCTGCACATGGAGCTGGACCCAGTGCTGCACATAACACAGAGGGTCCAAGGTGCAGGTTACATGTGGCACCCTGGACTGACCCCATACTGTCTGCAGCCCAGAATCCAGCCCACACAGTGTGGACATCACACACCCATGCCATCCTCCTGAGTCCAGCCTGGTGTACTGCAAACAGCATGCACCATTCTGGGGCTCACTGTGCATGCAGCCCCCAGGGCTGGCATGGGGCGCACACTGCCCACAGCACACAGGCTCAATCCAGTGCTGCATGTGGCACATAGTCTAGGGCACACATGGTCCTGTGGCCCCCTGGGCTGGCCCCCTGTGCTGTGTGCAGCATGCGTGGCACCAGGTCCAACCCCCACACAGCGTGCAGCATGCAAGGTGGAGGCCAGTGCATGGCGTCAGTCCAGACACCCATAGGCCAGATCATACGGTAAAACGTGCTGGATATAGCCGGTGGGCCATATGTTTAACACCTGTGATCTAGTCCAACACCATGCTCAAGGCAGGATCATCCATGACTAAACTATTTCAAGCTAAGTGTTATCTAACCTGCTCTTAGAAACTTCTAAGGAAGGAGTTTCCACAACTTGCTGGGTTTGAATGTTTAACCAAGTTCATAGCAAGAAAGCTCTGCTCTTCCTAATTTACAACCTAAATTTCTCAGGCTGCACTTCAAAAACATTGCTCTTTGTTCTGTGTTCTACAGACACAGAACAGTCTGTCTCTATCCTTTTTTTAATTGCCCTTCAGGTATTTTAAGACTTATCAAGCCCCTCAGTCTTTTCTTTTCCAGACTAAATAACCTTAGCTCTTTCAGCCTTCCCTTGTAAGTCCCAGGCCTATGGTCATTTTTGTCACTCTATATTGGACTTTCTAATTTGTGTACATTTTTCCTGAAGCATGGAGCCCAAACCTGGACATGGTACTCTTAGTGAGACTCACTAGTGCCAAACAGAATGCAAGGATCACCTTCCTTGACTTGCAAGTGACATATCTATTAATACAGTTGAGTATGCTATTAACTTTTTTTGTAACAAGACCATACTGTTGACTCATATTCATCTTATGGTTCTCAAAACCCCTCATGTCTTTTCTTGAGGTACTGCAGCCTAGCCAGTCATTCCACAGTCTATATTTGTGCCTATAACCGTTTCATTCTAAGGAGATGACTTTGCACTTGTCCTTACTGAATTTCATTTGATTGATTTTGGACAGTTTCTCCAGTTTACAGGGTTGTTCTAAATCCTAATCCTACCCTCAAGAGTGTCTGCAACTCCACCCCATTTGGAATCATCTGCATATTTGCTAAATGTGCACTCAATCCCATTTTCCAAATCATTAATAAAGATACTAAACAATATCAAACAAAGGACAGACTTCTGGGGAAACCCACTCAATACCTACTTCCAACTATGCATCAAGCCATTGATGACTACTTTTTGAGCATGATGACCAACCAGTTATATATCCAATTTACAGTAGTTTCATCAGTACTGTATTTAGTTCAGTTACCAATGGGAATGCTAAAGAGGCAGAGTGAAACTAGAAGATATCTGAATGGCTGAGCATTCTTCTGGCTGGAAAGCACGTTCAGATTTCTGAACGTAAAAATCAGAAATCCTGTTTGTTCCTACTGCGTTCAGGGAATTGTATACACTCTTTGTAAATGAACAGGACAGGACTAAAGAAATACCTGACTCATGTAATTCATTTTTTTTTCTATTTAAAAGTAACAGGTGGAGTCAGATTGGGATGGACTGTGGGAGTTTTTGCCTTCCTCTGTAGCACAAGCATGGTCATTTTCCTAGGATATTCTGAGCATATGTTAACTATTTATCTGCTGTAGCAGCGACAAGGCACTGGCAGTGCACTCATCTCCATAGCTTTTATAAACTGGCATGTCCCAGGGGTGTTTTGTTATTCCAGATATTATTATTTGTAGCTGTGAGCGAGTGAGTTAATAGCCTGCGACTGCAGGAGACTGGACCTGATGGAGCAGGAGATCCCTTCCAGTCCTACATAACACAACAGGGCTTGTGTCAAAGGGCAAAAACCACCATAATTATGGCAGTTAGCAGTGCTTTGACCTGTACTAGCATTTGGTTGCCTGTGCGAAACAGGTTTACAATTTTTTCTTTTTGTACTAAATTTGTGAATTGCAGCTAGATCTGTCCATCTGTGCATGTGTAATCAGTTTGGCAACTTCTTCTTCCTCCTGGTTATCTGTGATGAAGCACCAGTCATCTGAGGCAACCCATTCTACATCTGCCTGTGTGCTCTATTCCACTGTGCAGAGCTATAAAGTAAACGGCTGCATACTCTTATAACATCCCTGGTTAAGCAGCTCATTCAAAGCAGACAAATGTGGCTCAGCTACAGACAGTACAGTAAAGTTGTAGCAGGCAAGTCAGACCATGTACTTTGTCAGAAAACAGTGTTATTAACTGGTCACAGAATATCCTAACAATTCAGTTTACTGTAATGTAGAGCAGATAGGGTCTTTTGGTTTATAAGAATGTCACTCCCAAACATGCACAATACTCCATACCATCTATATTAAATTAACAACCAAATACACTTGACTTCCAAGCAGGATGTTAGGAGAGTTAAGCCTTTCTATATATACACATACACCCCACAAAAGAAATTATGCTAATGCAATTGTGGTTAAATGTTTGGCCATGATTCTTTTTAAGGAAGAGGGGAAAAAAGCCTTCTTCATAATTTAGGAAAGAACAAAAATGTAACATCAGACAAAAGCATGAAATTTAAGAAGTCACTGCACATGCATTAATCTTAAGGCAAACCATACGCAAGTAGATTTTGTTCTTGATCTTTAAACTTTCATATCTGATGTAAGCATTACCCATTCCCAGTGATTAAAGTCAATATAAAAAGATTATACCTCTTCTTAAAATAGGAGAAGGTGAGATCTTTTGGATAGCTTACCCTAGGATCCTATTGTGCCTAAGCACTCTTGAAACACATTTCAAAAAGTTTATTCAGTAAATTAAAAGTAATACCTCCTATGGGAAGCAAAAGACATAACAGAATGAAAAACATTTCCTGTAAGAGGAATATTTTTAGATCCTTCAGAGAGAGAGAAAAAGAGAGAGAGAGGCAAATGAAAACTGAGAACACTGCCAACTAGTTTCTCACCAAATTACTCTCAGCAGGGTGCAACTAAATTGAAATTATCTTTCAGTGAGAAAAGGGAAGCTACTAACCATCTTCTTGTTTAATGCAATACTAGCAAAATACAAAGTGATAAATAAAAACTAAACAGAAACTGAAAACAGGAAGGGAAATGGCAGTTTAAAACATTAAAGCCTTCTCTTTAAAAGCAAGGTTTACAGGGTTAAGTAATTGTATCATCACAATGGACCAGAGTCAACAAATTAATTCTTTGGAGGTAAATGAACTTACCTTAGCGCAAAAAGGGCTTCTATGATGCTCTGAGTAAAATATAACCCCCCACCTATAAAGTTATTTGCATATTTGCTGGGTTTATTTTCAACTCCTGACATACAATTCCTGCACGAGTTGTACGTCAAATCCTTATGACTCAAGATAACATCAGAAAATACCCCTTGGAAGCAATTTGGGAAATCTGTCCACATAATTCATAACATAGATCAAAATTCATAAGCTTTATCTGTCTCATTATGCCTCAATATAGTCATTTGCTTTATGAAGCCTCTGATGCATACTGCACTATGTAAAAACTGGTAGAGGAACATTAACATTTGACCAGGTCTATCTTGGCCATACAGCAAGACTGAACTAGAATAAATCAATTTTTTTGCCCTTTCCTTTACTGCTCAGCTGGCCAGTAAACAAGAAACAATCTACCTGATAGGAGATCTTGAGGCTGACCGATGGGTTCCCAGAGAAGTTACCCTATTCACTTTTCCAACATCTTTCACATCCCCTCTTAGGCATCTCTTTTCCAAGCAGAAAAGTCCTAGTCTATTCTGTCTCTTGTTGTATGGAAGACATTGCATACACCTGATCATCTTTGGCATTCAGTCTCTCATTGTACAGAAAATCATTTTCATACACCTGAGCATCTTTGTTGCCCTTCCCTGTTCCTTTTCTAGTCGCGGCAATAACATCAGTTGATTAAAGCTCTCTTACAGGAAATCCTTACTATTCAAATACATCATCTAAGGCGCATTGTGTAACTGATGGCACCCTGTCCAAGTTTCCCAAATAAGATAGGGGTATGACAGGGATGTGTCTCACTCTGCTAATTTTTAATCCTTTTAAAATTATTTAAAACAAATTACCTCATGATTGGCTGCAGTAATTTCACAGCCATTACTCTCCTCTTTAAGAACTCATGGAGGTCGGATGAGGTCCCGGATGATTGAAAAAGGGCAAATATAGTGTACATCTTTAAGAAAGGGAAAAAGGAAGATCTATAGGCCAATCAGCCTGACCTTCATATGTGGAAAGACCATGGACCAGGTCCTCAAGAATCCATTATGAAACACCCAAAGGAGAACAAGGAATGCCCAAGAGCAAGTCATGCCTAACCAACCTAATTTCCTTCTATGATAAGGTGACAAGTTTTGTGGCTGTGGGGAGAGCAGGGGAAGTGATGCACCTTTCTCTTTGAGAAAATTATCCAGGTGCACATCTGTGAGGGGCAAGCAGAGGAGTGTATGCTTAGAGGCAACCAACATGGGTTCATTAGAGGCAGGTCCTGTCAGACCAACCTGGTGGCCTTCTATGACCAGGTCACAAAATCCTTGGTGGACATAGTCTTTCTGGACTTTAGGAAGGCCTTTGACACTGTCTCTCACCCCATTCTTGTTAAAAAATTAGGAGATTGTAGTGCCGACGCCTACACAGTCAGATGGGTCGCCAGTTGGCTGGAGGGCCACACCCAGAGAGTGGTGGTGGATGGGTCATTTTTGACCTGGAGGGATGTGGGCAGTGGGATCCCCCAGGGCTCGGTCCTCAGGCCCGTACTGTTCAACATCTTCATCAGCGACTTGGATGAGGGGGTGAAAAGCACCTTGTTCAAATTCATGGATGACACTAAGATGTGGGGAGAAGTGGGCACACTAGAAGGGAGGGACAGGCTGCACTCTGTGTCATCTTGAAGGTCATTGATGAGGACATTGAACAAAAATGGCCCCAGGACCGGTGCCTGAGGCACTCCACTTAATACTGGCTACCAGCTAGGTGCTCCAGCCAGTTTTCTATCCACCCTACAGTCCATTCATCCAGCCCATACTTCCTTAGCTTGCCTGGAAAAATGTTGTGGGAGACTGTATCAAAAGCCTTGCTAAAATCAAGGTGCACCACATCCACTGGTCTCCCTGCATCCACAGAGCCAGTCATCTCATAGAAGGCAATCAGGCTGGTCAGGCATGACTTGTCCCTGGTGAATCCATGCTGACTGTTCCTAATCGCCTTCTCCTCCAAGTGCTTAGGAATGGATTCATTGAGAATCTGCTCCCTGATTTTTACAGGGACTGAGATGAGGCTGACTGGTTTGTAGTTCCCTGGATCCTCCTTTTTCCCTTTCTTATATATAGGCACTATGTGTGCCCTTTTCCAATCACCGAGGACCTCTTCTGATCGCCATGAGTTTTCAAAGATGATGGTCAATGGCTCTGCAATCACTTCAGCCAACACCCTCAGCACCCTTGGGGGCACCCCATCCAGCCCCATGGACCTGTACACATCCAGCTTTTCTAAGTAGTTCCTAACCTGTTTTTTCACCACTGTTGGCTGCTCACCTCCTCCCCAAACTGTGCTGCCAGGTGCAGTAGTCTGGGAGCTGCCCTTTCCTGTGAAGACTGAGGCAAAAAAAGGCATTGAGCACTTCAGCCTTTTCTGCATACTTATAGAAATCCTTTTTGTTACCCATCACATCCCTTGCTAGCTGCAACTCCCATTGCATTTTGGCCTTCCTGCCTTCATCCCTGCATGCTCTAGCAATGCTCTTATATTCCTCCCTAGTTATTTGTCCAAGTTTCCACTTCTTATAAGCTTCCTTTTTGTGACTTAGTTTACTGAAGAGTTCCCTGCTAAGCCAAGCTGGTCTTCTGCCATACTTGGTAGTTTTCCTGCACATCAGGATGGTTTGTTCCTGTACTCTCAGTCAGGCTTCCTTAAAGTACAGCCAGCTCTCATGGACTCCTCTCCCCTCAGTCTGACTTCCCAGGAGATTCTGCCCATGAGTTCCCTGAGTGAGTTGAAGTCTGCTTTTCTGAAGTCCAGGGCCCTTACTCTGCTGCTCTCCATCCTTCCTTTAATTTACTGTGCCCTAATACCAGTGCACGTGTAGTCTGTCACACTTTACTGCAAGCTAATTAGTCAACTCCACAGTAAAGTGCATGCATAGATGCACCTAACTTGAGCTAATTCCTGAGGGAGCTAGCATTCGTTTCAAGACAGATTTAATTGGCCTACCAGATGCATGCAGCCCAGAGGGATACCAGACATCAGGTTGCAATACCACACCATGCAACCAATACAATACTCAGGTGAGTGCTAAGCAGTAAGAGCTCATTTGTTCCATAAAAAGCACCATTATCTAAACAATTGTTTAATAACAGTCCCTTGTTTTCAACTATAGTGGAACAGTTACATACCTTACAGTAAATATTCTTCCAGGAAAGTTGCAATCAAATGAAAAATATAGGTCATGTATTTGTATAATCCTGAATCATCCTTATGGTAAAGAAAGATACAAAAATAGAAATGGCTTTGAAGGAACACAAAATATGCATACAATAGTGAATAGAAAAGGTTCAGCAATAAATGTAACAAGTAATAACTACAATGATTAGCACCAAAAGAGATTTAGGGTGCCTAGACACATGCTCCAACACATTCTAATTAAAAGCATCAGAGGAGACTCGATTGAGTCAGCTGGAGCGTTGTAATTAGAATGCTCCAGCATGCTTAAGCATTACATGTATTTAGCATTCACATTTCAAAATGGCAATGGGGGAGGCTTTAACTAAAGCTCATCAAATGAGCTTTAAAGCACCCCCGCCACCATTTTGAAATGTGGGACATTGAATACACTTGATGCTAGAGTGTTTTAATTAGAGTGGCTGTGTGGGAGTTGCTCTAATTAACCCTCCCTCCACCTCAGATCATGTGTACAAACACCCTTAAGGTCCATGTTTCCTTCCACACCTTAAGTTTCCACGCATCAGGTTTATTCTAGTCACCACACATCTTTTACGTTCTGGGATTTGACAGTACACATTTACCCAAAAAAACAAATATGGGCAATATTAAATGTGTGCAATTATGCTAAGCTAATGTTGGTATTGTAATCTTAACTTTGGCGTCTTCTAACATTACAGTTTTAATTCTGCAGCTATGATAGTAATAGTTCCCGATAAAAAACAAGACTGAAGCTCTCATCATAGCTTCAGATAGTTCCTTGTTGGTTTGCATTATGATTGTATACATTCACAACAAAAAACAACACACACACTTACTTCTAGACAAACAGAATTAGCATCGTGATATCACAAAATACAAAAAAAAAGCGAGCTTCTAAAATAACTGTAGAGACTCTTTTTGCATTTAGGATATCCTACTCTTTTAGAAAGATTTGCTGTATTTCTTTGAGGAGATGGTTGAAATTTTCATCATGAAAATTGCCCTAGTTGTTGTTTCAGTCATGAAGATTACCCAGGAGACCAGGTATTTGGGCAAAGAAAACATGATGATATTACCACGAAAGCAAAGCTTCAATGTAGTTGCTAAAGTATTTCAGTGGCTCAGAATTTATTTTATTTTAATTATCCCCCTAAACCAAGAACACTTCTCAGCCAAAATTCTCTATCAGACGCTATGTTTTTATATAGATCTTTCTTAAACTAAATCAGGAAAGTAGTTAAGAACAAGGAAAACATATTTTCTCCATTTTGCTCAAATTCAAAAATGGCTAAACAGATTTTCCTTCAACTTTATAACAACATCCATTTTCAGATTGTGACAAGCATGGAAAATTATAAACCACTTATTTCAGTGGTTATAAAGTTATCCCAACATGGAAACCTATAATGGAATGGACTTGAAATTGAAACTGTTCTGTCGTTAATGGTGGTACAATACCTAGTAGCCCTGTTTGTAGATTGAAGCCTAGGAAGGAAAAGAGGCGGGGGAGAGGTGGGGAATGAGGGGCAGAAGGAGAGCAAGAGAGAGCAGCATGATGGCAAAAAATCATCATATAAAATGTCTTGTTTGAAATCTAAGAATTCAAATTGCCAAAAGTCGCCACATACCATAATAAAGGAGGCCCACATTTTTTGCTCTTTGTGAGTTTTTTATAGCTTTTAAATCTGTAAAGAGGAGGTACATTTGTATGACAAAAATGCTCTTATTTACACAAGGGATTCAGATTTTACCTACTTTATTAGATCATGTCTGCACAGTTAATTTAGACTCTATCAAGATTTCAGGATTGATCCCTCTACCATACACAAAGTGCTATGACCTGGACCAGGAGGTGTTTTGGTCCTGACTAGTTTACCCAGTTCAGATACAAGTTAAAATTCAGGCTTTGGTTTAACTTGTGTTGGTGCTCTGCATCCACTGTGCAATGAGGATTCATGCCAAAAAATAAAGGAAAAAAATCACTCAAATGTGGATAATCATCAAAAGCCCTTCTTGCACTTCCCTATGGGAACAGATAAATTCTCCTGCAGCTAATGGAGAAAAAACCTTAGCACATCTCAAGGGGAAAAAAGGGACATATACCTCAACATATGAATGAGCATTGTAGGAACAGTGAAGAGATAAATCACTTGGATCAATTATGTAGTAATGAATCCACTATAAGACTAGCAGGCACAGCATGATTAATGTTATGATTAGGGATCTATCTAAATTATACTGAGGCAAAAGAAAAATTACAAGCTGCTCGTGGTGCCTGGCATCATTTTTGTGGTCTTTTTGCAGCAGCCTCCCCCACTGCTAATTGGCCCCAGAGACCCCACCCCTCATAGCTGATTGGCCAGAAGGCTTGCCCATTGTGCAGCACCATCCCTTGCTCCTGATTGGCCAAGAGGGGCATGGCTGCACAAGGGCAACCCTCTCGGCCAGTTAGCACAGAGGGGTGGGGGGGCGAGAGGCAAATATCTTTGCTGCTCCTCTATAATTCTCATTCATACGTTGGGATATATCTCTCTTTTTTACAAAAAATAAGGAGAAAGAATGCCTTAGCTACAGCTTCATTGCCCCACCCAGGATCTTTCAAACATAAACCAGCACATATGCACCCGACAAGAATTCTTTATATAATGTAAAAGAGTATAGGAAAACAACTCTCCATCCATCCAAATTTTTTCTGTGGAGTAACCTGTAAAGAAGATTTTTATTTATATCATATACAGAGGTTCAGTGGAGGAAGATAAATTATAAAACAACTCTCCTGATCTAAAACAATACTTTTGAGTGAACAGTATGCAGGTCGGTCAAGTTCAAAATCAAGTGTAAATTACTAATGCTTAAAGTTTTAATCCTGTAAATACACGGATGTGACTTCTACTTTCTCATATTATTATGTATTATCAAGTTACTTCTCCATCCAATTATCAATGGTACCAGGGTCTAGAAAGCTCTATGGTTTGAGTATCTCTTTTTCTATCTAGGTATTTCTAACTCTTCATTATCACTTTAGTTTTATAACTTCTGAGCAAGGGACTTAAAAAATCCAATTGCAAATACATCAAAACAGAACAAGAAACTCTGGCAAGCAAGGTGATAGGCATAGGTGACCCAAACCATTGATTTAGCTTTTACTGTTACAATATTAAGCAACTGACTCCTAAGGGTGGTGAGCTCCCCCCAGCTTCTAATAACTGAAACTGGACTTTGAACGTTCAAAACTTCTGTAAATCATGCCTTAAATTTTCACCCCTTCTGGCTGTAAAGATGAGTTGTGAATCAATTAAACTAAAGCCATGTTGTTCTGCAGACTGTCCCTGCATTTATTTATAGTTTTGCCAATAAGCAGCTCAGAGTGACAACAGCAAAACTAGTTTATTGGTCTGCCTCTTTTCAAAACCCAAAGGACAGCAGGCAAACCGACAAGAAAAAAGTCAGTTTTCACTCTTGTTATCTGAAGAAGTTCTAAAAAGTGACAAAGTCAAGCAGTAATCCTGTTCATGAAAGAAAAATACCTAAATCAACTGATTGATAGAGTGCTAGAGAGACAGGCTCATCCAATGCATGGGAGCAGGCAAAAGAAAAAAGTGGGTAAGCTAACCTAATTTCTCAGTTATCCAAAACCTTTGGTAAAGGAGTGGGAGAAGAAATCTCCTTTTCCCTCCCAAGAGCTAGAAGGGCAAACAGAAAAGCTTCAGATCCAAGAAATATGAAGTTATTTATATAGCTTAATGAAATATCGTCCCTAGCTCTTTAACTTAGTTTTCTGTGGTGTCATAATGGTGTTGCTATTATTTTAACAACAGGTCTCACAAAAGTGCAAGGGCTACAGAGATTCATAGATTCATAGATTCATAGATTAAGGGTCGGAAGGGACCTAGTAGATCTTCTGGCCCGACCCCCCGCCAGGGCGGGAGAACAACAAAAAACCCCAAAAAGAGAAATGGGACTCAAACGAGTCCAGCCAGGTAGGCATCCAGCCTCTTCTTAAAGACCCCCAGGGTAGGGGCCAGCACCACTTCCCTTGGAAGTTGGTTCCAGCTCCTAGCCGCCCTAACCGTGAAGTAGTTTTTGCGGATGTCCAATCTATACCTCCTCTCCATCAGCTTGTGCCCATTACTCCTTGTTATGCCAGCGGGCGCTAGGGGAAACAGCGTCTCCCCCAAACCCCTCTGGTCCCCCCTAGTGAGTCTATAGACAGTCACCAGGTCCCCCCTCAGCCTTCTCTTGTGGAGGCTGAATAGGTTCAGGTCCCGCAGTCTCTCACTGTAGGGTCTGCCCTGTTGTCCCTGGATCATGCGGGTGGCCCTCCTCTGGACCCTCTCCATGTTGTCCACATCCCTCTTGAAATGGGGCGCACAGAACTGGACACAATACTCCAGCTGTGGCCTGACCAGCGTCGCGTAGAGGGGGAGGATCACCTCCTTGGCTCTACTCGAGATGCACCTGTGGATGCACGACAAGGTCCGGTTAGCCCTGCCAACCATGACCTCGCATTGTCGGCCCATGTTCATCTTGGAGTCAATAATGACTCCAAGATCCCTTTCTGCCTCCGTGCTCTCGAGTAAGGAGTTCCCCATTGTATAAGTGTGCTGCTGGTTCCTACTGCCCAAGTGCAGCACCCTGCACTTGTCCGTGTTAAAACGCATCCTGTTCCTGTTAGCCCACCCCTGTAACCTATCCAGATCCCTCTGCAATCTCTCACTCCCTGCTAGCGTGCTCACCTCCCCCCAGATTTTGGTGTCATCAGCGAATTTAAACAGGTTACTTTCCACCCCATCATCCAGATCGCTGATGAAGAAATTGAACACCGCAGGCCCCAGGACCGAGGGTTGTGCTTTGTTCATAAATAATACACAGAGTACTTTAAGGGAGCAACAAGACTGTAGTTTGAAGTATGTAGGGGAATCCTGGATTATTGCTTTCCTCATCTACATCATAATAGACAGACTAACCAGAAGATACAAAAATGGAAGTTTCTCCCCACCACATCGCAAACTACCTATCTTTTGTGGTTTTGTGAGGAAGATATTACGTACAGTAAAAATGTTAAGTATAGAAAAATAAGCAGTGGACTTCAAAATATTTGTATTATCTTTTTATGTTGTTTAATTACTGCTAGACTTTTCACATTGTAAATGAATTTTAGGCATTAAGATTATATATCTTAATAAGCTGTGATCTTGCAGATGCTTCCATGCATCTTTCATTTCCATTAAACCATTCACACATTTAACCTGAAGTACACATACCAACATTTAGAGGATTTAGCCTTAAGTAACCATCAAGCATTTTTACCCATTTTTTCACAGGTATTCAGTTTACCTACAAAGCCATTTAGTCATATATGAAATATTTAATTAAATAAAAAGTCATCAGAATTAAAAATCAGAATTAAAAAAAAAATCAATGGGACATCTGCAACTGATTTAGAACCAGGATGTATTTACTAAGTAGAGCGTATATGAGGATGAAACAGAAATGTGAGAATGTCGTGATACCCCTCTGCAATAACAAATCTACTAAAAATATTTCCTTGCTAGTTATGAAGCATTATTATAAATCTGAATATCAAACACAGTTGGAAAGCAAAAGTTGAAAAGTAAAATGATGAAACCACCACAAAGTTATAGGGGTCTTTTTATGCAACTCTTTCAAGCCAGCTGAGATACTGGATCAAAAACTAGTAACCTAAAAAATCAAATGCCTGTATATGAAAATTTGGCTAATGTAGCTTACCTACTGAAGTCTAAGTCACCATATACTTTTGATATTTTATTAAAGATATTTGTGAATGTAAATTTGTTCAAGAACAAGTATCAACATTCAGAAATTATTAGTGCTATAAAAAGCGTCTGTATAAAATTCCAAGGCCAAGTAGTTAAAACAAAAAGATAAAGTTAACATTCTTCCCTTAGCTTGGCTTCACATAAAGAATTATTATAGAAATCTATGACCAGTGGGCAATTCCACTCACAGTATGTTCTGTACAGTGTAAAAAGACTTGAGCGTGTTGCTGCTAACTCTGAATAACCACCTGCTAAAGAGACAAGATTTGGGGATCCTACCTGCAGGCATGCCAGCACACTACACACAATGCAACTCTACAAGGGCTCTTGACATGCTAGAACATAGTGTGATTTCGGACAGACTAGGACAAGGGGGGTGGGCAACCTTCTCGGCAACAAATCAGCACCTTACTGTTCCCAAGTGCCACTTCAATCTCTTTCACTTACCTCCTCTGTTGCTCAGCTTTCTGTTCCCCGTCTTGTGCTCCCATCCCAAGCTGCCACTCAACTTTCTACTTTCTGCCTGTGATGCCTGCCTGATTTGATGCTCTGCTTTCTGTTCCCTGCCCCTAACACTAGGATGGTGTTGCCTGTCCTGTCCCCAGTCCGCTGCATGCCACACACAAAGGCTACCTGAGCCAGCTGTGGCACCCATGCCACAGGCTGACCACCCCTAGACTAGATATCCTTTTCCAACATTTGCTTTATTATCTACCATTCGATTTGAAGATAAGTCCATTGATTATCCATCACCTTCCCTTTCTTATTAAGCAGCTCAGTTACAGCTTCAAAGCTACTGCTAGGAGGACAACATTTCTTCCCATCGTACACATAGGGAAACTCCCACTTTGCAATGTATACCTAGAGAAATTCTTGCCAAAATATGTAATTTTATTTAAGATGTCAGAGCAAAGCTGATGCACAAACAGTATTTGCAACAGTAAAATCATTTTTCATTTTTTTTCATGGTCAGTTTCGGCCTACAACAGATTTTTACAGCTGAGTAAACTCTTTTCCACTCTGAACATCATTGTTCAATCTGACAAAGTCTCAACTATTAATGTGCTACCAAGACTACAATAACTTAAGTAATGATGCCTCTAAAAGTTACTATATTAGAAATAATTACCTCATATTCACCCATTCAGAGCATTCCCTAATAACACTCTGTATGTGAGTCCAAGCATATTTATTTTACCGTAGATCTGTTCTTGTATTGTAAAAGCAGAATTCTCTATTACCCAAGTCCTTTATTATTATTCAGCTATAAAAGAATTCAACATGTTCTTTTCTAACAAACAAAAAAACAAAACCTATTTTCTGACAAACCTAAGTTGAATTCCGCTTACAAAAGATTAATTAAGTGAATGTCAATGAATAGGAGTTTTAACAGGCTCTGGGAATATAATTTAGACTACTTATACACATTGTTACAGAAATGTATGTTTTTATTGTCGAAGATGATATGGTGACACATATGTGTGTGTTCCTCTAAAACTCTGTCCTCACCAAAATAAAGATTTCTCCAAAGTATAAGTGATTCTTTTTCATTAACATACACAACAGAGTATTTTAAAGTACTTAACAGTATTCAAATTTCATAGAATCAAATAAAAACCTGGAAAAAACAGCATAACAAACAAGATCACAGGATTGCAGGAGGGTAGGCTAGAAGGGAGCTTACAAGATCATGTAGCCCAGCGTACTGCTCAAGGCAGGATTATTCTGACTAAACCATCCCAGCCAAGTGGCTGTCTAACCTGTTCTTGAGAATTTCCAGAGATGGAGATTCCACAACTTCCCTGGCTAGTCTTTTCCAACGCCTGACAACCCTCGTAGTCAGAAAGTCCCAACCTAAATTCCCTCTGCTGTAGCTTGAGGCCATTACTCTTAGGCCTGTCCTCTATAGCCACAGAGAAGAGTCCTGTATTCATCCTCTTTATAACTAACCTTCAGATAATTTGAAGACTGCTATTAAATCCCCTCTCAGTCTTCTCTTCTCCAGACTAAATAAATCTATCCGTTTCATCCTTTCTGCATAAGGCATGATTCTCAGGCCTCTAATAATTTTTGTTGATCCCTGCTGGACTCATTACAATCTGTCTACATTTTTCTTGAATTATGAGGCCCAAAACTAGAGACTCCAGGTGAGGGCTCACCACTGCTGAATAGAGTCAAAGAATCACTTCCCATGATTTGCAAGGGACGCTCCTGCTAATACAACCCAATAAACTGTTGGCCTTTTTCACAACAAGGGAACACTATTGGCTCATATTCAGCTTCTGGTCACTGTGACTCCCAACCCCTCTGTAGTACTACAGCCTAGCCAGTCATTCCCCAGTATTTTTCCATGAAATTATTTTGTCCCAAGTGCTGGACTTTGCACTTGTCCTCACTGAATCTCACCTTATTAATTATGGACCATTTTTCTAGCTGATCCAGGACATTCCAGATCCCAACCCTACCCTCCAGAGTCTGAAATTCTACCTAACTTGGTGGAGCTTAGCAAATTTGCTAAATGTGTGCTCAGTCCCATCATCCAAATCATTAATGAAGGTATTAAACACTGAGCCCATGAGGAATCCCACTTGACACCTCCTGCCAACTATATATTGAGCCACTGACAACTACTTCTTGAGCACAATGATCTAGACAGTTATGTATCCACTTTACAACACTTTTTTCTAGCCTGTATTTCCTTAGCTTAATGAGAATATCATGGGAAACAATGTCAAAAGCCTTGTTAAAGTCAATGTAAGTCACATCCACTACACTCTCTCCATCCAAAGAGCCTGTCACCTTATCATACAAAGAAATCAGTAGGCCAGGCATGACTTGCTCCTGGTGAATCCATCTTGGCTGTCTCTGATCACCTGAAGGTGCTTCACAATAGATTCCTTGAGCACTTGCTCCATGATCTTTCCAGGTGCTGAGGTCAGGCTGACTGGTCTGTAATTCTCCAGATCATCCTTCTCCCCATTCTTAAAGATAGGCACTATATTTTCCCTTTTCCAATTATCCAGGATCTCACTTGACCTCCATGAGTTCTCAAAGATAGCTAATAGCTCTGAAATTACCACGGTCAATTCTTCCTATCCTCTAGGGTGCATCCCACCCAGCACTGCCAACTTGGAAGTGTCTAGCTTCTCTAAGCAATTCCTGACCTAGTAATAATAGCTCATTTACTTCTTCCACTAAAACAATATAACAACATGAAGAATAAAAATTAGAATCCTTAACCTGTTCTCCACTTCTCATGGGACAGAGTCCTAAGATCAATAATGAATGAAAACAAGATTCTTTAAGAGTACTGGAAATACACTGAATGATATTTTAAGCCTCTCTGCTCTTTCACTTGCGGACAGCTGCACAGCCTCAAACCTGCAACACACACCAGGTAGGCTGATCCTTCTCTCACACAATGTCCCAATTTGTTTCATGGGATTCTGTGAAGATGCAGGGATCTGCCTCTGAAGAGATCTTTGAAGAATCAGGGACCACAGTATGCCTAAATCCTTGGACCAGTTTAAACGGTCATGGGGGATTAGGAGGGGGGTGGAAGGGAACCTATAAAAACCTTAACTGACTTAGAAAGTGACACTTATGAAATCAGAACTCATCATAACAAGACACAGGGCCTTCCTACCCTTAGAGCACATTGTAACATTTAAAGATCAGATTCCTTTGCCTAGTGTCCCGCTGTGCACATTCTTGCTACTTACACTTACTCCCATACATTGTTTTGTGAGTCTGCTTAATAAAATGTCTCAATTACTTGAAGTGTAAACATCTTGATTAAATAAATCAAAACACATTTAGCAAATGCGGAATAACTTCTGATCCAAACGATCACTGTTGCTGCTTTCCAAAGCCAAAATGATAAAGCGACTCGCATGCTGGAACATTCAGCTATACTCCTGTCATCTCCAAGTGAGCAGCTCTAAAGTTGTTTGCATACAGCACTAAGAGCTTTTAGTGTTGAGAGCTCTGAAGTTTACTTGTTTTTTTTTCCTTCTTACACTTATCTTTTACCTTCTTCTGCCATGAAGGCTGAGAGGGGACCTGGGAGCAGCTTACCGCTATATTAGGGAAGTACATCAAGGGCTTGGTGAACAACTGTTCATCAGGACAAAAGCTGGTCCTAGCTTAGGACAAAGCTGCTCCCTTGGGTAAAACAAGGAGTAATGGCCACGAACTACCGAAAGACCATTTCAGGCTCAACATTAGGAAAAACTTCTTCACAGCTAGGGTGTCCAAGCTCTGGAATAAGCTCCCTCCAGAGGTGGTGCAATTGTCTACCCTGGAAATCTTCAAGAGTAGACTGGACAGTCACCTTGATGGGGTCACCTGACCCCAGTTGTCTTTCCTGCTTGGTGCGGAGGGCTGGACCTGATGATATTCCGAGATCCCTTCCAGCCTTACAATCTATGAAAGTTTTCAGCTTAGTTTTGAAACAGGTCATACTTGCATGAAGCATTTTACTTACGGAGTCTACATCAGTATTTAAGATGTCACTAGTTGCTCTAGAAGCAGTTATTTATAAAGAAAGAAACCTCACTCTACCTTATGATCTTAATTAAAATATCTTCCTTCTAACTGCATTTCACATGCATCAAACACTATTGCAAGTGAACAGTTAACAAAGCAAAACCTATGCATCAAAAAAGAGAGCAGAGAGATATCCAATCATACAATCTTTACAAGTAGAAGAGGACTATAGTAAATCAATTTCCATAGCAATTACCATAAACTAAAAATGCCATGTTCTTTTAATAAGTTTGTCCACCAGCTGTAACTGCAGTATACCTATGCAAGACATCCAAACAAAGTGAATAAACATGTGCAGTGCTGAGCTGGATTCCTCTTCCAATCTGGTCACTTCTCCTGGGATTTCAACCTATCTGTGCTGTCAAATCAATCTGACATCCCTGGGCGGGAACACTGAAAATACACGTGCCTATTTTGTAAGGAAACCACTGTATGCTGAAGTTTATGAGGTGTTAAACTGGGGAGAGGGCAGGGAGGGAAGTTGGGAGGAAGAGTTTGACATGCCCAGTCCGACTATGTATGGTATCAACCTAAGAAATATCAAAGGCGTATGTTTTCCCCTGCTAATAAAACACATCAACAGCTTTAACTTCATAGCTCTCGCATGTTGTTTGCAAAAGGATCCATGAAACAGTGTACTTCTTTCAAGAACCCAGGACAGTGAGTGATTATAATTAGGAATGAAGGGCCTTGTGACACCTTTCAGTGCAAGCTGCACAAATGCTGATCAGTGTTAGTGCTAGCCTGGAGTTCGGAGCAGCCACACTTTCAACTTGGGCACACATCTGTGAGGAGTAGCCACACCTTAACAGGAACTGGGTGCTGCGGATCGAAAGCTAATCCTGCCCTGGAATGGTATAACTTTGAGCGGCAAGATAGCTTTAAGCCACTTCAAGGTGCTAATGTGTGGACAATCCAGGGGTTAAGAGCTCCAGGAGCTGCCCAAAATTACTGTGACAATGCCCTAGCATGGCTAATTCCCTCTGATCAGGCATCCTTGCCTCTTCCTGAATGCAACGAGAGACAGA
>NW_017729032.1:173298161-173299720 GCF_001723915.1 Gavialis gangeticus
AAGCTAATCCTGCCCTGGAATGGTATAACTTTGAGCGGCAAGATAGCTTTAAGCCACTTCAAGGTGCTAATGTGTGGACAATCCAGGGGTTAAGAGCTCCAGGAGCTGCCCAAAATTACTGTGACAATGCCCTAGCATGGCTAATTCCCTCTGATCAGGCATCCTTGCCTCTTCCTGAATGCAACGAGAGACAGAAAAAAACACCAGCAAGGGGCTTCATCTGGATGTGCCCAGCCACCTAGCTCAGTTCTGACAGACCACAGCAAAGACTTTCTCCCCCCATGGCACTCTCCATGGCTCATCCCAGGACAGAAACACAAAGCTCCCTCAGCTCCCTCCAGGTGCGCTCTGCCAGACAGCTGTACCCACTCCCCCATCCTCTCTGGCAGGACAAGAAGAGCCCACGCCCCAGCCCCTGGGCCTTCTGGCTAAGATCAAGTGAGACCGGGGGAGGCATCTGAACCTCAGAGTCTCCTGGACTTCAACAAAGGATGCCTGCCTGGATTTGGCAAGTATCCAAAGCCCCACACCTGTGGGCCTGGGAGTGAGGAGACTTCGCGGAGCAGACTTGTCCTGGGGCCGTCTGCTGCCAGGAGGCCCCATGGGCAGCCCCACTCCTGCTCCCACTCTTGGCCATCTGCAGGCAGCCACTGTCACAAATGCCACTAGGACAGGACGGGACAGGACACCCCACAGCAGAGAGGCAAGTGAGTAGCCAGAAGCCCATGCCCCCTGCAGGCACTGCGAGACCAGCTTCACAACACCCGCTGGGCTAAGGGGCCAGGTCAGGCCAGGGCCAGGACTGCCTTCACCTCAGTGGCACTCGCACCCCCAGATGCACCAGGGAGGCTGGGAGCAGTGTTCGAGTGACCTTCCAACTCTTAGGGGAGCCTGTAGCTGTGGCAGGCAGAGGGAGCCACCACCACCTGAGTTGCAGGGCAGACTGGGGGGGCTCTCTGATGGGGCAGCTCAACCCCCTATATATTTCAAACCAGGCCAACCACAGCCCCCTGGCAGGCACAGAGGGAGCTCCCCCTTGCCTGTCTGGCACCTTCCTAGGGTGGCCGTCATAGAGGATGGTCCGGTTGCCCTCAATCAATACGAAACCAGACGCCTTCACGTCTCTTGAAGAGAAACACAGAGGACGTCAAGGCGCCGGGCTTCCTATCACTGGAGGCCAGCGTAGCAGAGAACCGGACTGTCCCCTGTGGTGGCCACCCCACTGCCCTTCCACTCTCCTGTCTGCCCCATACATCTCAACCCCGCTTCCCGGGCTTAAGGCTTAAGCTGGGGGGTCAGCCCTACCTCGGCTTTCCACACCACGCAGGCGGCGGCGGGGGCGCCGGGCGGCGGCTGCCCCTTCCTCTGCTGCAGCCACCTCCGGGGCGAGAAGAGGCTGTTGGCGGGGCCGGGCGGGTCCCAGGCCGGGCTCCTCTTGCCGTAGTCGAAGTGGCAGGCGTCGTCGGGCGGCAGCGGGGTGCTGGGCGTGGAGAGCGAGGCGCCGCCGCCCCGCAGCAGCAGCAGCAGCGAGCGGGACGAGGCGGCGGCCAGGCAGTCCG
>NW_017729032.1:173299866-173300174 GCF_001723915.1 Gavialis gangeticus
AGCAGGCTGTGCGCGGACATCGCGGCGCCGGGCGCTCAGGGCGGGCGGCGCATGGCGCTGCGGGGGGAGCGGACAAAGTGACATGCGAGCAGGGAGGGAGCCCGGAGCTACCGTCCGTCCCCCACCCAGCTCCACTAGTGCAACATCCCCTCAGGCAGCCGAGCCCTGGATCAAGCCACAAGGAGCCAACATTCAGCCCCCTCCCTCGGGAGTGGGGGGTTCAAGCTCGCCCGCCCCCCGTGCGGGACTGCCCCCAGCGCAGAGCCAGGCGGGGTTTCGTGCCCGCCCCGCAGGGAGGGGCAACCCCC
>NW_017729032.1:173305174-173317623 GCF_001723915.1 Gavialis gangeticus
TGCGCACCCGGAGCCTGCGAGCGGCGACCGCCTTCTGGCCCGGGCCGGCGGCTCTCTACCCTTTTGGGGACCAGGACCCATTTGGAAACACCCATGGCCAGTCCCCACTGAGTGCCCCTCGCTCCTGCCCCCAGGCCCCAGTGTGTGGGGGCAAGGGAAAAGCCACTGTTCCCCACCTTTTTCTCATTTAAGGGAACATCCATTTTTAAAGTTTGTGTGCAACCCTTTCATGTATTCTTGCCCCCCACAGGCGACATGGATGGGGACACGAGCACCCCCTGAGAGTGCTGGTGCCCCACCTGAGAGCGAGCGCTCTCGGCTTAGGCAACGGGCAGAGGGGACAGGGGGGGCGATGGGGCCCCCCCCCCCCCCGCAATCGGGGGCCGGGGAAAAAAACCCCCGGCCCCCCGCGACAAGGCCCCCCCCCCCCCCGCAATCGGGGGCCGGGGAAAAAAACCCCCGGCCCCCCGCGACAAGGCCCCCCCCCCCCCCGCAATCGGGGGCCGGGGAAAAAAACCCCCGGCCCCCCGCGACAAGGCCCCCCCCCCCCCCGCAATCGGGGGCCGGGGAAAAAAACCCCCGGCCCCCCGCGACAAGGCCCCCCCCCCCCCCGCAATCGGGGGCCGGGGAAAAAAACCCCCGGCCCCCCGCGACAAGGCCCCCCCCCCCCCCGCAATCGGGGGCCGGGGAAAAAAACCCCCGGCCCCCCGCGACAAGGCCCCCCCCCCCCCCGCAATCGGGGGCCGGGGAAAAAAACCCCCGGCCCCCCGCGACAAGGCCCCCCCCCCCCCCGCAATCGGGGGCCGGGGAAAAAAACCCCCGGCCCCCCGCGACAAGGCCCCCCCCCCCCCCGCAATCGGGGGCCGGGGAAAAAAACCCCCGGCCCCCCGCGACAAGGCCCCCCCCCCCCCCGCCCCAGCAATCGGGAGCAGGGATAACAACCCCAGGCCGCCTGCAGACAGTCCCCACTCAGCCAGCCTGTGTCACCACCTGCAGGCAGTCGCTGTGTCCCCCAGCCTCAGGAGGCACGCCCATTTTTGTGTCACAACCCACGGGTTGAGAAACACTGCTCTGGGGCATTAGACCAAGTGAGGTGGGAAGACAGGCCCTAACATCCTTACTGGCAACAGAGGCAGGAGGTGAGGGAAATCGCTTGCTCCATCAACTGTTAACTGAACACTGGATGGATGGAGGCTTGAGAGGCTTGAAAGGCATAAAGGTGTGTCCGCATGAGCCAGCACTTTGCAGCATCTCAAAGGCTTTTGAGGTGCCACAAAATACCCCCCTGCACAGGTGCTTTGGTTCTCCCCACTGCATATTTTCAGCATGGAGCCAAATTAAGATACTGGGAAATCCTAGTATCAAAAAAAAGTATGCCAAAAGTGGAGTGGCACATGTGGCAGCCGCATGCACCACCTGAAACTAGAGCCTGGCCAGCCAGGCTCCACACACCTGGACTGCTGCCACTACAGCCCCCAAAGGCCCCCAGGTGAGGCTGCTGGGGCCAGCCCAGAGCATGTATGCAGGGGCGTTTCCTTAGGATAACTAGCAGCAGCACAAACATGTCCCGCTGCTAGTTGTCCTCAGGCAAACGCATATTCCTGCTCGTGGGGACATGCCCAAGCTATACGCAAAGCCCACAAGCTCCTGGAAAAGATTGAGGATGCTGAACCAAACCTAGGGGCAGCAACTGAGTGGGCTAACTGCTGGGAAAGATCAGACTTAGTAGTCCTACAGCATTTTAAACCAACACCAAATGAATCCCCCATTGGGCACAACCTTGACAGAGAAGTGTGGATCTAGCTTGACAGCGAAGTATGGGTCAAGCTGAACAGACTGAGCTGTGGATATGGATGCTTCAAAACAACACCGTGCAAGATGAACAACTTGGACAGGCCCCTGTGTGAATGCAGTGTCCAACAAAGAGTGCAGCACTTCATCGAAAGCTGCAGTCTTTACAAATGCCCAGATGGGGCAGATAGAGTATTCACAGTGAACCATAATACCAGACAGTGGCTCATAGATTTGGAAGCTGATATCTGATGCCATACAAAAGAGAGAGTACCATTGGAGATGTGCAAGCAAGGGGTATAAGCTGTCATGAAGAATGGGGGCAGCAATGGAAGGACAGCTTATCCTTCTGCCAGGGGACTGAAGGGTTCAATATTCCCGAGGTTCCCCTCAGAATAGCTCCCTTCCCACTAGCTTGCACCCTGTAGCAGAAACCTAGGGATATTCAATGCCTCTGGAAGTGCCCTTCACAAATTTTCCACACTCACAGGCACTCAAGGACAGTGAAAGTCTTTCCTAGAAGGATAAAAGAACGGTTGAACTCAGGAAAAAGAGAACATGTATCAATATACATACATACATGCACGTAAGTATGTTCAGCTCAGACATCAGGCACAAGAAAGGTAATAGTCCATCTGCTTTCAAATGAAGCATTCCCCCCACCCCACAGTCTCTCTCTCTCTCCCTATGCTATTTCACTATTTTTGAGAACTTTGCCCAGTGTCCTCCTTTTCTACTCTCAGGAAGCTTCCCCCGCTTCCCTTAAGGGACTGTTCCCTTGCCTAATTCAGGAGCTGTACTAATTACTTCTCACTTAAGGTTGCAGGTATTTCTGGTCAAAGCCTCATTTAGAGTCCTCATTACTGTAATGCCCTTGGTAATGTTTCATGGTTATAAAAAGACCCAAAAAGGCCAGATCCTATTCTAGCTAGGATGATCAAAGTGGCACTTGAATGTCTAAATGGGTTTTTATTCTACTTTGTTCAAGTTTCTGAAATACCTACTTTTGCAAAGAGGACTCATAATAGAGATGATATCTTTTATTAGACCAACAAGATTTTTTGCCAAAAAAACCTTTAATTGCAAGCTTTCGGGCACAAACACCTGGAAAGCTTGCAATTAAAGATTTTTTTTTGCAAAAATCTTGTTGGTCTAATAAAAGATATCATCTCTGCTATGAGTCCTGATTGCTTTTTCCTCTAGACCTATATAGCTACAACCTGAATACTCTTTCAATGCACGTTCAAAGCAGGAAGGGAAAGGACCCACCCACCTTTTGCATTAACAGGTTTCCAGGGATTCAAACAGTGAATCACATTGTACTTAGATGCCCAATACCTGAAATAGTATCTGGCCCATAATTCTTATTTGACTTGTGGGGTTTTTTTGCAGCTGCAGGAGAGGGCCATCCATCCAATGACGACTTGCATAGGGCACAGACTTCTTTGCCAAGCTGTTAGCTGTATATCTGACAGAGTAGCAGGTATCAGCTCTCTACTTCCAGCTTCCTAACTTATCAAGGAAAATCTTTGTGAATAGAAAGAGTGTGAGGGGGCGATGTGGGAGGAAAGTTATTGGGAACTGAAGATGCATGAAGAGCAGAGTGAAGTCATGGCGATCTCAGATAATATCCTCTTCCCTCACACACTCAGCCAGGGAATCCAGCTGTGAAGTGCACACCAAATCTCTGCTTATCCCCTGATTGTCTTTAATTGAGGGAAGGGCCCACCCTGTTGTTGCTCATCCTTTCTCCTTACACTTGTTCACAAAATGAGACAAATGGGATCCCAGGATTCCACTTGCTTTTTTCTGGGGCTGCCCTGTTTTCTATTTCCATCCAGCCATCTTTAGGTCACCAGTCACAAGTTTCAGTTTGGCGACCCACAGATATCATATCTACAGTTGCAACCAGCAGTGAAATACCTAGTTCAGTGACTAAGATTTAATCACAGCTATTATGATGCTAAACATGATACATCATGTACAGCATTTTGTCAGCACAGTAATTCTATAGCATAATAACAATTTTGTAGAGTTAGTTTTGTTGCAGCCTGAGATTTTAACTGCCTTCTATGCATTTCCACAGCAGAATACAAATTGTATCATAAGTTCATATCTGTGGGTGTATATATAGGTGGAATAACTGTAATTAGAATTTAGTTTGATATTGGTCTGTACCCTGTGCATGTGTGCCACTGTCAGATGGTTAGTCCTTTCATGGTGTTGCAAAAACCAAGTCAACTAGTCTGGGTCAGATACTCCTTCAGTGCACTTCAAGTCCACCCTGCTTGAATCCCTGAAAACTTGTTATACTTTGTTTAATAATATCTTAAACTAGGTGTGGCTAAACTGCAACACGTGTACCACAAGTGACATGAGCAGATCAGGGAGATGGCAGGGGCCATAGCAGCAAATAGGGTAGGGAGCACACAGATTCACAGGAACATAGGGCTGCAAGAGACCTCATGAGATCATTGGGCAGACTAAGAGCAGCCAATCAAGCAGGGAGCAGTGCAGAAACCAAAACAGCTGACTAGGCCGGGAGCAGAAAGCAGATCCGACAGAGGGAGGGGACTAGAGTGGCACTCAGGGAGGGTGTGAGGCTTAATATGTGGCGAACCTGCCAAAAAGGTTGGCCCCCACTGGCTTAAACAACAGAACCAACTGCCCAAACAATAGATCCACATCAACCATAAGCAAAAGCTAGGGCAGACAGAGTAATATATGTCTCTGTGTTTGAGAAAATCAGGAAAAAACACTAGGAAGCAGAAACAGGAAAGACAAAGACAAAATCAAAACAAGCACTAGAAACAGCCCTGAGAGCAAATTTTCAAGGTAAGTGCTAACCGGAAACAATAGCTTGGAACTATGAGCACAGTCTTTTGCTGTTTGACACCTTCAGTAAAAGAACTTGTACAGCTTTATGGATATATAAGACTGCATCAAAGAAACACCTAACTTCATTCCCTGTTTCTCCTGTTAGAAACAATCCACAACACCTGCAGTTTGGCTAAGTGCTTGAGTTTGGAAAGTCTTATAGTTCCTTCATTAAGCCTTTTAAATACTGATTTTTGCTTCCTACTTTAGCATATCTCTTCACTCATTACAGCTTGCTAGTTTAAAGACACACTGTCACTTCCAGAACTTCTCTTTGTGTTGCCTCTTTTGCACTGCAAAGCTAAAATTTTGAATATGCTGTATTTAATTCTTCCCTCAGCTGGTGGGTTCTTGAGTTTGTCACTTAACACCTAATTTCCATTCAGCTCAAAATCTATTATTGCAGAGCCTGAAAAAATTGCAAGATACTAGCTAGTTAAAAAGCTATTTTTCAGGGGCCAACACAAAAATTATTGGGGAAAGGGAGTGCCATCTGCAAACTGCTGAGTTGGTGAGAAGCCCAGCTGGGAAAAGCACTGAGATTCCGGCCAGTTTGCTTTTCCTGGCCAAGGCTCATTTGCATGATGATCATGTTAGACAATACGTGGTGAATTTGAACACCATTTCCCTTCTGCCTGCTTATAGTAAGGAAGAAGGCAGGGCACCTAAAAAATGGTGCTACCCCATGGGCAACAGGTGCCACCTTAGTCAGTGGGGACACGTGCCCATGTTGTGACCAGTCCCGCCAACTGGGGGGAGGGGGTGCCCTGCAGCTGATCTCGCTGCCCAGGGGGACCCCCCTCAGCCAGTCGCTGCGGCCAATTGCTGCGGCCGCTTCTGGGAGCGGCTACAGCAATTGGCCAGTGCTTGCAAGGCGGGCACCAGCACTCCTGCTTGCCCCCCCACCTCCCCACTACCCATTGCCTAAGCAGCGAGCATGACCGGTCAGGCGGTGCACCAGCACTCTCAGGTGCACCCCCTACACATCGCCACTGTGCCACCCTACACCCTGGTTCTGTCTGACTTCTGCCAGCACAACTAACTACTTCTCCCTACTTGTAGCATGAGTTTTCATTTACTACGTATCTTACCCACACCTGCTAATTCAATGTTGTTACTTCTTCAGTCCCCTCCTCAAGCAACTGGCAGTGGAGTATGGTTTCTCTGATAGTCCTTCTAGTTAATTTCTACTTCACCGGGAGCCCTATTATTGACTATCTATGTTGCAGTAGCAGAATGAGGCCTATAGTTAGGGCCCCACTGCGTGAGGCACATGCACACAAAGGTGGACTATCTATTCCAAAGCATTTTCCATCTCAGACACAGGTCCTGAAACTTTCTCCACGGGCATACAACCCTGCATGCGTGAAGAGCTACATTACCATCAATGTATGGGGTCTGTCCTTTCGAAGTGGACTCCCCTGGGCAACCAAGAGAGGGAGATTATTGGGACCAGGAAGAAGAATTCAAAACAGGGCTTTGTATGGCTCAATGAAATACATGTTCCTCTGGAAAGGAAGTGACCCTGTGTTCTATCCTTGCTCCCAGTGGGGCAGAAACTTCCCTTTCATCCTTTTACTAGTGCAGTGGTTCTCAACCTTCTTATACTCCAGGCACCCATCTAAAACTGCTAGCTTTTAGTTTTCAACTTGTTTTTTGACTGAAAAATAATACAGCAATTCTTCTGTTGCACAGAACTCAGGAAGCCCACAATAGGTGAGAATGATTTTAATGCTATTGTTTCCTATTTGAAATCTCTGGGTTTAGTTTGTGAATTGTGTTTGCACACCTATCATCACTAACATTGTAATCTCAAGGCACTCCAAGGTGGCACTGGTTGAAAATCACTGGACTAATGACTGCAGGGGGCAGTGGCTCAATTTCCAAAGCAGTGCCAGAGAAGAGTTTACTTAATGGCCAGCCTGTGATGTGCTGGTATGAGCATTTTGCCAGGATTTTGGAGAGATTAGGTTCAAATCTCTGGATGAGAGTGCTGTGGAACCTGAGTCTCCTTCTTCCTTGGTGGGTGCCATAACTACTGAGCTCCTCTATCACCTGCTAGGCACAGGTTTTAATTTAGTCTGATTACAATTTTGTGATCTACCTACATATCCTGGGTGTGTATGGAGCCACGTACATGGCTGGCCAGTGCATAGCCATGGTGTCTGTACAGTATACACTTATACACTTATCCGTATTGCATGGGTAATAGAACTGCATAGACATAGACAGAGACATAGACACTAGGGCTGGAAGGGACCTCAGAAGATCATTGAGTCCAGCCCCCTGCCCCAGAGGCAGGAAGTCAGCAGGGATCATAGGATCCCAGCAAGATAAACATCCAAGTGTCTCCTGAAGGTGTTCAAAGTAGGTGCTTGAACCACCTCCGGCGGCAGTCTATTCCAAACCTTGGGGGCTTGGACAGTAAAGAAGTCCAGCCTGACATGGTCATGGAGGAGTTTGTGACTGTTCGACCTTGTCACCCCTTGGGGCACTCTGGTAGACAGACATCCCCCCAGATCCTGGTGAGTACCCCTGAAAAACTTATAGCTGGCCACCAGATCACCCCTGAGCCTGAACTTTTCCAGGCTGAAGAGTCCCATAGCTCTCAGCCTCTCATCATAGGGTCTGTTTTCCTGACCTCTGGTCGTGCGTGTGGATCTCCTCTGCACTCTCTCAAGCTTCTCCACAGCTTTTTTTAATTGTGGAGCACAAAACTGGATGCAGTACTCCAGCTGCGGCCTCACCAAGGCCAAGTACAATGAGAGAATGACATCCTGGGATTTGCTTGAGAAGCATCTATGGATGCAAGCCATCATTTTGCTTGTTTTACTAGCTGCAGCGTCCCATTGAAGGCTCATGTTCGTCTTGTGGTCAATCATGACCCACAAATCCCTTTCGTCCATAGTGCTAGCCAGTGTAGCACTGCCGAGCCTATAAGGATGCTGCAGGTTTTTCCTCCCAAGGTGGAGAACCTTGCATTTTTTGGTGTTAAACACCATCAGGTTCTCGCCTGCCCATTTCCTGAGCCTGCAAACTGGATGTGTGTCAAAAAGGCCATTTATGTGGCTGGAAAACTCGCATTTATGTGTCCAAAGGCTAACAGAATTCCATTTGCAGTGTCTGTCTGTCTCTCGCTCCCTTTCCCATTGTCTTACAGCTTTCTGAAGTTGCAGCAAGATAAAACTAACATTATTATTACTACTATTATTACTGCCTGGAAGCTCCTTATGAGTCTTCACATGTACCATCCAAGTAGTTCCGCTAAGAGGTTGCCTACACCTTTTAAGATGTGTAGAACAGAGCTAGCAATGTTCAGGTGTAGGTTGGAGTAAATGCTACTTAAGTAAAGACTTGCAGTTCCCCTGGGCAGTTGTTAGGGTTTATCAGAATTTCATGTCCCTAGCACTGGGAAGACAAGCACCAGAACTGTCACCAGGTCAGCTCAGGAACAGATGGAAGAATGTTTCCAAGCTGATTGCTGGCACTCAGCTGCTTGGTTGAGACACGGAGTATTCTTTGGTGAATCAGAGGGTTTTGTCCGCACCATCCAGGACCAAATATACTGCATACTGCAGCCAAATATGCTAATAATTTTATCTTGAAACGTTACCCAATATATGCAGATTTCAGGGGCTCATCAGTTAAATGATCCAGCACATTATAGATCCCAACCTGATTAATCAAGTCTGCTCTGACGTGTTCTAATCAGAACACGCTGAAGCACATATAAAAGTGTCTGTAGAGCCTACAGGCCTACCAATAGATCAGGACTCCACAGTACTACGCACTGTACATGCACAGAACAAAAGGACAACCTCTATCCCCAAAGTAAACAATGTAAAAATGAGGCAACAGGTAGATACAGGGAGACAGGAAGTATAAAGAAATAATGAAACTATGTTGTTCAGACTGACAGGCAAAAGACTCAGCACAACAACAATCTAATCATTATCAAGTGTGTTTCTGGGCATCAGATAACAAATTGTTTAAAGGAAGGATTTGCCAATTATACTGCTGCCTACAGGGTTTTCCGTGGCAACAGAGAAACTTTCTAGACTTTAGAATATTATAAACAGCAGCACAGCCCCGGCAGGTCTCTGCCTACATGAGTCAGGAAGACATCATTTCACCCTTGGAAGATTATCTTAATATTTTTTTCAAATGAAAGCTTCATTTTTTCAGATCCCCTGCACCACAAAAAATGTTTACTGTTTATTGTATCTTAGTGTCTGAACTCATCTGGTTGCTGCTTCATTCAATAGTTGGTTGATTTCTTGGAGCTTGAAAGACCTATCATCTACCTTTAAAATGTGTATTTTAAAAAAAAATTAGTAGCGATATTAACATGGATTGTTGATGAAGTGGGAATGTGGTGGGAAAAAATGAGGGATGAATGGAGTTGGTTGTTATAACTTCTTATTTTTCCACTCATCAGTTTAATTTTGAATCAGCTTCGGTCCCTACAAACACAGTATTGCCCTGGACCAAGCTGAGGACAAACCTAAAAAGCCTCCAGGTCCCTTCTTAAATAAAGCTACCTTTTCTCATAGGCTCTTCAGTTACCATAATTTCAGCCTACATGTGCCACTGGATCACAGAACCTGCCAACTGCTATTTTTTTTTAAATCAAAGCCATATTTGAGTTCTAACAACACAAAAAGGTATCTTAAACCAGTAAATTACTATTTTTTTTAAACTCATGTAACGTAGAATCAGCCAAACCTAACATATAATGCATTACTTTAAAAATGTATTACATAAAATTCTCGGATCTGAAAAAGCTTCAGTGTTTATTGGCACATGAATGACACTTTCAAAAGGCCTTAACCAAATATGACTGAGAAAAGATCTGGATTAAAGCCAAGAAACTCTCAATCTTCAGAAACTTTTTGGAGAGTCTGTATAGACACTGTTTAGATCCTACAAAACTACATAGCAAAAATTAATGTTGTACAAACCTTCTAACAAATTCTGGCTATACCAATGCCCTCATTCAGTTAAACTTGACTTAGCATGAGATTATTTTATTTTAGTTATTGGACAGGAATTCAAAAGCAAAACATTGAAAAAACTCATTAATATAGTTGTGCCCATTTATGCCAACCATAACTTTTGCTCAGTCACTAGACAGTGCAAATTTGAATGTATTCAGTTTTGGAAATAAATAAAAAATTATGTTGCACTGTGACTCCATGCCAAGCAATGTTGTTGAAGTTCAAGATGAATTGGTAAGGAAGAGCATGTGACCCCTCTATCATTTCTTCATAAGGATATCCAGATATCAAGTTACTTCTGGCAAGTCTTCTTGTTTCGTACATGAGAAATTCAAAGTTCTGAATTCCTTGAGTTTTGGCTGAGGATTCACCGGAGCAGGGCTATCAAAGATACAGCTTGCAGTTCCCTATAATCTGGCCCATAATGCTGCCTGTAGCTCTTGGATTAAACTGTGCAGTGTGCACCTTGAACCAGCCCTTATGCTGCATGCAGTGTACACGGGCCCTGGCCCCACCCTGTATAATGCACATAATGCATGGCGTTGGTCTGGCACACACTATAGATGGCATGTGACGCTGCAGCCAGTGTGCATGCTGCATCAGGTACCGGGCCAGTTTGGGGCACAGGTTGCATGTGGTGCCTGCACCAACCCAGCCTCGTGTGCCGGATCCAGCCTGTGGACTGGACTTGCACCACTCATCTGGGCTATGAGGCCAAATTACTGTTATAACCACGAACTGAAGGACTTAAATACAGTAATATCATAACTATCTGATATCTAAGTTTTAGCTCCCTTAGTTCTAAATGGAAAAAAGAAGGGTTGTAATATCTTTAATAAAAGTCTTGTCTGCATCATGGTATAACTAATGTAAGCCATAGCTATTTTTACCCTAACATTACCTAACGTTACCAATGAAGGGAAGGCATTACAACAGTGAGTTTGTAGAATGTTATGCCAGTAGGTGAGTGAGAGGCAAGTAGTATGTCCATGCAAGGGCCCACTGGCCTTCAAGCAGTTCTTACTCCAGTGGTGTCTGAGCTTTCTCGGCATTGAGACAGCGATCAAGTGTCTCAAGGCCTGATCCTGCCTCTATTAAAGTCAGTGTAAGCTTTTTAAATACTTCTATTGAAGTAAAACAGAGCCATTTTGACACTTCTGGTGCAAAAGGCAATGATGCATCTGGAACTAAAGCTGCTTGCAGAACTGTCCTGGTGCTCACCCACTCACGTGGCTCAGAAATCTGCAGACTGGTTGCTGTGGCATGGCTGAAGTGTCAGTACACGCTCACTCAGATCAACAGCTCTTCCCTTAGTTGTTGCAGCTTGATCCATGTGGCCATTGTATTTTAAATAAACAAACACTCTATAGACAGAGGTACAAAATTATATTTTAACAAGTTAGTATAGAGTTGCAATTCTTCTGATCCCCCCAGCAGCCTTTGCTTATACTGAAATAGCCCTAACCAACTGGGTGAATACAATTATATAGATGTTATTTAGTCAAAACCCAGTGTTTAAATATCAAGGAAATATGGGCACTTCAGAAATCCCTGGGAGAGACAAAATCTATCTCTTTCTTTCTCATCACTTCTAAGGGTAACTCATAGCAGGCCCTTCTACTCAATATGAATGCTAAGTATATTTTTTGATATATTGGTCCCATTTCTTTCCTCCTGAATCCAATATTTTTTTTCATTATGGATTAGGTATAGCCTTTCAGTAATCCGCTTTACACTCCAAATCAAATACTCTCAGAATATTACATTATTCAGCCAAGGGAGTCAGATGATCAGAAAACACCAACAGGAAATGAAATTTTACTAACCAAGGAAAAGGCCGAAATGAAACTGAAAATAAAACCTCCATTTACAGCAAGTTGTGCTTTGTAAATCACTAGGGAATCATTAGCTGACTATCATTAGGGAATCATTATACATACCTTTGTGTATCTCTCTCGTACTCGCTCTGTTTCTCTCTGTCTCTCTCTCACACACACATACACACAAACACGCAGGTTTATGCATCATGGGTCTATGCCACCATAGGGTGGGATGAATGGTCTCAATACAGGACCTATGAGCACGTACAGCCAGCTGCCCCTTTTAACTGCCATCAGAGCTCCAGTTTTTAACCTAGTTGGAGTTTCAATTAAATAGGGCACGCAGCTGTGTTCAGCAATTGTACTTGGTTATCAAAAACACAAATAAAAAAAATATGGAGAGTGTGGAGGGAGCCAAGCTATGTTACTAGCAGGCTTGAAAAAAAAGTTGCTCAGGAGAGGCCAACTTGCAGCACACGGGCCATAAGTGGCACATGCAGCCTCCACGGGCACATGGCAGATTGCGAAAGGGGCAGGGAGCAGAAAGCAGAGTAGCCAATAGGCAGGAAGCACAGGACAGGGAGCAGAAAGCCAGAGCAGCCAATTGGGCAGGGGACTAGAGTGGCACTCAGGGAGGGCATACAGGGAAAGCAGCAGAAAGCAAAACAGCCAAGCAAGCAGGGAGCATGGGGCAGGGCGCAGAAAGCAGAGCAGCCAGTCGGGCAGAGAATAAGAGCAGCACTCAGGGAAGAAGCATGGGGCATGGGGCAGAAAGCAGATCAGCCAATGGAGCAGGGGACTGGAGTGGCATCTGGGCAGGCAGTGTGGGGCAAGGAGCAGAAAGCAGAGCAGCAGATGGGGCAGGGGATTTGGAGTGACACTCAGGGAGGGAGCACAGGGCATGGAGTAGAAAGCAGAGCAGCTGATTGGGCAGGGGATTAGCACAGCACTCAGGGAGCAGAAA
>NW_017729032.1:173322623-173325992 GCF_001723915.1 Gavialis gangeticus
CACTCAGGGAAGAAGCATGGGGCATGGGGCAGAAAGCAGATCAGCCAATGGAGCAGGGGACTGGAGTGGCATCTGGGCAGGCAGTGTGGGGCAAGGAGCAGAAAGCAGAGCAGCAGATGGGGCAGGGGATTTGGAGTGACACTCAGGGAGGGAGCACAGGGCATGGAGTAGAAAGCAGAGCAGCTGATTGGGCAGGGGATTAGCACAGCACTCAGGGAGCAGAAAGCAGAGCAGGGAGCATGAGGCAGAAAGCAGATCAGCCAATAGGGCAGGGGAGTGGTACTCGGGGAGGGAGCATGGGGCAGAAAGCAAAGCAACTAACTGGGCAATGAATTGGAGTGGCATTTGGGCAGAAAGCAGAGCAAGCAGGGATTGGAATGGCACTCAAGGAGGGAGCATGGGATGTGTTCAACTGGGGTGTGCCCATTCTCCTGCTGGAACCAAAGCTGGAGGTCCCTGGCTAGAGAATCTGTTCTGAGTCAGACCAAGCACCATACTTGGGGGCAGGAAGGAATGTTACCCTGTGGTCAGATTAGTACCAACTGGCAGGGGGAGGGGGGTTGCCTTCCTCTGCAGCTGCGGAGGATGGCCCTGTACCTGGGACCTCTGGAGCCTACATTGACTTTCACAGAAGCAGCACACTGCCTGCTGCAGTTCCCCAACTTTATGTGTGGCAGGTGAGGGTGTTTGGAGTGTGCTGTGCGCTAGGGTTGCCAACTCTGTTTGAATCTATTCCGGGAGGTTTCATCACACAACCTAATGAGATTAACAAATCTGTACATCCTGAAGGCAAATGCACATGACTGTTACATTTTAAAACCCCACTGGACTATTGTATAAATTGGATTCAACATGGAATATTGATTTTTAACAAATGCCCTTGCATTTCTCTCCCAGGGTGACTCTCAGCAGCTTCCTGGAAATGTAGATCTAATTCCTGGAGATTCCTGGAGGTTTGGCCACCCTGGCCTCTACTGGGGACCTTTCACAAAAGCAGGATGTGGCAGGCAAGGGTGTCTGGTCTGTGCTATGTCTGGCAGTGCTTCCTGTCAGCAGCACTGCCAGATCTTATGATATGAAATTAACATACTGGAATCTCAAAATTATCATAATTGCTGAAAAAACTATCGTACCCTGAAAAAATATGCAAATAAATCTTCTTATTTACTTTATATTGCTCACTGTAATCTTTACTGAGTGAGTGAGAACTGGGTCATCAAAGTTGAAGCACTTCTTTCTTTCGAGGCAAGCAGTCATAAGAAAACGATGACAGCAAACCCCAAAGTTGATTAAGACATCCTGAGATTGACTAGGGTTTTGCATCAATTAGCTACCTCCGAAATTATAGTACATTTTGAACGCTTTTACTATTATTGTTTGTACCTCTTACAAGGGTTGAAATGATTGTACAAATATGATAATTATCGTATGCCTGACAACACTGTTAAGACTCCCTGAGCATGACTTGGATTTTGTATATACTGCATCAATTAGCTCTACCTCCAAAATTATTGTACCTCTTGAATGCTTTTACTATTATTGATTGTACATCGTACAAGGGTTAAAATGACTGTACAAATAACATAATTATCCTTCACCTAGCAGCACTTCTGTCAGACAGTCACAAGAAGGGACTTCCCAAGGGCACGTAGTCCAGCACAAGAGTTGAAATGACTGTACAAACACCATAATTATCATACACTCGGCAACACTGTTAAGACTCCCTGAGTGTGACTTGAGTTTTCCATCAATTAGCTACCTCCAAAATTATTGTACATTTTGAATGCTTTTACAAATGATCATACATTGTACAAGGGTTGAAATGATTGTACAAATACCATCATTATCCTACACCTGGCAACTGTTAAGACTTCCTCAGTGTGACTTGGGTTTTGCATATACTGCATAAATCAGCTACCTCCAATATTAGCATGCATTTTTTTGAACACTTTTACTAATATCAATCATACATTGACTGAAATGATTGTACAAATATAATAATTATTCAACACCTAGCAACGCTGTTAAGACTTCCTGGAAGTGACTTGGGCCTTGCATTGATTAGCTACCTCCAAAATTATGGTACATTTTGAATGTTTTTACTATTAGTGATCATACCTCATACAAGGGTTGAAATGATTGTATACATACCATAATCATCCTACACCTGGCAACAATGTTAAGACTCACTGAGGGTGGCTTGGGTTTTGAATATACAGGTTTCCCTCGCTTTATGCGGGTTCTGTATGTGTGAATTCACTCTTATGTGATGACCCTTTTTATACCAAAAATTCGTTGTATGCGAGGTAAATTCACTCTTATGCAATTGGTGTGGTGGAAGCCCACAGGTAGCTGCTCTGTGCAGTGCATTCTGGGAGTGATGCGCACTAAAATACAGTCTCCAGTGTGGATCTGTGCTCCAGTGGTGGTGAATGCATAGTTGGTGTGAAGGGAGTGGTGAAGGCTTCATTGACGGACCAGGGAGAGGGGCAGGAGATAAGCTAGTGGGACGCTTAGAAGCAATAATGGGGATGGCAACTACAGAAACACATCACAGATGAGGAGCACAGACCCACACAGGAGACTGTTTTGGTGTGTCACTCCCACAATCAGAGCCGTCGTTGTGGGGTGCAAATTGGGGCAACTGCCTCGGGGCCCCTGTGCATTGGGGTGCCCTGCAGACAGTGCCACACAGGCCCTGCTGTGGCTGCCGAGCACTGCCGACTCTGGCTGCTTGCCACCTTTCCTTCCCCCCCTCAACTCCCCCCTGCTCTGCCAGCTCGCATATAATTTTTGGTATAATAAGGATCATCACTGCATAAGAGCAAATTCGCACATACAGAACCTGCATAAAGCGAGGGAAACCTGTACTGCCTCTTGTTGGCAAGTACCAAAATAGTCTTGTAAAAGCGGTAGAAATGGGGTCATCAGTACAGTCAAGGTCTTGGAATGTATCCCTATTTATTACATTATAAAGCGAGACCCCTTCTTGCGAATTCAAGTTATGCACTGTTTTCCAGGACCATACGTCCAGCATAAAGTGAGGGAAACCTGTCCTGCATCCCTTAGCTATGTCCAAAATGAGTTTACATTTTTGGCAGACAAGGATTTTCATAGATTCATAGATTATAAGGCCTGGAAGGGGCCTTGGAAGATAATTGAGTCCAGCCCCCCTGCACCAAGCAGGAAAGACAACTGGGGTCTGGTGGCCCCAACAAGGTGGCAGTTCAGTCTCCTTTTGAAGATTTCCAGGGAAGCAACTACACCCCCTCCATCTGGACACCCTAACTGTGAAGAAGTTTTTCCTCATGTTAAGCCCAAATTTATCTTCCAGGAGTTTGTGGCCATTACTCTTAGTTTTCCCCAACG
>NW_017729032.1:173330992-173331600 GCF_001723915.1 Gavialis gangeticus
TGGTGGCCCCAACAAGGTGGCAGTTCAGTCTCCTTTTGAAGATTTCCAGGGAAGCAACTACACCCCCTCCATCTGGACACCCTAACTGTGAAGAAGTTTTTCCTCATGTTAAGCCCAAATTTATCTTCCAGGAGTTTGTGGCCATTACTCTTAGTTTTCCCCAACGGCGCCCTGGTGAACAGTTGTTCACGGAGCCCTTGATTTATGCCCCTGATTAGTGGCCATGTGTAGGGGGTGCACGTGCACCCCTTGGCCCGCTGATATATCGGTAAGTCGCGCCCAAGTCCCCCCTTAGCCTTCTCGTTTTCAGGCTGAAGAGTCCCAGGTCCCCCAGACTTTCCCCGTATGGCTTGCCCTGCAAGCCTCTCATCACAAGGGTGGCTCGTCCAGTCCGGTTCCTTGAGCGAAGCCGACAGCGCTTTTCCGACCAGCTGCACTAGCTGAGCCGGTCTGATAAGAGGCGACCAAGGTTGTCCTTAGCCACCGCGTGCCAACCGCTCGGACCAGGCTGAGGCAGAGCGAAGCAGGCTGGGTCGCGTTGCAACACCCGTGGGCCGGGCGCATCAGCCCCCAAGGCGGTGCAACCAGCGCGAGGACACGCCCTTCCC
>NW_017729032.1:173331839-173334165 GCF_001723915.1 Gavialis gangeticus
GCGGGCGCCACGGCCACGGCGAGCCCCTACGTGGGGCTGCGGCGGCCCCTGGGCCACCAGCTGGGCCCCGCCACCAAGGAGCGCATCTGGCGGGGGGAGTTCATCGACCTGTTCTCGCTGCTGCACACCGAGCTGGCCCCCGATCGGGGCCGGGGCCAGGGCCAGGGGCGGGGGGACACGCTGGACCAGTGGGTGTCTGCTTTCCTGGTGTACGCCAGCGTGCTGTGCGAGCGCCACCCCCACAAGTGCGGGGCCATGTTCAAGTACCTGGACATGATCCGCAAGTTCCACGCCACGTATGGCGGTACCTCCTGGTTGCGCTACGATGAGGACTTCCGGCGCCGGGCCGCCCAGGACCCTGGTCTGGCCTGGGGCGACGTAGACCTGCAGCTCTGGATGAAGTGGATGTCCCCGCTGAAGCCGCCCAGAAGTCGGCAGCCACCCGCTGAAGCCGACGAGCAGGTGCCGCCCCCATCACCGCCACTGCCACCACCACCGCTGCCGTTGCTGCCCCCCAGGCCAGATGAGAAGAGTCAGGTGTGCGGCGGGGCTTTGACCGGGGGCACGGGCTCCCGTGCCGCCTGCGGCTCCGAGCAGGAGGGCACCAAGTGCCAGGGGTGTCCCAGCGCGCTCGGAGAGGACAGGGAAGGGCTCGGCGACAGGACACGGGAAGGAGGCGAGCAGCGGGGCTCGGAGAGCCACTCGAGTTGAGACAGGGCCTCACTTAGAGTAGAGGCGTGGAGGTAGGCGCAGAGTGTCTGGCTCCGGGGGTTGAAACGTGCGAGGCGGTATCTGTCGGCCAGGCCCTGTTGCCCGGCTGTCGCCACGTGAGCTGGCAACAGGCGACCTCTGGTGGCTGCACCATGGTGTGGGAGGAGACCGCGCGTTCAGGGTGGTAGAATAGAGTGTTATTGCAGAATTGGTTGCCTTACCCGTCTTATTTCACCAATATGTAACTGCTCCTAGAAATGGGTTATCAATACTGCAGTCGTGTTAAAGGCCCAAGGAGCTCTGTGTTTCGAAAGAACTGGTTGCTGCCCGAAGGTTTGGGAATGGGAGGGAAGGATTTTGGGGGGGGCAGGGGGCAAGAAGGCCTGCAGAGAAATCTCGTTTCCTTGTTGGGTTAAAGGAAGGAAAATCTTCCCAACTATAGAGCTGCCTATGTGCAAAACCAACCGGTGGAGATTCCTGTGGTTTTTGCAAGAGTATATGGCAGTGTGGGGGAAAAGGAAGATGAGAGGCAAAGACTTAACATTTCTAGGCCCACTGGGGAGGAACTTCAGGTTCTAGTTCAACTCAGGAAGTGACGTCCATATGACAAAAGAACGTGTTTTCATGGAGGATTTGCCTTTCTTACAGCCATCACCAATAGCTGAACTGGTGCAACCGTGAACACGCACAGGTATAGTGACTCACTCCGTTGGTGGGGCTTACCCTATTGCAAACAGCAGTGAGCTCCACCGTGCAACAGCTGACTTTCCTGTATATGGCTGGGGATGCGCCAGTCCAGTTACGCAGATAGCAGTGATGGGGCATATCCCCAGTGCAGACAAGGCCGAAAGCTGAATGGCTTATTTTTCTTGTCAGATGTATGATGCTGGGAAAATTTTTATTACTGTGCTGAATATATCTTTTTTTTTTGTTTGTTTGTTTCGTTTTAATTACTTTTGAACCCAAAGGGAGGTATCTTTGATGCATCCTTCTTCAATTTGTTTATTTTGGTGGGGGTTTTTTTGCTTTTCTGTTCCTGTATGTATTGTATTTCATAGTGACTGTTGGTCCAAAAGTGTGGTAAATATGTTGGATGGTACTAGCCTAATCTGGAAGCAGATAACTTTTCAAGGGGATTTGCAAACATGTAATTAGTCACACTTAGTCTCAAATTTTGCCTCGTATCAAAACTGGCTTGTCTTAGCCAACTTCCAAAACAGTGGAAATGCCACCATAAAATAATACTGTAATAGCTCCCACTACAGCTATTGTGGCATTAGTACACTCTAATATGGTATCCTGTTCTTATGAAATTTGTTCTGACAGCTCTGTTTAGACTTCTCCATTTTGAACTGCAGCAGATCAGTTTTTACTTCATTGGAGGTCTTACCACGTGAGCGCTCTAAGTATAATATGTCAGATACATGTATATATTTTTTAATTTATCAGAGGTTTGAATTCCAGCTTGTATCCGAATCAAGAGTCTGGTTACAGTTACAAGTTATTCTATCTGTTAGTACTTTATGCTGGACAGATTTCCTATTAAGAATTTTGTTTCTGTTGACATTGGTGGTAAAAATTCCTGTTGTGGTTTTTTTGGGGGGGGAATGTCCCG
>NW_017729032.1:173334234-173335314 GCF_001723915.1 Gavialis gangeticus
GGGGGGGGGGGGGGGAGATTTTGCAGGCATAGGACTTGGCTCAGATTTGCAAAGTTTTTCCCCAGACCTGAAAAATGCGATAAGAATTTACCACTTTTTTTTTTTTAGAAAAGTGTTAAATGTATTCTAGTTTTTAAATAGGTTTATCTATGTAGGTGGTTTTTTTGGTATTGTAGATTAAGGGTCCCACCTAAATATAAAAGTTGTACTAGCAGTACCACTTTAACTAATCTGTAAAGTGGTATAGCTGCCCCTTATGCAGATGCAGGTGCATCTGTATAAAAATGCTTATGTTGTCATACCAGTACAAGCACTGACAGGAATAAACTATAACTATTTCAGTTGAATAAAATTATACCCCTAATTGAAATAATCATACCAGTATAGCTTCTAAGCATAGGCTGCATCATTTAAGATAAAGTGTGGGACTTTCCTGACAGGGCATCAGTGGAGGTCCAAACATACAATGGAGTTGCTGTCCTTAGAATGAGAAAAGGAAATAGGTTTTTTTCCCCCTACCCTCTTTTAATTTGCTATTTGTGGTTTTGCTATGACGTCTTAAGACAGAGTCAAAGAAATAAAAATTGTGCCTGTTTTGGTGAGAGACCAGAGAACTACAGTGGCCTAAACCTGAATTTTCCCACTTGAATGATTGACAAAAATGGGGATGCTGTCTTTCACGAAGATTTTTCCCAGGTTGCTTGTTGAATCAAATGTGTGCTTTTTTTCATTTTGTTTAAAATATTTTTACAAAATCAAAGAACACTTTCATGCAGCCCAATGCAACAGTGCACAGGTGAACAGTTAAGGAAGTTTTAAAATTCTTGTGCTTTACAGCTGTTGCACTTTAATGTCTGTCTGTCCACTCTTAAATGGAAGCTGAACCATTCATAACATTAATCTCTGTTTTATTCGGCCATAATGTTGCTGTGGTCTGATTCCACTATACCTGTGAAAGAGTGGACAGACAAAACAGTTTCAGAAATTCGACTGATGCAAGCTCTCAAGCAGTGAGTTCCTCTCCTTTCTTAAACCAGTTGAATGTTATAGCTGTTCACAACTTAAACCAGTGGTTCTTAA
>NW_017729032.1:173335383-173339812 GCF_001723915.1 Gavialis gangeticus
TAAAACTGCCCCACATGCTCCTGTATTAGGGCTCTCTGATAAACCTGAAGCAAGTAGGATTGCTGCCTTGGGCTGCAGTTGTTCCAGTCTAGCCCCTTCTCCCCCCCCACACTTTCTGGAAATAGTTTCACCTATCTTGCATGCCTCTTTGGGGGATGTTGTGCAAAGTTGGATTAGGAAGGATTGAGCATGAGCCAGCTTTCCTCCCCGCTTTAGGCTGATCAGAGTACTCTAATGCAGAAGTAGTGTGTGCACGTGCCACAGCCCTTTCCAGCTTGGCTGTGCAGTAGGCACATGTGGAAGTTTTATCTGAAGGCAGCAGTACACAGTTGAGAAACACTGAGATAAGCTGAGCATAGTGATTCTTAGCTGGGGGTACTGCCACATTCAAAAACGTTGTGCAGGGGTGGTGTGACTCTGAAAAGGTTGAGAACAATTCGCCTAAATGATCCTTCCTCTCTCAATTGAAGGCTTTGAAGACTGATTAGATTAGATTCCAATGCCTTGTAAAATCTGTAGTTCTGCAAGCCTACAGAGAATCCCCAGTATTAATAAAATGAAAACTTGGTATTTCTAATGCAAGAATATGCATAAATATAAACAAACAAAACCCTGAAGTTTTCTTTACTGCATAAATTAGTAATATGGAAATATCATCTTTATTTTTTAAGAGACGAGACAGAGAGCTTAAGTAGGCATGAGTGCAGCCAACTGAGATAAATTATAGCAAACTGAAGTCTGGGTTAATATTAGCCAAAAAAAGTCAGACCCATGCAATCAGAAAACTGGTTGGAAGGGCAGTTAGATTAAGTGTATGAGTTAATATATTATAACTGACTAACTTTGGATTTTAAATATTTGCAGATTTGTTAAAAACAGAATTTCTTATTGGTGCCAACAGCCTGACTCCATTGGTGTTTAAGAGGAGCTCTGGTATTCTAGTGCATTCTTTTACCTCTGCTTCTGTTGCATTGCAAGCTGTGCTAGAGAAGACATAGGAAATTCGTTTTACCCAATCAGCAATTTAACAATGGACTACAAACCTACAGAGCAAGCCAGTTTGTTGGAAAACAGGAGTTCCTGCAGCGCAGCACTTGACACAGACTATCCAGAGGGCAGAGATTCAAGAGGGTGAATAAATCTGAAACAGTCTCCAGAAGGGGAATCCTAACCTAAAATTCTAATTTGAAAATATTAGCCAATTTAAAAAGCATATTGCCCTTTCTCATTTGAGCAGTTTATCACAACTGGACACTTCAAAACGTGTGTACTGTACTACTAAAAAATCTAATACTTGTCTTTGTTAAGAGTTGTTAATTTTTACCATTTCTGAAAACTATCTGCAGCAAATGTGTATGAACTTGAAATTATCTTACATTCAGTATATCTCAGGTGGTTGAAATAATTGCTTTATAAGGCTCACCTAATACTGCCTCTTTTTTTTTCTCTGAACTTCCCTCCCCATCTTTAATTTACACTGGCACCATTGAAAACAGGCATAACAGTCATACGTATCTAGGTCCTTACCCATACTAAGAGTTGATCTAAATTATTTTTCCACTTACATCCCAGTAGCATACTAGCATCCAGTACACACATCTGAGTGGTGTATCTAGCATCCTAAGTCTCAGGTATGATTGTTTATAGTCTGGTGCCAATGAGAATCAGATTAGATGGTCTATGGTGTAATGATACTCCATTTTCTTCAGTGGCTTATTTTCCATTTCTCTCCCCACACATCCTAGAGAGTATGATTGAAGTAATACTATGCTACAATAACACACTATGGTAAGGTCATTGTATCAGGAAAATCTGCCACTATCTGTTCTATTTTCCCCCTTCTTAATAGTCTCAGTTACATGAATTAACATGAAACGTTTGTAAATTCATGTTAAAGTGTTTGAGATCTCATCTAAATAAATTTTTTATATATAAAAATTGCTCTAATTTATTGACTCTTCTTTCGCTTGTCCTTGCTGATTTGGAATGTCGCTTTCCCTGATAGATCATTGTGCCTGTTGACTTTTTTTTAAATTGTACAGGTCTGGAAGAATCATGTTAAGCATGGAAGGGCTGCAGCAAAAAACTGCTGAAACACTCTCCAGAAAACGCAGACGTTTGTTACTTTGAAATTTGGCTTTGTGTATTTTGTATAAGGGCTTGCCAAGTGCAGTTACTGTTCTGGGAGCAGGTTCTCTGCTTGTGTAAATTGTGATAGGTTCCCTGATCTCTGCCATCTTGCTGTCCCAGAATGTGGTAGGTGGCAATCCATACGTGGTGGGTTACAGAGCTGCTTAGGTAAATCATGCCAGACTTGAGACCGAAGCTTTAAAGGCCCTAAACTGAGACTCTGGAAGTACTTCATAATTCATTGGACTACTAATACTGTAGCATGCAATGAATAAGTTAACTTCTGGGCAGAGCTATCTAGGCAAGCAGAATGGAGATACTGAAGAAGCACTTTAATCTGAAAGCAGATACTGAGGTGACAATTTCATTTGTGCTGTGTGAGCATACTTTACATTCTAGGTGAGTTTTAGCTTGGAAAACAAACTGACTGTCTATCTTTAGTGTAGCAGTTACAGCTAGGGGTACACAGGAAATATTCCATTTATTTATTTATTTTAAATTCTGAATGTTCCCTCAAACTTCAGCACTTGTTTTGATTTAAAAAAATCATCACTTTATCCTTTTAGTGCAATTTCACATGCTCAAGAGTAATAAAGTTCACTACATTGGGTATGTTCACTTCATTTTTTCTTTACAATGTTTTCTGTGAAATATGAATGAATTTCCAATCGGGAATACTTTAAACAAATTTTGGACATGAGTTTGAATTGGCATGATCCAACATACTTGGGAAATTTGGCATGTTCTGGAGTGATAGGACTGCAAAGCAGTCAAGCAGGCTGAATGGCTGTGTTTCTTGGGACAATTCCAGGTAGGTCTCTGAAAGATAGGAACTTTGTTTTTACAGATGTGCTTTTCAGATATCCTTTACATCTGTTGCTGGAAAGGGCAAAATAAAATAACTGAAAATGGTAAAATTGCCAGATGCATAGTGACTCTGAGAGCTAAACTAAAAGTGAAGTTTCATCAAAGGCACATTGAAGTTAGTAGGATTTTTTTGGTTCTACCTGGTGGCAAACATAGGACTAGCAATTTCCACCCAAATAGTTTGGAACAATCTTAACTTTAAACATTTGGAAACTGAATGTTTATATTCTCCAGAACTTGCTAATAGGATGGCTTGTCTTCTCTGTTATCCAAGCACAGGACTCCAGGAAAATGATAACCTTTGAGCTCTTGTGTCAAGGGTGGATGGGAGTCTACTTGATTAGGACATGACTTGCAGTGCTTTATTCTTTTTTGTTGTCTTTTTTTCTTCCCCACTCTATTTTAGTCTATTGTTATTTGTGGTTTGGGGGGTCTTTTTTGTTGTTTTCTCCCCTCTTCTCCCCCTTTACCGTAACCACCACTTCATGAATCTGATGAGCATGGCTGTTGGATCAACTTGGCTTTTTTCCTGGGATTCTAGACTTTTAAGTGCATTTATCTAAGCTTTGCTATTCCTGCAACTGGTATGAAAACTCGTATGTGACTGATACTGGTATCTTTGATGCTCTTCATTCTTATAAAAGGAGACCTTGTACAATCTTGTGGGATGCATTTTCATTTGCTATTTGTTTAGCAAATTAAAATTACTTTGTCAACAAACAAAATAGCATCTTGCATTCAGGGATATAGTTTGTAGTTGTGTTAGTCTAAGGACATAGGCAGACAGTGTTCTTTGGGTAAATCTAATATCTTTTATTAAACCAACTCAAATAGTTGGAAATTTTTTTCTCTTAGCAAGCATTCGGGCACAAACACCCTTCATCAGGCTGAGGAAGCGTCTACAGATGGTCTGTGCTCTTGCATGAAGTGGTAAAGCAGCCAGAGGCCAGTAAGTATGCAAGAAAGCCAGTCAGTTAAAATGTAAATTGAGGTGGTTAGTAGGTGAGAGACAGGTGGGGAAGAGGGAATGAATGTAGCTGTAGTCAAAGTATCATATACAAAAAATCCATAGACTAAATATAGATACTGGGTTTATGACACGTTATAACCTGCCTGACATCTGACTCCCCAGGTAAAGCCTCTACTTCTTACCAGCTAGTCTCATTCCCTTATCACCTATGTGCATTGCCCCCCCAAATCTCTCCCCTACTGACCACCTCAATTTACATTTTAACTGCCTGGCTTTCTTGCACACCTGGCTGCCTTACCACTGCTTTAATGGTTTGTGTGTGTGTGTATTTCCAATGTCAAGCTTAATTGTGGATATCTCATTTGATTAAATACTGTTGTAATAACTTGTAAGAATGCAGCAAGTGGAGACTTGCTTTTAGGGTGAAACAGGTAAAAAAAAAAAAAAAAAAAAAAAAAAGGC
>NW_017729032.1:173339866-173362731 GCF_001723915.1 Gavialis gangeticus
AAAAAAAAAAAAAAAAAAAAAGGCAGTTGGAAAGAAGGAGGAAAATAGCAAAGATATTAAGTGAAGGATGTGCAAAGGGGATAGTTCAAGGTGCTAGTAGCTTGATTTGTACGGTATGTAATGTTACTATGAGATCTGGACCAAATGAATGCTGTGATAAGTATCCTGAGGGTTTTTTGCATAAATAAATGTTGTACAAACAGTTGAATTTGCATTAGGAAAGGGCAGAGGACAAAAATGGTGAGTAAACTATTTCCTTTGAAGACAGACAAACAAATTAATCATAGAATATACTAGGTTGCTGTTCCACTTTACATCCTGGAAGTCCTGCTATGAATGCCCATTTAAAAAAACTGACAAACACTGATCTTCTTCAGATGAATTGAGAGGGGGAAAGTGTTTACCAAAGCTTTTTTGAAAGTAAAGTAAATGTCCCTGAAAGGATTGTTGAAAGATTGTCTCAAGACAACAGATGTTTGAAGGTGACTGTTCTAAATGTTTCATGTTTTTTGGAAGATCCTTCAAAATGGCCAGGGTGGGGAGTTTGGAATTTGTCTCTTGTAGCAGACTGTTTGTTTAGAGAGACATAGTTAGCCATATTTATCTAAAGTCAAGCAGAAGCCAGGGTAGATTTGCTCTTTATAGAGTAACCGAAGTCAGCATCAATACCTACATCTATATCTAGCACAAGGTTTTGAGAGCTGTGAGCTTACAAAATCAAAAACCAACAGTCTACTTCAGTTAGTTTATAAGGTGCAAATGTATCCTGCCTTGAGTTTGTTTAGAACAGGATCAGCCAATCTGCAGCACATGCTGGCCCAGGGATCCTCTGTGTGTCTGGCTGGGAGCAGACTGGGAAGGGAACAAGCAGCACATCAGCAGATAGGGGAGGGAGCAGAAAGCAGAGTAGCCAATTGAGAAGTGGATTGAAACAGCACTAGGAGAGTAGAGCTAATTTGTGGCATGCCTGTCAAAAAGGGTTGGCCCCCACATGTCATTATAAACTTTAAAATGGTGACTCAGGCTAGAAACTAGAAATACCTGATGTCTTTGGACAGAGCATTCACTTTTGTTAGCAAGTTCACATATGACAAATGCATGGGAATGAAGTCTGGAAGTGCTATCTCTGGGACTGGTACACCACATTTGCCTAAGGTGGTGATATCATATCAGAAAACTTTGTACAAGTAAATGTTAATGAAATTCTTTTTGTAATAAAATGGGACTTGACTGCCTGACTAATCAACATGATGTGGCTTCTTCAATGCCTTCAGGTACTAGGGGAAAAGCCTGTAATACCGTCTTGATAAGCTGAAGGTGGAAAAGCTGTTTTGCAGCTCTTCATTTTAATGCCAGCCACCTTTTGAGGATTGTGTGGAATATTTTAAAGAAGAGTAGGAGCAAAGCTGTAGTTCATTGATTAAGGATGTGAATCAGATTTGATTAAGGATGTGGTCTCACAGGAGCCATCAAAATATACACAGCTATTTCAGCACAGAAGCATTTGGTCTAAAAATAATGTCAGCTCTTACTGTTTATGAAGAAACAAATTGGAGCACATAAAAGGACAAATGATTTTTCTAGCTGTGAAAGCTGGATGGACTTGTACAGTTAAACAGCTGAATGTGTTTTAGCCACAAAACACTTGCTGAAAGCTGTAGGAAAATCAAAACGTACATGCATAGAGCTGCTTACTTCTGGGTTAACCTGCCACCCCTTTTTCAGCATGTGCTAAGTGTTTCCCAGTCAAACCAAACTTCTTGCCTTGTATCAAAACATATTCTGGATGCTATCCTTATGTTTGAAGACAATTCAGTAGTAAAAGTCAAATTAAGTGGCTTCATTGTGCAACTTCCAATATCAAGTGCTTACATATTGCCAAAATTTTATGGTGACTCGAAACCAGTTTTTGAAAGCATTTTTTTACTGCTTTAGGCAGCCTATTACTGTCTTAGTATTGCAGATGTGTTAATATTTTATAAAGATGTCTTGTGAGTTAACAGACACGGAATCAAGGACAACCATCTCGATGTACAACATGTTTGAAAACCAAGGAAAACTAATTGCAAGTACAAATCCCTGCTTTTTTATTTAACAGCTAAACCTTTCAGTAGCTAAACAGTTTAATTGTACATGTATAGCACTGATTGTGTTAACAGCTTTATTACTTAAAAGCTCCTTCATACGTTGAAATGTAATGAAAATTTGGTTGTGCCTTCCCCTGGCCTCCCCCATCAGCTTTGCTGTGTGTACTAAAACCTACAGAGCCAAAATAACATCTTAATTTATAGCTGCCCAGAACTAATAGGGAGAAGGGAATGGAGTACAGTAGATAATACAACCCAAGACTCTGCTGCTCTTGGCTAATCTTGGACCAGAGGGGGAACAGTGCTATTCCTCTCCAGCTTCACTTGGCATCCTATTCTACAACCTGTCTTGTCTGCTTCCCTCCTCTTCTAGCAGAGTTGCATAGGCTATAACCTGTAACCCTGCCCTGTTACTATAGAATCAGAGTAAGAATAGAGAAATAGGGACTGTGTCTTTAAGGTAAGGTGCAAAGAGGCCAGGAGGGATTGGCCTTGGGGATATAAACCCATCACCAAAGGCAGAGAGGATCAGCCTGACCCTGACAGCTCTGGAAGCAGGAGCTCTATGCTGGGTACTGATGGAAGCAATACTGGGAACTGAAGACTAAATGGGCCCAGAAGGGCTGTGGCAGTGAGAGCCACAGCAGTTTGTGGTTGAAGCCAAAGAGAAACCAGGGAAAAGTCACCTTTGGCTAGTTGAGTGCAGGGTGGCTGGAGTGATAGGTGGCAGGAATGTTGAAGAGTAGGTGAGAAAGAGATAATGTCAAAACCAGGCTGAGGACTCATCCCAGCCTGACCCAAGCTGTCTTGTTCTGGCCTACTCAAGGAAACAGCTGGGGAGAATTAACTCCACTGGACTGCTGAGTGGGGCCAGAGAGCCTGTAGGACCATAGGGGACAGTCAAGGCAACCCAGAGCTGTGCAGAGAGAGAGGCCTTTAAGGCTTCTCCACAACAGGACTGAGGGCCTATTCCCTATTTGCAATATAATCAAGTCATAGCAGGTGAGAGGCACATCAGAATGAGGGGAGGGCCAACGAGATGTGCATGTGGAGGGTCCCAGTTATATACATATCTAGGTACTGCTGTTAAATATTGGGACACATAGTAACTGATGATCTAATGGCAATATGGTTATAACTATTGTATAGCTCTTATCTTCCATTCCTGTACTTCTGGTCACAGGCATAGTTCAATTTATTCTTTATCATAGAATGAATGTCACAAACCATATTGGATGTTCAGGACAGAGCAGTTAACGTTGCTTCTGGGCTTGTGCATTTTCTGACCTTGTGCAATGTTTTAAAAACTATGCAACCATAATATTCTGCTAGTTTATTTTTTTTCATTTAAAATATACACACTTTCTTTGTAGCATCATTTTTTAAGTACCTTTTCATGGTACCCAAATTGATGCTACAAAGGATCAAGGTAGCTGTGCCTAGCAGACTACCTGGGGAGGGGCAGGGAAAGGACAAAGAATACCCTATATTCTATGTGTGTAAGTTATTTTTATTTTGCCATTCAGGCCTTATTCTTAAGACTTTTTAATTTTCTGAAGCGATCATCTGCTGAAAAAGTATCAAAACATGTCTCATTGCTGCTGTTCCTCCAAAAGAGCAAAGCTTTTATGCACAGCTTTACAGAAGTGTGATCTTTCACCCACACCAATAAAAAGTATCATAACGGGCATCACCTGTCATTCCTGATTGTTTTGCTAAGAACATTTTTAAAAGCAGTTGATGGAGGCATTCACATGTTTTAGAGTTAAAAATAGGGTTGTTAGGCAGTAAGAGATCCACTTTCGGTAATAAAAATATGTAAACGGTTGGATGATGGGACTGTGTTGTACCTATCCTCCTCACCCTGGCTGGGCTATTTTTAGTCCCCTTACTACCCCAGCCCTCTGGACAGGGCACCCCTAACTACAGATCCACTAACTCCCAGCCCTACACTCCCTTCCCTTTGTGCCACTGTCAATTCTGTCACTTAGACCAGCTAACGCTGCTCTGTTAGCTGCATCAAAGTACATGCACACCTTGCTGATTATATTTCAGTGTTGTGTATGCTCATGGCTTGCAGTTGATCCAGTACACAGTGGGTACATCTACTTATGCAATTAATTTGAAGCAATAAACTCTCGAGCAGTTTAAGCCAGAGTAAGCTACTCCTGGGTGCAGTGTCTACACGTATCAGGGACAGCAACAATTTGAGTACAAGGGTGCTGAAAGTGTGCAGAGCCTTCAGGCTAGGTGGCAGGCAGGAGTCAGACCCCTGCTGGCTGGGCTGGTCAGGAGAAATGTACACGGTCAGCATCTACACCAGGGGTGTCCAACCTTTTTGAATGTGCAGCCGGATCATGAACTTTTTATCACACAGTGGACTGGTGAGCCATATTCAAAGACCTCACAGGAAGCAGTATCACATCAGGAAGTGATGTCACGTGACTGTTGACACTAATGAAGTTGCAGGAAGTGACAATGAAATGGGTCTGGAAATCTGGTTTAAAATCCAATATAAAAACAGCATAAAAGCAACAATGAAATAATACCAAACGCTTGACTAAAATAAACACTTTTGCTTCTACTCACTTCTCAATGAATGAAAGAAGCATAATGCAAGTTGACAGATCAAATGTGGAAAAGATATCAGCTAGAGTGGAAACTAATCAAAGCAACAAACTATGGGCATTTTTGAGAATAATCTTCAAGAAGATTTACTTTTATTGAATTAATAAGTTGTTAGTAACACATCTTTAACAAGTAGTAACAAGTTGAACCCCCAATCTTGCACAAAGAGAAACAGAAGCAAACACAATCCAAATGCTGGACAGTATTTTTACAAAGATTTGTACCTGCTCCAAATTTACATTGGAGCCCCGATCATTTATGCTCTATTCTTGAGCATATTGTTCAGTCTTAAGTATACAGCACAGCTGCAGGGGGCTCAGCCACAGCTCCCCGCCCCCCCCCCGCTACAGCCCGGCCAGCCCATCCCGTCCCTTATCAAGCGATGGCTTCCCCATGTGCTGCTGCACTTTTCCCCTACCTGCACCAGCTAGTCCCAAAAGGCAGGAGGCTCCACTGTGGCTTCTGCTGGCTAGTGCTGACTCAGCTGGGCATCCCCAGCAGCACATGGGAAGCCAGCTTCAGCCACATGGTGCCCTGGATGGGATGGGCCCAGCAGGGGTGGCACCAGCCAGGAAAAGCAGCATGCAGCTGAAACTGGCTTCCCACGTGCTGCTAGGGATGGGAGGAGGCCGGCCAGGTTGGTACCGGCCAGCAGAAGTGGCAGTGGAGCCGTGTGCCACCCAGGACTGACCAATACAGGCAGGGGGAAAATGCAGCTGAGCCCTTGCTGCTCTGGCTGGGCTCCTCCTGTCCGCAGCAGCACATGGGAAGCCAGCTTCAGCTGCATGCTGCTCTAGATGGGACAGACCCACCCAGGTCGGCACCAGCCAGCAGAGGTGGCGGCGGAGCCGTGTGCTGCTCGGGACTGACCAGCACAGGTAGGGGGAAAGTGCAGCTGAGCCCCTGCTGCTCCAGGTGGGCTCATCCTGTCCCAAGCGGCACACGGCTACTCTTCTTCCCACACGCACCGTGTTGGCAACGTCAACCTGACGCGGTGCGTGTGGGAACCTTGTCCCTTCCCCAGCCCTTCAGCAGCCATTAGGAAGCTGCTGGGGGGCTGGGGGAGGGACAAGGGGTGGGAACAAAAGTAAACAGTGTTTACTTTAGTTTCCCATTGCAGGACCATGGGCCTCAGAAAATGCCTTGGCGGGCCTCATGGCCATATGTTGGACAAGCCTGGTCTACACGTTCATTTAATTGTAGTTAGTTACCTCGGTACCAGATAGTACTATCAGGGACCATACTATCTTACAATGGAGTTAGTTAATTTACTGTGGCTTAATAGCATCACACGTGTAGGTGGCGATGCTTTACTCTGCAGCTAATTAGTCCAGTCTGCAGTTAAGTGCATATAGATGCAGCCAGTGACACATTTTTGCAGTATGGGTTGCTGTTGTAAGAAATTATGAATACTTCAGAGTCAATGTCCCACAGTTTCCTTTTTTTTCCTTCTCTAGTGTTTGTTTGGGTTTGTTTGGTTTTTTTCATCCTATGACTTTTTTGTGGTGTTAATCACTGATTTATTTTTAATTCTATAATTCCTTACAATTTTGGATCCTGCACAGATCATCAAGGAGCCAGTGCTAATGTTCCAATTAGGACAGGCAGTTCATTTGTATTTGTAGACTTTAAATGATGATGAAGATGGTTGTAAAAGTCACAATCTGTGGCAGCAATCAATAGCCAGCTGCACCGCAGGAAAGTGTAGGCATGGCCCTCTGAAGGAGTGAGTGGTGAGAGATATCTGCCTTGAGATGCTGGAATGATCAGCTAGGTACATCTATGAAATTTTCCAATGAGGAAGGCCACCTTTCTAGAGTTGTGCTAAGCTCTCCTCTGTGTCAGTGCAGAGATGCCAAAAAGAGAACTTCTGTGACAGTGGAAAAGCAGGTGGCAATTTCATTCTCACTTTGCAACCCTGAGTAGCTCTTGGTAGGTGGAAAATCTGTTGAAGGTTGGAAAAGCTATAGTAGAGGCAGTGTAGGTGTGAAGACATCCTACTTTGCAGGATTGTCAATATTTTAAGGTTTTAAAGCAATTCAGAAACTTCTTAAACTGCAGTAGGACGATATATGGGATGCCTCTGAGTATATACACAGGAAAGGGGTATACTTTACCATGGTTAAATGTAGCCCAGTGGGTCACTAGAGTCACTTCATACTAATATTAATATTGGCTCAGTGAGGAAAGTGCATGATACTCGAATCTATAGGAACATGGGACCTTTCCAAAAGATATAAGCCAGAGTCTTTTTTCCCTACTTTTCACATTCACATGGGTGCTGTTGAAATGCCAATAATGATTCTGGTGGGCCCAACTTGATTTTTATTTCCGGAGCTCCTGAAGCCATAAGCTGGTCACCTAGGGGAAAAAACCCCCCAAAACACACAACCTTTAAACAAGTATGCAATGATGGAAAAACAATCTTCTAGTTGATCAGTCAATTGAAAGATTGCTGACAATGCTTTTTGGTGAAGCTAGATTATCAGGAAGATGAGTAAACCTATAATTGTTGCAATCTATGTATTGAAATAGGGAAATTTCTCCCGGACAGTTTGCTGGTTTTGAATAGCCAAATGTGGGGGCACATCTGAGGAGGGGTGCCCTGGTCCAATTGTATCCTCCTTTGACTGTAGCACACACTTGAATGTGCCCTTGGCACCAGTCAGCTCTCTACTCCACCCCCCCCCCCTTTTTTTTAAACTCTATGCAGACATAAGTGCAATTACTGGACACCATTGCTGACCTATCTAGATGAGGGAGTCATTAAAACACTGTCTTTAAATGTACTGCTTTATTTAAAAAGAAAAGAAAATGTATTGTCTGAGCTTACTGAATGCTGAACTGTAATGACACACAGGCTGCTGTTACAAATTCTTTGTGGGGGGAGAGTGGGTGGTGGTTTGGTATGTACCATTTCACAATACATGCATTTTGTATATTAAGAATTTTTTTTTTTGCATATAGATGAAAAGGCAAATAAAATTGAACCATTCAGTGCAAACAAGGTAAAGAGCAATACGCTTTTCTAGTGTGCTGAAACTTTAGAAGTTATTGAAAACCTGTTAGAGTACTAAAAAAATATTGCTAAAAACACTTGAAAACATGTTATATGTGCTGAAAACAATATTTTGTTGTGGCATTAAAAAACATTGTGTATTTCAAGTGTTTTGAAAACATTGCTGCACCATTAAAGCATGTACTGCTTGTACAGCCTGTAATACTCAAATCTTATGTATGTACATATAATCATTGTTTTTCACTAATAGGGTTGTAGTGAGTTATAGCACTGGCCATGCCTTGTGCCTTGCATAAGGAAGAGTGTAAGTTCTGCACATGTGGAAGCTGCCAAAGACGCCTTTGGGCATTTTGAGTAGTCTTCAACAACTGTGTTTGCTGCCTAAAATTCTGCATAATGTTTTGGTGCTCTTCTGCCTGAGCTATCTCTATCAGGCAGTTGCCTCCAAGCCCCACTCTCCTAGGGTGTGGGCAGACATAATACTTAGGATGTTCTACATATACTTTAAAGTAAATCTCTAGATCAGTAATTCTCAATCAGGGTAACCTGCAATCTTTTTTGAGGGTGCTGCAGGGTCCCACACAATATTATCATGGTTAGGTGTGCAAACTTGATTTGTAGGATGAACCCAGAAATTTCAAATGGGAATCCATGGTGTTAACAGCATGCTGACCCATTGTGGTCTTTCTGAATTCTTTGCAGCAGATGAATCGCTCTGCTTTCTTTAGTCAAAAAATGAGTGAATACTAAAGGCTGACATTTTGTGAGGTGTGCCTCAAGTCTGAAAAGGTTGAGAACCACTGGTCTAGACGTATAGGCCACTTAAGACCAGTTTAATTTTCCAAAACATTTCAAAGTCACACCAGGAAAATCAAGTGCTATTTTGAGCAAGTTCTCCATGAACTGGCTCACAGGTACATGGGGACACAAAATATTCCATGCCTAGTTTCTGGCCAGTCCTCCTGATATCCCACGCGGCAATAGTTATCTCCACCCCCACCCAGAACACATGCAGGGCAAGAGGGGGCTCTGGAATGCAGCCAGGGCTCTACAATCCAACCATGGGGTTCCTGTAGGCCTGCAGTCATAAAGGGAAGGGAGCTGGTAAAAGGAGTCCTAGCCTCTGAGTACAGAAACTGTAGTAAATGTTGATAAATTTATGATAGGTAATAACGGTAGATAGCAGCTATGTTACTCTTGACAGTGACAAAATGCCAGAAAAAGGCAGGTGCTGCTGGCAGATCAGAGTCATAATGGACCGCTTGCTGCATGGCTATTTGTGTTTGGTCCATGGAATGATTTTTTTTAATGTAACTGAGGAGTTCTTGGCCTCTGCCCACTTTGTTCTACCACTATGGCTCAGCCTTGACTGAAAAACTGAGAAAAGGTGTTGAAGTGTACAGTTTGTGCAAATGTTAAACTTGACTGGTTCAACTTAGACAGTATTTGCAAGGATGGTGCTTTCAACTTGACCAGCAAAAAGACCGGTTCCATTACTTTGTTAGAGTTTTTTGGATTGAAAGTTACCTAAGCACCATCTGATGCTTCTCACTGAAGGAAGAAGGGTGAATAAGGCAAGACTTAACCCTTGGTATCCCAGAGTTTAGGTATTGTCCTGACACCTATCAAAACAAGATCAATACTTTGTTGCTTCAGGGAGGGTTATGTTCTTCTTTCTACAAGGCAAAATGCAGTCCCTCGAAACAGGTTCTTCCCCATGTTACAAGACACCAAGGTTAGCCACATGCCTCCAAGATCCATTATGCCAGACAAGTTTTTTTAAACTTTATTTGTATTTAAAGTGAAGCTCTACTCTAAAGTGACTATGTAAAAATAGCACACTAATGTTTTCTCAACAAAGCGGTCCCTGATGCTCGTTATCATATCTGCTTATGTTCCTTTTTAAAACATCTCATTGTCTATGTTTAATACTGAAGATTTTTTAAGTCACATCTAAAAATGTGTATGTTGCTTTGCAAAAACTAGAAGGGAATGAATTAATACAGGAATTGTCTGCAAAAATTTAAAAAGTAATATTTTGCATATGTTACCATTAACAGGAAAATTCGTAAGTGTTGGTTTCTAAAAGCTATGAAAATACTTTTTCCATTGATGAGGTGCAAATAATTTGTGTGAAAGTAAGAAGCTGGAAAAGAAATAAAACCCTTGGCTTTTAGATTAACTAAGATGCCCAAGAATGCGTCCTCTTTTTCTTCTGTTACTGGATAACCGCAACAATATAAACCAATTTAATGACCTACATTAGCATTATATTTAGTTTCTATTTTGGTGGTCCTGCTTGGAGCCAGACCTCTCATGTTAACCCAAAACATTTTGGCCCAGTTCAAAATGGCTTTGTTAATTATGCCTCACAATTTGCAAGATCTCCTCTGGGAACAGAGTTGCATAAACTAACCAATGCTTGAATAATCATTTCCTGGATCTGACAAACTATGGCTTATAGCAGCAATTTATTATAAATGTTGAGTTTTGCCTTAAATATGCATTTCATCAGTCTCTAAGATCGAGAAACTCTCTTTCCACGAGAGCCATTTAGAGCCAGTTCTCCGGTTTCTACATACCACGATCTCACACTGCTGTCAAAAGCAACTTTGGGTATCCATGGACTATAGTACTACTATAGGACTATAGGAGTTAGTACTTTACTACTTAGCACTCAGGATTTAGTAATTGCACTCAGGATTTAGTAATTAAGGTCTGGGTCTTCCACATGATTGCTTACATGCTGAAGTTCAGGCATCTCTGTCATATGTTTTCAAGTGTGTTAGGCCTGCTTTTTTCCCACCCTTCTGATCCTCTGGTTTTCTACAGCTCTCTAATCCCCAGAGGTCTTCTAGTGCCTCTTTCTACATCATGAACATGTGAGCCCTAGTGATGAGGAGCTCCTCTAATCAAGCCATGGTTATGTCACAGAAGTACAAATGCAGAAAACTGAGCAGCGTGCCAAACCAACAAAACTGTATGTGACAGTGAGCTGTAGTAAATTCCATCTTTGGACCATTGAGGAAAAAACTGGTAATCCCTAACACCACCACAGAGCAATTCCTACAAGGTCTCAGGTCTATATGAAATTAGCTGGGATAGGACCCAGAGTTCCTAGGATTGCAAATGATTTCCAAGAATTGAAGTGTGGATGCAACTAAGTATGTGGTTACCAAGAACCACACCCCCCTGCAGATTGGGGCATGGTGGCTCACATAACTCAAGCTGTTAAACCAAGTCACAAAACATAAGAAGCATAGCACCATCCTCTTAAACATTGTCCTAAACAAGACAAGGTGTGAAATTTGACTCCACTGAAGTAAATGGGAGTTCTCTTCAGTAAGATAAGGATTTTTAGTGTATTCATTTTCCTTCCACGAATGTAGAGGAATAAAGTTTCATTTAATTATTACACATGAAAAATTCCTGAATACCTTTTAATATCCAAACACTGTTTTTCATGTGTATGTATCATATTTACCCAAATCTAAGACAACCCTGAATATAAGATGACCCCTGATTATTGGATTCTGTATGTGAAAAATTAAATTTGTTATCATTTTCCATGTATAGAATCTAATTATTGGAGAGTCGTCTTAAATTCATTCCTCCCACTGCTGTGGTAGGGAACACAGTGGAGTGGGGGGACAGCGAGGGGACAGGTTGTGAGGGGGCAAGCACTGGTGAGAGCAATGGGGGAGCAGTGGGGATGTGGTGGGGACAGGAAGTCAAGCAACTTGACCTCTGCCCTTTGATGCCTCATATCTTGCTCCCCTGCTGCCTGCCTCCCCCATGCCTTCACCCCCTGGCAACTGTCCCCTCTGGTGCCTGCCTCCTCCCTGGTCCTCCCTGCTGCCTTTACCCACCCCACCTTCCACCACTTCTGCCCCACCCCTGCCTACCATTACTCTGGCTCCAGCAGACACCAGCCCTGGGGCACCTTGCACATATTTGCTCTGGACCCAACCTGGCCCAGTAGTAGCAGAGACAGTGACAGCAGCGCTGGACCACACTCTGGGGCCTGGGCAGAGCTGCTGCTTTTGCATCAGCCATTACCAGCACAGGCTGGAGCTGGAGCAAATGTGCTTCATGCCTCACGCTAAAGCAGGGATGGAACCTGTCAAAGCTGGTGCAAGGGTAAGCAGCAAGAAGAGGGGGAAGAGGTAGGCAGACTCAGGGGGAGAGGTGGCAGAGCTCCTGCCCTCTTGCCATCTTCCCCCCCCCCACACACACACACCCTGCAGCTTCTCAGAGGCTGGGAAAGGATGGCCAGAGGGCAGGAAGGGGAGCAGGTGTGTGTGTGTGTGTGTGTATGTGGCAGCGGGGATGGGATGAGACAGGCAGCTGCTGCGGCTCTGACCCTGATTCTAGCTTGGGCCAGAGCTGGAACCACAGCAGCCGCAGCCACCTGCCCTCTCACCACCTTGTACTTGAATGCAAGACAACGGGCTTTTATCCCTGATGTTAACTGGGGGAGGGGGTTCATCTTGGATTTGAGTAAATACAATCATACATAAATATCTCAATGGAGTTTTATCATACTTTTCTCTTGCATACTCTCTGAGCTAAAGGAAGCTTCTGCCTGATGTTAGATTCTTAGAAGATATGGGATGTGCTGTGTCTGCTTCTTGCATTTTTGGCCCAGCTCCTTGCAGTCTTAAATTTAATTTGGGGTAAGGGCCAATTGAACAGATATTATGCATCATAAATTTATGCTCACTACTTTAGATATTTGCTATATATCACATAAGCTTTTCAGGTCTGTTGTGATCATTCCAATCCAGGCACTGGAATGATTGTGGAAAAACAGATCATGCCAGTAATTATGGATTGGAGTATTTTGATTGATGCCTGGCTACACATCATCCACACACACACACACACAAAATCCTACTCTAAAAATTTCGTATGGTATTTTAAAACAGGATACATCTTCCTAAGTGCATATACTCAGGATTGGTGTCAATTATTTTTCTGTATAGTATATTTACACTTCTCTCATCTCAGCAACAAAAGTGGTCATATCCTGTTAAAGCAATAATGTAGCTTCATGTGGCTTGCTGTTAAAATCTACTGTAGCAAAATCCATACTGTGCTGAAAAAATTCTGTTATGAGAACATATCATTAGATAGATTGTCATTATAGCCAACAAAAAAAATCCCACAGTTTTGAAGTAGGAAATTCATTCTGGGAATAACCAGCTCTCTTGGGAAAAAGACAGGAAGGGATAAATAAAAGAACTGGAATGGAAATGACAAGTTATCAGCAACCCAAAGTGGAATGGGACTGTTTATCTTAGTATGCATGCGCAGAGTAGTTAAGCATCTCAAATCTAGGGAGAACACATACACACAGGGTCTGCCCATTCTTTCCATCTAATGTTTCTTCGCCACAACCCAATTAAACAATTCATATTTGCATTTTCAGATAACATAAACAATAATACCATGACAGGATATTATATTGTTTGGACTGTGCAACTAACTGGAGATAGAGTAGGGATATATTTTCAGAAGTTAAATATGATGGAGTACTTATCTTGATCCTTTTTCCATTTAACCATGAAGTCTGTGTTGAGAGTTTATTTTATCATCTAGCTGAAAATATACAACAGTGTTGCTGTTTGAGTTAAGCTGCAAATTTGTAAACACCATCTTATACATTTGACAGTAAATGATTAGCTTCTAACATTGCAAAAAATAGCCTTAGATGAACAAGTGCTAGACATTTAGAGTTAAAATGAAAGGAACCAGATCCTGTTTTGTAAGAAATCATCTTTGTATTGTTCTGAATTCAGATGAGTATTCCCTCAGTGAGGGAAATTTAATTTAAATCTGCCACTTCCTACATTTAAAAATCCCTTCCTTGATATCAGGTGTATTCAGTTCCACTTGAGGATTAAGCAGTTTTGCGATATTTTATTAGATAGAGAAAATAAAAGTTAAATAAATACTTTTACAACTACTTAGATTACCTTATCTATTACATAATAGATTTAATCTACAGATGATTTTTTAAAATGCAAAATGAGCCAGATCCCTAGCTCGGTCCTAGCCAAAGCTCACTGAAGTCATGGAAAACTGCGCTTTTGTTGCGAGTGGGTTTTGGATGAGGATAGCTCCATTGGCTAAAGTGTTATCTTGTATTCCTCCTGCAGTTACAAACAGTGAACCCATTAGAAGTGTCTATACTAGGTGCTCTTAGGACCTTAACCTAGTTTTATGCATTACAGCATGTAAATACTTCTGAGGATCTGGACCTTACTTTCCTGATGCACAGACTTTGTACTGTGCTTCAGGTCAGCTGACCTTCTTGCTGGCTTTCAAGAGAACTAGCTGATGTTCAACTATCATCTGATTCCTACCTTTAGATGAGGGTGGAAGAGGAGGTAGGCAGCAGGCTCGTCTCTCCCTACAGGGCCATCCTCTCTGTGACTTCATGCTGCAAGACTGTATTGGTAGTGCTTGTCCTGTGCCCTGGTACAGCTGGCCAGCTGGTGGTGGTAGTGGTGGAGGAAGAAAAAGTGGTGACTGCACTCTTGAGAGTTTATAGGCTGGGAATGGCAGCTGGTTTATAGAGTCTGATTGAGTGCAGTTTCTGCCATACTTCTGCTCTGGTGTCTTAGCCCATAGGGCATATAGGTCTTCCTATAACCATGCCAAATTCTGCAAGACAGACACCCCACATCCACTGGCCTATTATTGGTAGGCATGTGATATGGAGAGAACTTTGTTCCTCCTTTTGCAGTACACTCTGCTTCTTCCAAAGGATAAGAACCTTTAGGAACTTTGTCCCCAATGATTTCAGAGACTGTAAACCCAGTTCTCAATTCCTTTCCAAAAATGCTGTTTCCTGTGACCCCTAGAGTAGCCCCGGGCTGGGAGGCTGACCCCCCAGTCCCCTGCCAGCCAGGGCTGCTCTGACCCAGATTAAACATATTGTGGTCCCAGGTGCACATGTAAACACAGTACTCCAGTCTGATATGTGCTGGAGTGTACTGCTTCATATTAGTTACATGTGTAGCTGTGCCCAGTGCTATGAGAAAATTTCCCCAATGGGTACTGCTTCCAGAAAGGCTACAGCAACTTGTAAAATACACCTCTGGTGCTACTATGTAAAAATATTCAGAGGCCTCTGCAAAGAAGAGCTTTTTTTGTTAAAAACAAGAACAGTTGGTAATTTCCCTGCTTAGCTCTTTTAATATAAGGAGCCACATGTCAAAGAATGTTGGCATATGCCTCCACAGAAATCAAAGCCTCTAAGCAAATTATTCTCACAATAAATCATCTGCTGGAAGAAAAAAAAATCTCAGTGACAGTAAACAAGTCATAAAGAGGTTGTCCCCATTTCTGGGAAGTTTATTACATGGTTAAATAACACCTGGTGTGACACAGAAGAATGCAGGGGTGGTGAATACACATGCTAGCAAATGAATGTTTTGGCAGACAGTGCACTCATCCTTCCAATTAAAAGGCTAATCAGGAAGTTTAATTACCTTGCTCTGCTCATTTGATATACCTACAAAATAAACATATGGCAGTGAATTAGCCACAACAAATTACTGAAAATTAGAGCACTTAAACTCGAGAAAGAGAAGCTGCCCTATAAAAAAGGTAGTAACTTATTTCCTTGAAAGTGGGAGAATGCAAAACTGTCAGACTCTGGAGAGGTTTTGAAACAGTTAACCATATGGAAAAAAACATTTTGCGATCAACTTAACCATAGGGAGTCAGACAAGGTAATCTGCTCTGTGCTGCACATCCTATCTCCTGTTCTCTGTGCATTTAAGAAGGAAGGAAAGTGTGTTCTCACATCATGTCATCTAACATGTGGAAAGTAACACAATGTAAAATCCTGATGAAGACAAACGGCAGATAAATGCACACATTAGTAAGTTGAGGCAAACTGGGAATAAGCTTTCTGGGATGACCAGAAAAGGCAGAGGTTTCCCTTTAAAAAACAAACCCATGAGCAACTTCATTCTTGGATCTCAGTTTCCTAGCTACTTGGTCAGTATGCTTAACTGGAAAATAAATAAATAATTGATTGTGCTACTGCTGAATGAATTAAGTAATCAGGCCATCTTGTGGGCAACTGAGACAATAGCAGCCTCTGCTGAAAAACATGATGCCACCAGGTCTTTGCGACAGGAAACGTAGAATATGTTGGTATTCTGTTGTTCTGCAGGTTAAATTTAACTAAATTAAGTTTAACTAACAGATTAAACTTAATTCAGCATACGTTTTATTTTAGAAGAGAATGTCAGCACGTAGGAGTGTTTTACAAAACATAACAATCGATTCAAGGGGTATTTCCAGTTGATACCATTTATTTTGAACATTTGTAGACAGGACCCACATCTTCTATTCTGTTATAAATCAGAACACTTGGAAGCCTTAAATTTTGAAGTAGTAAGGAATGTGGTCACTCCCCCCCCTTGATATGCTCCAGTGGTAGTTTGGTTGTAGTTACAATTATAGGGAGGTTAAGTGAAGAAACCTTGCTGCATCTTGTCCATCTGTTAGATGAGCAAGCTTCAGTTTCTACATTTCTGAAGACCAAAACTTCAGGAAAAAAAAAAAAAGAGGCAGGGGAGTAAAAACAAATAGACAAACCGGTGAATTCACTTGCTAGTTGCAATTTAACAAATTTTAATATTAAAAAGTCTTAATGAATCATGCTCATCAGATTTATGAGGCAAAAGTAAATAATAACCAGAGCAAGTGTTTTTCTAGCCTAAAACCATTTAAAGTTTTTAAAATAACAGTTTGTTTACTCCTCTGAGGTATTTAATTAGTTTGGTAATTCATTGATATGTGTTCATAGATTGCTGGTATCTATTTTTTTTTAATTCCAACTTTTAAGTCTCTGCATCTTTTTCCACCATCCCATTTCCCTAGAATTTAACTAACAGAATGCACTTCAGTCTTTGTTTTAAGACTTTCTGCTGCACTAGTGACCTGAGGAAGAGCTTTTTGTATCCATAGGTTTGTCTAGTCTCTCTCTCAACTATACAGTTGGTCCAATGAAAGAGATCGCCAAAAAAACCCTCCTTGCTTCCTGTATATTTCCCAGACTTTCACAGCTACAATGCTGCAGGACTACTATTAATGCAAGACTGATTTTGCTTACCTTCTTCTTGATAGTAGCCTGTTCAAGAACTTCAAGTTCTTGCAAGATCTTGATGCAAGTGAGGAAGCTTTACGACTGATCAGATTTGGCTGAATGCTCTTCCCATGAGATGTCAGGGTGGTTGAAATTGCCCATGGTGACCATGCACTGAGAGTGTGCAGCCTCTGCCAGTTCCCTAGCGAATTGGTGGTCAACTCTTCCTCCTGGTTAGGAGGTCTGTAATAGTCTCCTACAGTTATATCCCCTTCACCATATGTTAAACCACAGGCTTGCAAGTCACCCTCCTTGGGTGCCAATCTCTGCTTGTAGGAATGTGTACATAGAGAGCTACACCCCTGCCCTTCCTTGCAACAAGATGCCTCCTGTACAGGGTATAGCCATCAATACCTGTGGTCCAGTCATAGGTGGAGTCCCACCAGGTCTCCATTATCCCTATGAGATTGTATTAAATTTTTGTTTAGCAGAAAGGCCAGTTCCTCCTGTTTGTTCCCCATGCTCCTGGCATTTGGAAAGCCTGCCATTGGAAGCCCTGAGCTTCCTTGTCCTGTTAGAAGAGTCCTGTCTTTGGTCTGCGGCAGGAATGAGTTTGCTTGTGTTACCTGACCTGCTGATTCTGTGGTTGTCGCTTCCAGGGCTTGTACTAGTGATTGTCTGCCTGTCTCCCAGAAATCTTAGTTTAAAGCCCTGTCAAGCAGTTCAGCCATTCTGGCCAAGAAGAGCTTCTCTTTCTCATCTGAGTGAGATGGAGGCTGTCCCTTCCCAACAAACCACCGTCTCTCTCTCAGAAGTGCGCACTGTGATCGGAGAAGCTGAAGCCTTTGTTGATGGCACCAATGCCTCAGTCTTTTGTTGACTTCTTTGATGCATCTATCCCTCCTGTGTCCATGGTCTGTAACCAGAAGAATTGAGGACAAAATGACCTGTGCTCCTAACCCCCTGAGCCCAGCCTCCAGAACCCTGTAGTCACTCATGGCCTGGCCAGGATTGCTCAGAGCCATGTCATTTGTACCCATGTGGATGAGAAGCATGGGGTAGTGGTTGGAGGGCGGATGAGTTTAGAAAACCTCTCTGCCACATCCTGGATATGGGTCCCTGGGAGGCAGGAGACCTCATGGGCCAGGGCATCAGGGTGGCAGATCGCTCCCTCTGTCCTGCTCAGGAGGGAGTTGCACATCATGACCACCCTGCGTCTCTTCTTAGGGGTGGCAGCCAGCTGCCTCCTCTCATCCGGAGCCGGTGCTTCTGCTGGTGTCTGGTCTGGTGGTGCGAGAGGTGTGTACCTGTTGCCCAGTTCCAAAGGAGGAGTGACCCTGGTACTGTGTGTGCTGGGACATGAGATGACCGTCTTCCAAGCATCACTCGGGTGCAGCTCTTGGTTGATCTTCCTGTTGTCCATCTTCACATAGTCAGGCATCTGTGCTCTTCTCTCTTTGTTCTTCAGGAGCCTGTAGTAGTCATCAGGCTCCTGCTCGTGGGCCTTGATGGCACGAAGTCTGCCTACCTGGGCCTGGGTCTCCAGGTACCTTACTAAGGAGCATACACCACAGGTGGGGTGACCTTGCTCCCATTCCCAGTTGCTGGTAGCCATGCCAGGCAGCCCCTGCACCCTGGGGCCAGGGGCTCCATCTGGGTGGAGGCCAGAACCATGGATTCCATCTGGGTGGGAGGCCTCAATGGTGCAAGGGAAGGAAGCACCAGCTGGGGCTGAGCTGGGAAGCCACAGGGCATAACGTGTCCGCACCATTGTATGAGATAATCTTCATCAACATAAATTAAACTAACCAAGTTACCATAAGGAAAAGAACCCCTCTGTAACAATAGGATTCCCTCTAGGCTGTCATAATGTTCTTGTCATCTGGAGGGTACAGCCTTAACTTCCTACAAAAATATTCTTTTTGTTCTTCTTCCAAGCAGTCCCTCTCACAACTTTCCCCCAAAGCAAGTGGAGGAGAAAGTGAGGGTGCAGTTAACTCTTGAGGACTAGATCTGGGCTAAAACTACACATATCTTATCATCATCCAGTATCCCTCAAACATGCATATATATATATGCACATTTGTAGTTAAATTAGACAAGGGCATTGCCTCTCTCTCAGTGACAAAAACAATCCATTCCATGGCTACATCTACATTAGATACACTGGCTGATGGGATCACACCAGTACAAAAACCCACAGAGCATTGTGTCCTCACTAGACCTATGGTTTCAAGTTCACTTCTGTCCCATGTCTGCGCTATATTATGAAAAGCATCATTTGTTTGGTGAAATCTTTGACTGGATCAACTATATAGGTGGAAGATATGCAAGATAAACCATTCTCCCTCTCGCGTACTCTAAACCATCACAGCTATAACAATGATACAACAGCACTATTTCATTGCAATTGCACCATTCTTTGAGTTCTTATCCAACACTTTCTCCCTCATGGGAGATTTGAAAGTGTCTGGAACACAGAATTGATTCAGGAGAAGAGGTCAAAAGCTTACAGCTCTCTGGAGAAGTTTCACATCTCCAGAAAATGGACAATTTCCAAATCCTTTTCTCAAGATGGAAACCATAATGAAAGCCTCAGCTTTTGTTCTTTCTTCAGCAAGAAAAGTTTCTGCTGGAGTTTTTCAAAACTAGTCACAAGGTTTCTTGGCACTTCCAAACATGTTGTGAGGTTTTCATAGTACCTTAAAAAAACAAAGATAGACCCAGGAGCCACAAGGACTTATTGCTACAGCAGTTGTGCAATATCCAATCCCTGAAATAACCAGATCCGTGCAATTGTTATGAATGATATTGACCCTATGAAATATTCCTTTTGAGGTAGTCATGACCACAAAATTCGCTGGGCCAAATTCCTTGAGATCTGGGATAAGCATCAAAGCTACAGAGTTTATTAATGAGGGAAGAGATGTCATTGTATATTTGCACTGACCTAGCCCAGATATTACACTGGCAAACCATAAAAGATGAGGACACTTCTATCTCATCAGTTCTTGGAACTTACTCTCCTCAATAGTTACTATCCAGTAAGACACCAGTTTGGAGCTGGGGAGCCCAAATATTTATGCAGAAAGTAAAAGCATGATCATTGTGTGAAAGCTGGCAAAAAGTGAATTGTCAGCCATTATTGTGAACTTTAAGTACATCTTGAGTGCTGCTGCTTGCATAGATACGATGCTGTTGGGTTTTTTTTCCTGAAGTGAACGAATCTGAGAAAAAAAAAATTCTCTCATGGTATGGATTTTCCTTTCTACTATATACTCACAAGATAAGAATGAGCAGGACAATATACAGGACAACAAACAACAGAATTTAATAACTGCTCCTGTGCGCACACAAAATCTGAGCACTAGCTAGTATGCATCATGCAGAAGGCAGGGTAGAGATGCACTTTATAGACTAATTCAGTGTTCTCAATATTTTTAGATTTGAGGCACCCCTTGATAGACTCAAGGCATCCCTCATAGACCTGAGGCTCCCATCCATAACTTCTGTGAACTGAGTGGCACCCTATTTTAAAAAGACAAAAAAAATAATAATAATAATAAAAAAAACCCAGCTAACTAACTTGTTTATTACAGTTCTTACCTCCTTGCAGAGGGGCCAGGCAGTGGGGGCAGGACAGTGACCAGGCTGGGAAGAGCCTGAGCATGCACTTACCTGCTTATTCTCTCACAACTTGGGGCACTCTCAAAGGGTCTTGTGGCACCTCTGGGTGCCCCAGCACCCCAGTTGAGAATCTAATTAAATCAGAGATGCATCAGATTTCATGAATCTGAGCCCACCTCATCAGATGCTGTGAAAGGACATGCACAGAGCAGTCTATCAAATAATCAGAATCAACCATCTTTGTGCTGGATATACACAGATAGGTTTGTGCAGCTGGTAAGCCATCAGGGCTAGGGACAAATGTTATACATAAACTGGTATAAGTGATTGGAAACCAGTTCAAATCTATAACACAACAGAAGTTCAGTGCACACAAGCTGCTTTCAAGATGGCCAAAACCATTTTAAGATAAACCTGGATGGACGTAGTATCAGACTTAACTGATTTAGGTTAAACAAGTTTACTGAACTTCTGTCTGAGATCCCCTCCAACTTCAAGTTAACTCAGTCCTCCTGCATCTCTGGATGCTTTGCACCTCCCCTATAATCCTCCCCCCCGCAGGGCGGGTGGGCTAGCCTTGGCTCAAGTTGTCTGCTCCAGCTGAACAGTGAGGCACGCTCTAGTGCCTCCCAGCTTCTGACACAGGCCACTGCAAGCATGTGGCTGCATTTCCAGAATCAAAAAGTGAATGTCTGCTTATTGGTTCAATCTATCCAGTTTAGACCAACCTGCAAAGGTTGAATTGATTCAGCCTTGGGCTTTTTGACTCTCTGTTCTTAGCCCTTCAGAACATACTACAAGCTAGTTGCTTGAATTGGGTCAAATAAATAGAATGGGTTCCTCGGAGAGAGTGGGAAGAGAGGAAGTTTACAGCATAGTTAAGAAGCCTTTGTTCTCCATGCTCTTATCTTTAGTCTTCTCATGTTTCTGCGTTTTTCCCAGATATAACATGATGGTTGTGCCAAGTGGTAATGAGAACACTTGGTATAATCCCAGACAGTCATTTGTTCCAGAAATTTTAATTTTGGTTCAACATATTGTATTTTACTTCTATCATTCGATTATGATGGCATATTCTGATGGAGCAAGTATTTAAATAACAGTACAATTTTAGCTGCACACATAGAAAAACATGATTTAAAGTGCAGAATTGTTTCAGCTTCATGGGCCAAAAGTAATGACAATTTAAGCTACTCCAGTGACTTGAGTGGGATTGAAGGGTCCTAGAAATCACTTCAAGTGTAATGGCTATAGTGCACCCTTTTCTCTCAAGTTCATAGTAATTAAAATAACAAAAATAAAGTTACAGGTAAAAGTACTGTGTTCCACAGAGACAGTCTTCAATGCATCTCTCTCTTCTTTGTTGGGCAAAACTCCATTTCATCTCTATTTTCTATGTTTTGTTCTGTAGCCAAGTTTTTTTATTCTTTCCCATGGTCCGAGCAGGACCTCTGCTGTCTTTAGTTTAACTAGTCCACGAAATGGTACTGTATCAAAGCCTTCCTGAAAATCTAGATTTACCAGAGTGTATGTATTTCCCGTTATCCAATCTGTCTGTGAATTCCTTCAAAATATTCATATCCATATAAAGCCAAGAAAGTTAGCAAGATAGGGTTTTCTTTTTAAAACACATATTCAGCCTATCCTTAAAGAATTAGGCCTGCCACTTTTGGGCTCTGTATGCTGCCTTCATGTCTCCCCTGCTCGCTGGAGCAGGATGCCTGGATATGATATGTGGCTGGCACCACACAGGTATGTGAAGAAACTGGCTTCACTGACTGAAGGCTCAGAGGGGACTTTGGCACCAGGGATCCAGAACAGGGACAGCAGGGGCCATGAAGCCCAGGCAACGTGAGTGAAGTCCAGCAGAAGCAAAGGCTGTGAGCTGCTCCTCTGTGTAACCATCATGCTGGACCTGCAAGCAGAGGGAGCTACATGCAAGTCTCACCATGTAAAATGACCTGTGTTACCTCTCAGCTCTGTGTTCTTGGGGGACCCGTGGCACAGGATGGGGCCTGTCTGACTCTTCATAGACATTTGGGCTGGAAGGGATCATCGAGTCCAGCCCCCTGCCCAAAGGACAGGAAGTCAGCTGGGGTCATAGGATCCCAGCAAGATAAGCATCCAATTTGCTTTTGAAGGTATTCAGTGTAGGTGCTTGAACCACCTCCGATGGCAGGCTGGTCCAGACCTTGGGGGCTCGGACAGTAAAGAAATTCTTCCTTATGTCCAGCTTGCAGTAGTTTATGACTGTTCGACCTCGTCATCCCTTGGGGCGCTCTGGTGAACAAACGTTCCCCCAGATCCTGCTGGTCACCCCTGATAAACTTATAGGTGGTCATCAGGTCACCCCTGAGCCTGCGCTTTTCCAGGCTAAAGAGCCCCATGGCTCTCA
>NW_017729032.1:173364291-173370363 GCF_001723915.1 Gavialis gangeticus
AAGGACTTACAAAAGACAAGGAAGATGCAGTGGGAGATGCTTCATTTTCATCAGCTTTGTCTAGAGGGGTTTAGGTGCAACTCCCCTGGTCTCATTTGCATCAGAGATGGAACTGGATGATAACTCATTTAAATGGGAAATGGGACAGGCATGAACCTTCATTAGCATTCAGGATGGAGAACAAAGATTCCAAGGCAAGGACCGCACTGAATTCTGGGATCAGAAAAGCAGGGGAGCGTTGCATGATGGGGAATCCTTGCTCCAAATGCTAATCAACCTACATCTCCACACACCCAGCTCAGCATTTATCAGATCAATTCTAGTAATGACTCCTTTATTGGTATCCAAAACACTGAATCTGCCTGTCTGTATTGTGAGCTTGTGACAGGTGTGCCTCTTCGGGGTCCATCCACTAGTGACCCCGCAACACCAATTATGGGCCCACCTTCTCACCTGCCACGCCTTGTTGTTACTTGCTTAATTAGAGGATATTAATCAAGTGGGAGGCTGCCCATTTTCTGTCTCGATGCCTGGGGCACTATCTGTGGCTCCCTTCCTCCCCTTACACCACAGCCCAAGCCTCGCGGATGTACCTGACGTTGTTCGGATCTGTTCCACTCTCGCAACCTGCACCCCACTGATGCTCAACTTGCCTCACAGCCTGCACCTCTCTGGTGTTCTGGCTCATCTCCTCTAACTGTGCCACACAGGCGCTCTGGCTTATCTCTCACAACTGTGCCCCTCTGGCACTCAATCACTGCCCCCTTGCCTTGGGGCTCCCCACACTGCCCCCTCTCTGCAGCTCAGGTGGCCGTAGCCATACCAGGCCCCAAATCTCCTCCTCGGGGGTCTTGAACCCCCTTCTGGGCTCATCCTTACCTGGCCTCCGATTCTTCGCTCCCCTTTTCAGGACTGGGGTCAGCGTACCCGCAAATGCTGTGCCCTCTCTGGCACTGGGGTCCCCACGCTACCATGTAGCCCCTATGAGACCTTCCCCAACCCCTAATAGCCTCACCTGGTCCTCCGGTTGAAACAACAAACACAAAAACAGAAAGCCCCTGGGCTATAACGTAAAAAGCTAACCCGTCTGGCCAAACAACCTTCAATCCCTACTGGGAAATACTCCAACCCCAGCAGCGCCCAGGGGATGCTCACACAGTCAGAGTTGTCCCCTCTGTCTGCACTGGCCAAGTTCCTCCTTCCTTGATTGCCAGAGAGGAACTACCCTCCTGGCCTTCTGCCTGGGCTTATATGGGCCAGGCCCTGCCCCTTCCTGTCAGTTGGCTCCCCAGCGGTTGTCCTGGCAACCAGCACCTGTTACTCTGGCTGCCAAGGCAACTGGCAGCTAAGCTTCCCCCATCTTGCCACTAGGGGTCTCTCCCGAGCTGTTTTCTGCTCTCAGGCACAGGGCACCTGAGTGCTCTGCGACTGAGCTCCCTCAGGGTAATGCCACCCATCTCCAGGTGTGATCAGTTCCTATTATCCACCACATGAGCCATTGTTTACCCATAAACAAACCCAGAGTTCTTCCTTGAGCCACTGTTAGTTCTCTACAAAACCCCTACCCAAGCTCAAGTTTCTGTCCTGGTGCTTGGATCCAAAAAGCTGCACCAGTTCCACTCCTTTCCTGCCTGGAATCTCTCCATGGGTCATGCTCAGAACTCTGCCTGTCTGCAAGCTCCAACCAGCACCTGGGAACCTCGACTAGTTCAAGCTTCGCTGAGCAGTGAGATCCCAACTGTCTCTGTCTCTCTCTCCCTCTGACTCCAGGAACCTGACTTTTGCTTTCTCACTCCAGAAACAGCTTTCTAAACCTGACTTTTGCTAATCAAACTTGAGCTAGACTTCCCCAAAAACCTAATTGAAACTATGTAATATTGTAACTATTTATTTGTCTCTCTTGTATGGCTATTACTGGTATCATCATAAGTTCATATACCTGGCAATAAATAACTCGTATGGTCAAGCTGGTTGCTATACTCTCTCTCTGAACCTCACTTACTCTTTCTTCCCCTTGACCTCCCCATTTGCTCTGCAGCAACGCTTCTTTTACCTAAGCCAAAGATGCCTGTAATGCCCTATACTACAGTGGGGTCTGCTCGTCAAGGGGGGCTTACTACTAGGACCATTGTGACAAGAGATTGTGACGTGCTGAGTTTTGAGGCGTATGAGGGTATCAGCTGAAAGTGCTGATTGGACCCAGCCTGCTCAGACATACTCTGTTAGCGTGTGTGTGTGTGTGTGTGTGTGTGTGTGTGTGTGTGTGTGTGTCTAACTGCATTTATTCCTGTCCAGCTGAAATAAGGGATGAACTGAGTTCAAGGCACATGAGGGTGTCAGCCTGTCAATGCTGAATAGTCTGGCCTGACTCAGATGCGCTCTGTTAACCTGTGTGCTTGTGTCTGACTGCATTTTACTGTTGCCCTGATGAACTGAGTTCAAGGCATATGAAGGTGTTAGCCTGTCAATGCTAAATAACCTGGCCTGGCTCAGCCATGTCCTATTAATCTGTGTCTGTATGTGCATACATGTGTTTGATTGATTTGGTGGTTGGAGGAATCCAGCCCCATTGAACCGGAGTCGTGCAAGATAGCTCCACTGGGGGTAAGGACTTGCAGAAGAGAGAGCTACAACTCTATATAGAAACACAAGTAACACAAGCAGCACATTGATAGAATTACAGAGACCCCAAAAACATACCCCTAATAAATGAGCACACCTCAAAGTGACAGGCAAATCTGGTAACACCCGAAGGCATTCAGGTACTCAGAACCAGCCCTTTGAATTGTTTATGAATTGATTTGAAATTATATGGACTTTTTAGCTGAAGAAAGAATTGACTTAAGTCCTCCCTTTGGTGGGAGAACTTAGTGACTTTCAGGCAGGCATGTCTGGGCTACTTAATTTGTTTAGAAATTGATTTGGAACCACTTGGACTACTTATTAAATTTATTCACCAGCAGGAAGACTTAATGAATTGTTGCTGGCTTTGATTGCATTGATTATTTTTTGTAGAAGTTAATTTGAGATTATAGGATCTATCCATCCTTTGGAAGAATTAATTTGCCCATTAATGGAGGATTCAATGAATTGGACTGATTAATTTGTCTGCTGACTGACCTGCCTTCCTGGTACACCTTACCCTAGGCGTTGTAGGACGGACCCCAGGTTGAAATCCAGTTGGTGTGTGGAAGGGGTAAAAGGGGAGGTGAAGCCCCAAACATCATTTGTGTGTATGGCTCATGTGGGCTTTCATGTATGACCAAGGACCCTCTGTGACAGGGGTCCAACTCAGGGTCAGGTATTGGCTCGCCCACCTATCTCTGGGCTAACTGGCCACCTACTTCACCCAATACACCTTGGATGATGCAATACAATGATGTTAACAAGGTAGGAGGATGCCCATTTACTTTCCCTGGTGATAAGTGCTGATCCACATGACTCCAACCGTCTCTTATTGTGTCCTATACCTCACATATGACAACATAAGTTCATGATAGCTCCAGCCCATGGCTGAGCCAAATTCTGCCCCTTGTAGGGCCTCTAACGTAAACACTCTGCCCTTCTCCAGGCCTCTTTCGCACCACCCTCTCTCACTGGGCTTCTTGTACTCTGCCCACTCTCACTAAGCCTCTCATATACTGCCCCCTCCTGGGCCACTCTCAACCTGCCTTACTCCACACAGCACTTTGGGTGTCCCTTGGGCCTTACTCTGTGCAGCACTTCAGGCTTGCCTACTCACTCGCCAGCCAGGGTACACGCAATACAGGCTGGCCTCTCCCAGACGCTACTGTATGTGATCCACAGCCTTATTCCTTACTCCAGGCTGAACTCAGCCGCTGGCCCATCTCATGCACAGCACTTTGGGCTGCCAGCACACACCCTACTCTATGTGGGCCTCCACGTACTTCTGCCCCCTCACTGGGGATGCTGTCTCCCTGCCGCCTCCCTGGGGCCACCAGTGTTTTTCACCCGATGGGGCTCAGGTGCCTCTCACTAGGCATGCCTGGCCCTCTGTCATTGGGGTCTTTCACCCTATGGGCTCAGGTGCCTCTCTCTAATTGTGCCTGGCCCGATGCCTGGCCCTAGCTTTGGGTAACCCACCAGGCTGTGGGGGCTGGGATTTTAAGGCTCCCCTACCTGCCATTCACTGGGGAGGCAACTGGCCTAGAATTTCTGGGGAACTTCCTTACCACAGAGAGTCTCACCAGGCCATCCTTCCTCAGCAGGGTGCAGTTTTCTGTCATACCCAGGACCAGGAGTCTCCTACCATTCCCATAGCTCCTGCCTCTACCTCCAAGTTGGTCTGAGCAGCAGGTCAGCTGGGTTTTGCTCTTTCAGCTGACAGTAGCACACTGTTGCCCCAGCTCTAAGAGCATGGGTTAAAATGGAAGCTGCTCCTCCCCCTCCTCCAATCCCAGGGTCCTCCTGGGGTCATGTGACCACCAGATAAAGGCTAGCCCACACCTGCAGGCTGCCCTGCTGCCTGCTTTCAAACCTTAAAGTGGTAGGCACCAAAGGTACTCTGCCACATCTTCCCTCTAACTTTCAAGATCAAGATGTAGCAGGTAAGATGAGGGACGAGTCCTATGAGCACATTAAGAGTCAAACTGTCCAGCCCTAAGAGCTGGCACCCCAGGGGTAGGAGTGCATGTGCCTTACAGCACAGCATATACTGACACCACTACCCCCACTACCTTGTGGGTCTTTAAGAGAAGGCTGGATAGGCATCTGACTGGAGCCATTTGACCCCAGCACTCTTTTCTGCCTAGGCAGGGGGTCGGACTCAATGATATGTTGAGGTCCCTTCCAACCCTAGCATCTATGAATCTATGAGTAGGAACATGCTTAAGCACATTCTTAACCCCCATAGAGCTCATTTTAAAAACAAGGAGCTTGAGTATTTTAAGTACTTTCTCTGGGTCTTACTGTCCTCAAACAAAGCAACTTACAGGAAGTTTTACTGCTTATTGTTATTAGGGTGTTACCTGCATTTTAAAATGGTAAAATAATGCTTTGCATGGTGCACCATTTAAGCGAATCAATCTTTTGAGGGCAGGCTGGTTGGTCAGGAGAAGAAATCAGGAACAAGAGGGAAGGTAAAAAGAGGGAATAAGTAAGGTCCCATATGACATAAAATAAAGGTTAGGTTAAGTAATGATTTTAACTTAAGAACTTATTTAATTGCTTATACACCAGTGCTGGCAGCCTGGATAATAGACCAATTGGACTGCTCATTTACAAAGGTAAGTACAGCCGAGTTGGTATTACTCAAACCTGACAGGAAGATTGACACAGTTAAAATGTTAATATCAACCCTTAAAATTACAACTGTGTGATTTTTTTTTTTTTTTTAGTGAATGTTAAACATAGTCTTTCTGGACTTTAGGAAGGCCTTTGACACTGTCTTTCACCCCATTCTCATTAAAAAATTAGGAGATTGTGGTGTCAATGCCTACACAGTCAGATGGGTCACCAGTTGGGTGGAGGGCCGCACCCAGAGAGTGGTGGTGGATGGGTCATTTTCGACCTGGAGGGATGTGGGCAGTGGGGTCCCCCAGGGTTCCGTCCTTGGGCCCGCACTGTTCAACATCTTCATCAGCAACTTGGATGAGGGGGTAAAAAGCACCCTGTTCAAATTCTCAGATGACACTAAGATGTGGGGAAAAGTGGGCATGCTAGAAGGGAGGGACAGGCTGCAATTGGATCCAGACAGGTTACAGGGGTGGGCATATGAGAACAAGATGGGATTCAATACTGACAAATGCAAGGGGCTCAACCTGGGGAGAAAAAAACAGCAGCATATCTACAGGCTGGGGAACTCCCTTCCCATCAGCACAGAGGCAGAAAAGAATCTTGGAGTCATTATAGACACCAAGATGAACATGGGCCGCCAATGTGGGGATGCAGTCAGGAAAGTTAACTGCACCTTGCTATGCATCCACAGTTGCATCATGAGCAGGTCCAAGGAGGTGATCCTTCCCCTCTATATGACATTGGTCAGGCTGCAGTTAGAGTACTGCATCCAGTTCTGGGCGCTGCACTTCAGGAGGGATGTGGACAACATGGAGA
>NW_017729032.1:173370917-173371390 GCF_001723915.1 Gavialis gangeticus
CTCTTACCCTGGGGGTCTTTAAAAGGAGGCTAGATAGATACCTTATCAGGGTCATTTGACCCCAGTACTCTTTCCTACCATGGCAGGGGGTTGGACTTGATCTGTTCAGGTCCCTTCCAATCCTACCAACTATGAAACTATGAAACTATGACTAAAGCAAAACAAACACATTAAAAGAAACCCTCTTACATGATTTGCATTGTTCTGAGACTCCTTGAGAATTCAGGTTGAATTTACTGAGTAGTTTTGTCTGAAACCCTATATTTTTTTGAGGGGGTTGGGAGGAAGTGGGGAGATGGAGGGTGCTGGGGAAAATAGATTTTTATAGAACTACCAGAGGAGGAATCCATTGTTATGCAATACCCATGGTTAGGGAACTCACTCAGATATAGTTTCATAGTTTCATAGTTTCTAGGGTCGGAAGGGACCTGAGAAGATCATCTAGTCCGACCCCCTGCCATGGCAGGAAAGAG
>NW_017729032.1:173371988-173388715 GCF_001723915.1 Gavialis gangeticus
CCAGTTGGCGACCCATTTGACTGTGTGGGTGTCTACGCCACAGCCTCCCATTTTCTTAATGAGAACGGGGAGAGAGACAGTGTCAAAAGCCTTCCAGAAGTCCAGGAAGACTATGTCCACTGCTACCCCTGCATCTAATGATCTGGTGATCTGATCATAAAAAGCCACCAGGTTGGTCTGACAGGACCTGCCACTGATGAACCCATGCTGATTGCCCCTAAGCATGCAGTCCCCTGCTGGCCCCTCCTGGATGTGTGCCAGAATTTTTTTCTCAAACAGCTTGCCTAGGAAAATTGTAGAAGAAAAATCAGTTCTTTCTCTGCTTGGAGGGATTTGAATCCAGAACTTCCACCCACAACTCAAAAATTGCCCTAGCCAGAGCTACACACTAGTATGGGTGTGGGGTGAACTCTATCTTTCTTGTTGACAGCATTCCACTTTTTATAGTGAATTAAATATTTACTGAAGCAACTAGAACAGAGGTGTCCCATGTCATGGCTAAATACTGTAACGACCAAAGTTTCAAGCTGTATTTCTGGTTGGAGCTGGTAAGGCTTCTTAAGCTATAGAGCACATTCTGCTCTATAGCTCTACAGGTTTAGATAAGCTTAGATAATAAGCTTAGATAATAAGCATAAATGAATTAAGAGATACAATTAGGATAAAAAGTAGGGGTAAAAGGAGGTAAAGTAGCAGTTTGAAGTGGTCCCTGTCATGCACCAAATGCCTGTTTTGGCTTTCAGCAAGAGGACTGCAAACATTTTATATTTTGTAACCCATCTGGTATTTACAATAATTCTGATCCTTTTTTCTTTTTGCAATTACAATTGCAACTTTTATGAAATTGAAGACCTGAGCTTCTCAGTTCCTTTCCAATTCCCTGTCAGAAAGACTGTAGGATATGGGGTTCTACTTTTCAGACTTATAACGTGTCTACATCCTGTTAAACTACTAGGGATTGCTTTGGTATAACCATGACTATGAAAACATTTGCTGCATGCTAAAATGTCCTGTAGCTGCTGCTAGAGCAGTGCTGGAAATGCCTACTACCATCCTCCGAAAGCCTGTAAGTAGTTCTGGTTGCACCCTAGATGAGCACTAGAAAGCAGCTACCGGACATTTTCTGGCATGCAGCACTCAAAGTGTGCATGACTAGGTGAGGTGTACTCTCTAGACATACCTATAGAGTCCACTGGGATCTAGGCAATCCACACTACATTTCACAAAGAGGTCTGCTGCTTATCACACCAATTTCTTGTTTCCCCTAGATATTGTAGCTCCCGCAAGAAACAGACATACTGGGGCTATCTCAGAGCCATGTCTGCAAACAAATCTCCTTTGCATTATAGAGTTGTAGGATGCCTATAGATGTGCTCATTCACATTCTAGTTACAACATGTCAGAGCAGGCTAATTAATCGAGTCTGCTCTGCATTCTAATTAGAATGCTCCAATGTTGCCGCTCTATCATGTGTATTCAGTCTCCCTGCATATTTCAAAATGGTTGTGAGGCTGCTTTATATAAAACTTGTTGAATGAGTTTTGAATGAGATTTAGATAAAGCATCCCATAGCCATTTTGAAATGTGCAGGGGCTTAACATATGTGACTGTGAATCATTTTAATTAAAGTGGCTTTCCGGGAACCGCTCTAATTAAAATGCGCCATACCACCTCCAAGCATGTGTATAGGCACCCATAATGTGTACTGAATCCTTTCTGCAATAATGTGCCTCACCTTTCCCCGCAAATTTAATCAGTGCCCATTACTTCACCTCATCCTTCCCCATCCCCCTGAAAACTATGAAGCCTGGATACCATGAAGCACCAGTCTAGTTAGGGAAAGAAGGATATTTGCTATGGAAAAGGCATTTGCACCAAAAGCCTCTTCTCTGCAAGCTTCTTTTCAGTGTTTAGATAACTCAGAGGAGGTCTATAAGATTTTTGTGAAACTTAAAAAACCCCACGTGAATGTGTATGTGCTAAATAAACTATGAAAAAGTCAATGTGTAGGATAAAATTATTTGCAACTGAGAATAGGGATTCAGAACCTTAACTTTAACCTTAAGTGTAATTGTAACAGCGAGTCAGAGATTCCTGTTAACTAAGAATTGGGAAAACACAGCTGGCTAGCCTGCTGTGGGAATAGATAAGCAGCCAGGATAAGGGCATTGGCTAGCAGACTTTAGCCACCACAGGACCAACCATGCAGCCCATTGGCCCTAAAGGCAAACACCTGTGTGGGTTAATGACTCACCTGGCTTGGATAAGGTGCCACCCTGGGGGTAGATAAACAGAACACCTTGGAGTAGGGCACAGCTAGCAGGGAGATGGACCTTCTAGAGGGAGAGCAGTTACCAGAAAGCTCCTTTTGCAGATGCCAGAGCACTTCAAGGATAAAGCGATGAGAACCCAGGGGATGAGGGATACTGCAATACATAGTAACCCAGAGCAGAGAGATTTTAGTTAAAGCGATAACTTACCTTTATTTTGTTTGTTTACCCAGAGAGGGGAAGTTCTGTTAAAGCAACAGCTTGCCTTTATGTTTTGGTTTAGACCAGAAGTGGCTTCAAGGGGTGAAGCAGAGTGACAGAGGTACCTAGGAGGCACGCTGCTGAGTCCTTTCAGGAGCAGGGATGCAAGCCACAGGAGTGTCAGATGGGCATGGGAGGGTTTGAGCCCTGCCAGGGTTGGGAACAAGGCAGGCAGGCAGAAGACAATAGGACTAAAGCCCGAGTCAGGCAAAACAGCATAGAAGTGGCATGAGGCCAGGAGGGCAAGCCCAGAACTTGAGAAAGGTGAAGGCAGGAGACCAAAGCCTGAGAAGGGCATGAGAAAGAGGCAGGAGCCCAAAAAGGGTGAGAGCCAGAGACAGGAGCCTGAGAAGGGCTAGGACATGAGATGAGGGCCAGGGGCCCAGAACAGGAGTCCAGGGCTGTGGCCTGGAAGCTGAGGTCCAGGACAGTGGATCTTGGGTTAGGGGTTCCCAGTTAAAGAAAAGGAGCTAAGGCTAGGAAGGTTGAAGCTGCAACAAAGGCCCTGAGGCTTGAGGGGACAAACACTGTGTTGGGGACAAGCTGACCCAGTGAGATGATAACTGGTAACATCTGTGAACCATGGTCATAGCTATAGAGGTAACTGGAGGCCACGATCACAATCCTGAAGGCACCTGGTATCTAAAGACACCAGTAGGGTCAAAAGAAGGCTACAGCAGATTGTTTAGAGAGTGGTTTGGCAGTGGACCAGACTCCCTATGGGCCTTGGGCAGCTTCCCAACTCTTTTTTCAAACAACATATAAGTGTGTCAGGCTAGTAGGAGAGAAGGGCCCAAGGGGAGGGGAAGGGCCTGGAGGAGGCAGGAGTCGTGTCATCACATGGGGCACTACAACGCAACTCAGTACCGGCCCTGCCCAGTAACATTTCTCTAATGCTGTAATAAAAACAGATTAACATAAAAAAAATCTTCTCAAACTGCTTTTTTGCCCAGTCAATTTGTTTAGAAGGGATATTCACATCCTGAGAGATGAAAGACCACTGTGTTTTGCATGGAAGTGCATTTTCATTATAGAAGGCATTATATTTAATTTCTTGCTAAGCTTAAAGTGACCAAGTATTCTGGATTTTTCTGGTCTGTCCTGAATTTCGCAATTGTACCCTGGTGTCCCTAAGGATCCCCTGAAATAGGACTTATGTTTCAAGTTTGAAAAGGTAGCCTTGAATCAATGCCAGAAATCATCCTACTCCATCTGCTGAAAGGACTCTGAAAGATACTGCCTGGTGATATGGAAATGCAGCTATGTTGCTTCCAGGTCAGCATTAGACTAATTAGCCTGTTAGCAGTGTTGTATTATGGTGGCAGAAATAACTGAAACTGGGAGTGGTGTAAATTAATTCTGGGTCTATGAGTCAGGAGTGTCCAGGACTACATCCCAGAGTTTGCATTTTTAAAATTGTTTTCTTTTTTTTTTTCAGCTTTGGCAGCTTTGTTACACAGACCTCTTTTTGCTTTAGTTATATTTCTGCAGGTTGGCCTAGGCCCCTTCAAAATAGCCAAGGCATGACCTGGCCTTCTCAGTTCCTTGACTGAAACACCTCTGCCTGACTCCACCTATTCTTCCCTAGACTTTCTGCCTGACCAACTCTAGTTTCTTCTCCACTCTAAAATTCCAATAACTTTTGTATTTCCAGCAGTGCAATTTCCTCCTTTTCTGCCATGGGGAGGGTCTTGGATTTTGAAAGGGAGGTGCAGGTGGCATGGTGCATCATCACATATGACACAACACACATTTTTCCTCAGTTAAAAAGAAACTAGAAGATTTACTAATAAGCTGGGTGAAGGGGGCTTATTTGGTTTAAGATTAAAGCAAGAACAAATATAACTTTAGTGGAATGTGCATTCATTTGCTATATCATGTAGAATTATAGAACCAAAGAACTGGAAGGGACTAGTAAGATCATCAAGTCCGGTCACCTGCCATGGAAGTTATTGGGCTCAGATGAGCTCGACAAGGTGCCTGTCCAGTCTCATCTTGAACACCTCCAAGGAGGGTGACTGCACCACCGCTGCTGGGAGGGTGTTCCAGATTCTGGTGATGCTTACAGAGAAGAAGTTTTTTCTTACGTCTAGCCTGAATTTACCCTCTATTAGTTTATGCCCGTTGGTCCTCATCCTCCCTTGAGGTACCTTCCTGAAGAGTTGCTCCCCTAGTTCTTGATGCTCACCCCTGATATACTTGTAGGCAGGTATGAAGTCACCTCTCAACTGTCTCTTACATGTGTTACGTATAACAGCACAACAAACTAAACAAAAAATAATCAAATGCTGTTTCATTAGTTTTGTAGTCATTAGAATTAAATGCACATTTTTTTTAGAGTCATTAAACAAAATCTAAACTTCTTTAGCATTTTGACAGCATATCAAATACTTCACTGAAAGTTATTTGCACACCTGAGTTAACATTCACCTGAGCTGATGTTTCCACACCTGAATTAATGTTTTTAGCTAGAGTTAAAAACAGTCTGCAGGCCTGTGAAACAGGAGCTATGTTATCAGAAGCAGCTGCAGATACCAGTATCACAGAAGAAAGGATACCTTGATTAGTGGAACATCAACATCATTAAAAAGAGAGATGGTCATTAACACCTAGAGAATGAAGATTTAGGAATCTGGTAGATTATAATGAGCCACGAAGTCAATTGGCTCCCTGACTGCTGCCACTGCTAGGCAGTTGGTTTTACTCTTTGGGGCTAGGGACAGAAGTTATATATAAACTGGATTAAGTGGTCAGGACCTGGTTTAAACCTGTAACAGAACATAAGTTCAGTGCACATAAACCAGTTTCAAAATGGCCAAAACTGGTTTAAGATAAACCTAGTTGAATGTAGTATCAGACTTAACTGATTTGGTACAAACCAGTTTATGCAACTTCTGTCCCAGACCCCTTCCTGGTTTAAGTTAAATCAGATGCCACCAGCATCCCAGCATGCTTTTCAGCTCTGGGCTGTGCTCTGTGCTTCAGTAGAGTAGGGCTGGCTCCACCTTCAGCTGCTAGCAGGGATTTTTCCATCCCCAGCAGCCAGGAGCTTCACCCCTCCTCTTCTGGGGAATTGACCTAGCTCCCAGCTGGGGCAGAACAGTAAAGCTTCCGCTGCCAGCATCCACCTTCCATCAGGCACAGGGTAGGCATTTTTCCCTCCTCAGCTGCCCCACAGGACCTGCTGGGCTGTGGGCTGCACTCACCAGGGAGCCCCATGCTGCAGCACAGTCTGGGGCAGGGGAGTTGCAGCCCAGGATGTGAGGCCCCTCCCTCCTCCAGTGTCAGCCACATTGCAATCCTGCTGCAGTCTGGCAGAACAGGCCAGGAGCTGCAGAGGCTGTGCTAGGCAGGGCAGTGAAGGCTGGTTCCAGTTATGCAGGGAGGGATGACACCCACAGGGAGCTTGAGGTGGGCCTGGCTCCCCAGTAGAGGCAGGGATAAAGCGCCAGGCTGCAGCTCTGCCCAGGAGGTGCTGGACAGCTCTGATGCTCTGACCCCTGCCCCTGCCCCCCGTGGGCTGGCTCCAGTGAAGCAACGGCACTAGGGGCTTTGCTCGCTCTGCTACTCCTGGGATGCAGGAGGGGTGTGCAAAAGGGGTGGGAGAAGGAGGGGGAGAAGGCTGCTTTTCTTCCTCCTTACTCTTTTCTCAGCCGGCCTGCCAGCCAGGGAGAAAATATCATCGGGTGATCAGTCTGACTCCCAGCTGCTGAGAAGCTCACAGTCCCCACCTGAGCTAGGAGCCAGTAGCTGGGGTCATTACTCAGCCATGCCCCCTGCTTGGTTGGCAGCTGGCTGAGGAGTGAGTTGGGGCGGAAACGGCCCCCACTGTGGACTCCCCACCCTCTGTGCCAGACACAGTCTGGCTGGGGTCCAAAGCCAGGAGCTGGGCAGAGGTCATGCACCCATCACCTGCTGCCTGCTCATGGCAGTGCCGGGTGCTTGGAGCGGCAGTGGCAGGGGGAAGCAATGGACTGCCACAGCCCAGTCCAGCCTGGCCCTGTGTCTCAGGGGTATAGGCAGCAACTGGCCCGCAGCAGCCCACCCTGAGTACTTAGTGCCACTGTGAGCAGGCAGCAGGTAGCAGATGCCTCACCTCTGCCTGCCACAACAATTTGCTCCACCACCGACACAGGGAGAGGTATGGGGCAGGGAGCCATGCTCCAGCCCACCTGAAAATTGTGGTGCGCAGGGTTGGAGGTGGCAGGCACTGATCCCCACCCCCTAGGACCACCCCAGCCTGGGCTGTACTACTGCAGCAGGAAGCCGTGGTGAGTCGGGCTCTCCCACTCCTCACAGCCAAGTCACATTCCCCCTCTCTGTGGCCAGCTGCTCCTTGGAGGGACTTGGCCCAGGGTGCACATTGGTATTCCCACCGTTGCTGGCTAAAATGTGGGGATTAAACCCCGCTCTTCCCTTCAGGCTACTGGTGTCTGGCTCTTACGGCCCTGGATGCATGAGTGGAGCCTGTCAGTGCCTGTGCCCCCCCCCCCCCTCAATCGGCTACTAGGTTCTGGTCCTGCCCCTGCTCCTGCCACTAGCTGGTGAGTGAGTGAGGGTGGCAGGGCTGAGGACCCCTGACAGGGGCTGCTTCCCCCCTCCCCCTCCAGGCACACCCAGGCTGGGGTCCTTGCAGCCAGGGTGGGGTTTAAATCCTCCCCCAATCATACTCAGGCCTGCCTGGGCCTGGCCGTGCCCCTTCCCTCAGCTTAGTTTCTCTCCAGCCGTGGGTTCGTTCTATCACCCTCCAACTTCTGGCCTGAGCCAGTATGTACCTGCATTTCCGGAGTCAAAAGTGGATGTCTGTCTACTTGCAAATCAGTTCAATCTATGCAGGTTAGAGTAACCTGCAAAGATTGAATCGATTCAGGCACTGGCTCTTTGAATGTCTGTCCCTAGCCTGGCTGGACCAGGAATCAAAGGTTGCATGCAACTGCACCAGTACTTCTCCCCTAGAATTCCCAAAGGACTCTGTACTGATTATGTGCAAACTGGGTTTTTCAGAGTATTTTATTGCTTGGTCAAATTTGGGCAGACTTTCACAAGGATGGCAAAAAATTCTTCGTTAATACAAAAGCCATCCCCTGCCCAGTTTCAAGTCCTTGCAAAACAGAATGAATACACAAGAGGCTTTCAAGAAAATGGCCACTGGAATTTTTTAATGTGACCAAAACAACCAATTTTGCCTTCGTGTTGTTCTTAGAAATGGCTGCATTTTTTTCAGCTAGAAAACAATTGTCTGAGGTAGACATCAGGCATATAAAGTTTAAGCCCTAATGTTTAAGCAGATGCTCCCTCTGCCTGAAGAAGTGTGTTTGTACCTGAAAGCTTGCAAAGAAGATTGTTTCCAACTATTGTAGTTCATCAAATAAAAGATATCAGAATTACCCAAAGATCCTTGTCTGCCTATGTCCTTAGACAAACATGGCTACAACCAACACCCATGAAACTCTAATGGTTAACATTTGGCAAAGCTATCAGTAACTGAAAACAGGATTTTATTTGGGGTAATTTTGCCACATATAAATTAAGTATCCTTTTCAGATCACTTAATTATATAGCAGTAAATCTGTCCACTTTATGTTCAGTTCTATAAATGTGTATACTGAAAAGAATCATAGTTCACTTTCTCAGCTAAAAGGTGAAGGTTAAAATGAGTATAATTACCAGGGTCTAATCTAAGTATTTGAAAGAGGTATAGTTTCCTGTAATAAAATTAAGTCATTCATTTTTATGTACTCTGGAGAGCTCCCCTTATTAAATGTTTGCCACCTGAGCTTTGCTAATGATCATCTTCAAGAATCTAGGACTTGATTCTCCTACTGTTCATGTCAATGGCAAACTTGTTATATATCTCTGTGGGAACAGTATTAGGCCATTACTTTAGCAGGTATGGAAATAATATATTACCTTTTAAAATATCACAAAGCAGAAAGCTTTTTGCATGGCAGTATTCATACAATATTCTTGACAATTTTTACAATAGATTATTGTCAAAATTTATGATGAACTGTGCTTTGATTCTAGCTATCAAACTTCTGCTCTGACAGCTTGAGTCCCTTCTCCAACAGCCTCACAGAAATGGCACAAATATTGCAATAGTTGCAATACTGGTGGGAAGATTCTCATGATTATAGTATGTAAATCACTAGTTATGATTACTTATGAAGGATCAAGTGGGCTGAAAGAAAGGCAGGATAAATCTGTCATAAAAGGCTTTTTTTGGGTGCCTTGATAACTCAGAAGCAAATGATTTTTGAAAGCTCATGGATCAATTTGCTAACAGATAAAGCAATGAAACAATATTGAGCAATGTGCTGGAAATCTCATGTTTCCAATTAAATGTTCTTGGAATTCTTTTAAGTTTTCACCGACAACTTCCTAACTCTAAAAGCATCTCATTCCACACAGGAATCCTGTTTGACATCATCTTGATGGATAAAGAATTGATCTCAATTCAAGGGTTGTTTATGATTGATGTTAAGCATAATTTGATCATAGCAGCTGATTAAGTGAGTTCTTGCTCACAAAAGCTGATGCATCTCTGATTCAGTTAGTCTATAACTGGGGGTGGCAACTTATGGCCTGAGGGCCAGTTCCAGCCTATGGAACTGGAAAACGTTGCCTGTGTCTGCCTGTGCTAGGGCCGAGCAGCAAGGGGGTAGGACTGCCACCACTTTTCCCTGCCCCAGCCCCCCTCACTACCCACCTGCAGCATGGGAGCAGCTGGCCCCAGTGCTACTCCCCACAAGCTGAAACCTGCCTCCACAATACAGCCTTGGGGAATGGGGCTGGAGGAGATGGGGAGAAGTGGAAGTGGCATGTGTGCAGCTTCCAGCTGATGGGGAGCTGTGCTGGGGCCAGATAGCTTCTAGTTGTGCCCACACCTCAGGTGGGTAGCAGGGGTGGGGGGCAGGGGGAAACAGCAGCAGTGTAGATGTAGCTCCCTTCTGCCTAGCCTGGTACAGTTCCTCTCTGGCTTAAAGCTGACCTCATGCCCCAGCAAGGAAATGGGAGGGAGGGTGGGGGAGAAGGGCTGGGAAAAGCAGCGGTGGTGTAAATGCATCACCTAGCTGCCTGGCCCTGGTACAGGTGCAGGGAAAGCCCCACACTGCTGATGTGCTGCTGAAGCCACCTGTCCCAGGTCAGACTGGAGCTGGGTTGTTTGGGTTTGTGGCTTGAGACCATTGCTGGCCTTTGGTCTATAAGGTACATCTCAACCCTGCCTTGTGCCTGACTTCAGAGTAATGCAGATAACTATGGTTCTTTGATCATTATTATATTTGTTTTGATCATTATTATATTTGTTTTGTGAAAACAATGATGAGGTAAATAAATTGCAACAAAATGTTTTAAGCAGAAAAAATTAATATAATATGGACCTGTTTAAGAACATTGTCTTAGATGCTCTAACCCCCCTAATTAAGGAATTAAGACTGCACTGGGTTACTGGCTATTGAAACTAGATAGGTCTGGAGAATATGCATTCAAGTATTTAAGACAGCTCAGCAAAAACCCTTAATATTGATCATTGCAAACTCTTGTAACATTGGTAAGCTGCCAGGGGATAGGAAGAAATTTTATTGCCAACTTTAAAAGTAGTAAACCAGGTGACCCAGGTAACTGTACACCTGTTACATTGTTACATTGATCCAGGGCAAAATAATAGAGCATCTGATTCAGGACTTAAAAAAAAGAAGAAAGGTGATATAATAACAACCAGTATAGATTTTTTTCAAATTGGATATCTTTCTATAGGATTGCAAGTTTGGTTGTTAAAGATAATAGCATCGATGTAAGACTCCATTCTACCATTTGACTTAGTATTGGTGCATGCCACCTTTAATAATAGGTTAGAATGCTATGGAATTGACATGGAACACATTAAATAGATTAAAAGCTACTTAATAGAGAGATTTCATGATGTAAGTGCAATTAGGAATGTTTCTAGTGGGGTTCTTCAGGGAACATTTTTTGGGCACATGCTATTTAACATGTTTATCAATAAACTGAAAAGGAACATAATGAACTTTGAAGAGATAGCACAGAATGGGGGAAAGAATCATAAGGAAGACAGTAGTTGCTAATTTAGACTGATCTGGAGCCCTTGGTAAACTGGATATAATTAATGATGTGCATGCTTGGACTTGAGAGCATGAAGATGTGCCTGCTCCCGTCACATCCTAACTTTGCTACAGCACAAAATTCCACAAATGTGGAAAGACCCTTTAGAAACCAGTTAAAATGTGAACAAAGAGAGCAATTACACAATGGAACAACTTACCTAGGATTATGTATACCTCTGGCAATTTTTATAACAAGATTGGACATTTCTCTAAAAAATTATGCCCTCATCCAATTACAGCTATTGAACTTCAAGCAGGAATTACTTCAAGTCCTATGGCTTATTTTTTACTAGCTGTCCTATGGTTCATTTACCATAATATAAGAATATTTAGAAGTACAGTTGTAGTATATTTAGATACAGACTTCTGTTTACCACTCCAAAATAAATGCACCCCAGAGAGGAATGTTCACTTCTGTAGTCACACATTTTTTGTAAAACTGTAATTTCACCATATCTTATCTTTTTATGCCAATGAGATGCAGAGATACCAAGGATTTACAGGAAAACCTAGCTGATTTCTGACCAAATGCCCATGGACATCCTACTTATGGGTCTCCTTGCTACATAATTTCTTCCCAAAACTTTTGTTGTTTCTCTTCCCAATATTGCCTTTATTTTTTCTCTCATTCCTACTATTATGCCTAAATGGACCCAGAGGTCCATTATAAAACTTTAGTTATCTAAATAACAGTATTAGAAATTCTGAAGCTTGAATTGAAGAATTATTCAATGGACTGAAGACAGGACAGGAGATGGAGGAGGCAGGACACTATTGTTCAATGTCTTCATCAATGATCAGGAAGACGGCATAGAGTGCACCCTTTGCCAGTTTGCAGATGACACCAAACTGGGAGGAGTGGTAGATATGCTGAAGGGTAGGGCTAGGATTCATAGGGACCTAGACAAATTGGAGGATTGGACCAAAATGAATCTCATGAGGTTCAACAAGGACAAGTGCAAAGTCCTGCACTTAGGACAGAACAATCCCATGCATCAGTACAGGCTGGGGGGATGACTGGTTAGGCAGCAGCTCTGCAGAAAAGGACCGGGAGTTACAGTGGACAATAAGCTGAGGGTGAGCCAGCAGTGTGCCCTTGTTGCAAAGAAGGCTAATGTCATGCTGGGCTTCATTGGTAGGTGTGTTGCCAGCAGGTCAAGGGAAGTGATTATTCCCCTCTCTTTAGCACTGGTGAGGCCACATCTGGAGTACTGTGTTCAGTTTTGGACTCCCCATTACAGAAAGGATGTAGACCAATTGGAGAGAGTCCGGTGGAGGGCAACAAAACTGGTGAGGGGGCTGGGGGGCATGACTTATGAGGAAAGACTGAGGGAACTGGGCTTATTTAGTCTAGAGAAGAGGAGACTGAAAGGAGACTTAATAGCAGCCTTCAAGTACCTGAAGGTAGGTTTGAAAGAGAATGTAGCTAGACTATTCTCAGAGGTTACAGATGACAGAACAAGGAGCAACAATCTCAAGTTGCAGTGAGGGAAGTTTAGCTTTGATATTAGGAAGAATTTTCTCACTGGAGGGTAGTAAAACACTGGAACACCCAGAGAGGTGGTGGAAGCTCCATCCTTAGTGGTTTTCAAAACCTGACTAGACAAAGCTTTGGCTGGGATGATCTAGCTGGGAATGGTCCTGCTTTGAGCAGGGGGTTGGACTAGATGACTTGCTGAGGTCCCTTCCAGCCCTAACTTTCTATGATTCTATGACTCTATTTCTGTTGAGAGCTGTTGTGATTGTCATAAGGATAATTAAAGTTGCATTGCATTTGTAAAACATGAGGAATTTGAAATACTGACTATAGAAGGAGGGAGAGATTTACAAAAATGACTTCAAATCATATATTTAGAAGAGATTTAAATGCAATATAAACCTGATTGATGAGAAACTTAGCTACATAAGTGACATCCTTGCCCTACTGTGGTCACTGAGGGTAGGATTTTATTCCACATTTCTAAATTAAGTTAATTTATAAACATGTTCCATAAATCAGTTTACCTCCCACATTTTCCCACACTTTGTGGGATATTTTTAGTGTAGTACTGTATCTAGAAAGACAAACATTCGTCTTAGATTTGTGTAGATTGAAATGGGAGACTTCTAGTGAGAGGAACTGTTTTGCCAATATTGCCCTATATTATTCTTGCCAGGTTCATGGCAAGAACATGATATTGCTGTCCTGGTAATTTACATCTGCACATAAATTTATTCCTCTTTTTTGTCATGTATGTCAGATGACTTTTACCTCTAACTGTGGGGATAATAATAGCAGGAAAATATTGATTCCAAGTGATTAAGACAAAACCTGAGTCAGTGGCTAGAATACACAGAGGTCAGGAAAGAAGTAATTTTCCACAATGACGAACACTGTGCAACAAAATGCACATTACATGAAAACATTGCTTCTGAGTCAGGGTGAGCAACCTGTACACTTGAGGATTTGTGATGAACTGATTCATACATCACAATCTATCGCAAGCAGATCATTTAAGGCTGAAAGGTATGATGAAACAGTTCCCAGAGTGGTTACTTCCGTGAAAGTGAAAACCTGTAAAGTAATCAGAGCTATGTGTAGCCACAGCAAACAGCTGCATGGAACCATGGCTGTGTTCCAGCTGATGGGAGAAACAGAATCCTCTGAAGTAAACATTGCAGCAAACATCTATGCAGCTCACTCTTAATTTAGCAACTCACTGAACAAAGCAGTTTGTGAACCAGTTCAAAAATCCAGGTTCTACTATAGCCAGAAAATAACTAGCAAAACCCCTCTGACCATATGTCCCCTTGTTTTTAGATATGATATGGGCTGTCATATTCCCCGTCCGGGAACTGGCTCCATGATCAGCCCTCGAGATAGTCAATGGTAGCGAATCAACATGGTGTATGGTGACCAGTGGCGTTCCCCAGGGCTCTGTTCTTGGACCTGTATTCTTTAATGTATTTATTAATAATCTGGATTCTGGTGTCAGAAGCAGACTGGCTAAGTTCACTGACAACACCAAACTATGGGTAACTATGGTCACACTAGAGGATAGGCTGGCGATACAGGCCAACCTTGACAGGCTTGCAAGGTGGGCAGATCAAAACCTGATGGCATTCATCACAGAGAAATGCAAAGTGCTCCACCTTGAGTATAAACCCCCTCATCACACTTACAGGCTCAGCAGTGCTACACTTGCTAGCACCACAACTGAAAGAGACTTGGGGGTCATGATTGACAACAAGTTGAACATGAGCCACCAATGCAATGCCGTAGCTGGCAAAGCAAACAAAACTCTGACTTGCATCTACTGATGCATCTCAAGCAAAACCCAGGAACTTATTCTCCCACTTTACTCAGCCTTGGTGAGGCTGCAGCTGGAATACTGTATCCAATTCTGGGCTCCACACTTTAGAAAGGATGTGGGGAAGTTTGAAGAAGTCCAGAGGAGAGTCACATGCATGATTAGAGAACAAGAGAGCAGGTCTTATGAGGAGAGGCTGATAGGCACAGGACTCTTCAGCCTGGAAAAGCGCAGGCTCAGGGGTGACTTGGTGGCAGCCTATAAGTACATAAGGGGTATGCATCAGGAACTGGGAGAACATCTGTTCACCAGAGCGCCCCAAGGAAAACCAAGGTCCAATGGTAACAAACTCCTGAAAGACTGTTTTAGGCTGGACATAAGGAAAAACTTCTTCACTGTCCAAGTCCCTAGGGCCTGGAATAGACTCCCCTAGGGTGCAAACACCTACTCTGAAGACGTTCAAGAAAAACCTGGATGCCTGTCTGGCTGGGATCATTTGACCCCAGCTGACTTCCTGCCCCTCGGGCAGCGGGCTGGACCTGATGATCTAGTGTGGTCCTTTCCAGCCCTAATGTCTATGAAATCTGTGACACGTGCTTCAATCTGAAGGATGGACAGCTACTGTTGCAGCCAAAGGACATGAGCTATACTCCTCAGATTCTGGAAGCCTAAGTATAGATGCGCCAAAAGAGCACCAGCCCTGGAAGCAGACTGAGAGGTGACACTACTATGGCAGCCCATTGGGAAGCCTCCACCACTTCCACCTTTTCCTGGGAGCTGGTGCCATGGCAGCAGGAAACTACAGCAGCCCATGTGCGAGGGAGTAAGCACAGGTACCTTCCTCCCCTTTCCCCTCCCCTGCCTGGACCCTGGTGTTCAGCAACCAAGTCTCCCGCCACATAGGGAGTCAAAATTCCTAGTTATGCCTCTGTTAGTTTCAATGAGACTGGACCTGTGCTTCTAATATTACTTTAGGGGATTTACTTGTTTATTCAAATGTGTAATTTTAAGATTATGTAAATGTAAGTCTTCTATGAAATATAGTATAGTGAATATGAACAAAGAGGGTACCCTTAGGGGAAAAGAAACAATTTTCCAAAGAGAACTTGAATAAATTTAACAAGGCTGTTTTAATCTTTTGGTGTTATGGAGCCCACTGTCTACATGGTCTTCACACTGCCAATGTAATCTATATAATTAAATACTGTTAGAAACCAGATGCTGACAATTGTTTTTTGCAGGTGCAGAAAACAATAAGTAATTGCCTAATGAGAGCAGACATAATGGATACAATTAGGGTTATGTAAAGTGTTTTAGTGATAACTACATTGTGCATTAAGTATATGATCATTAGTACAGATTAATGAAAAGTAATGTTGCAATCATACAAAAGTTCTTCATTCACACTGGATCAGATTCAAATTGGTTCCACAGAGTGATTCAAAGAGCAATTGAAATTGGCCCTGATCCAGAAGCCACAAAACATATTTGACAACTAAAATCATGAGGTACCTCCATTTTGTGCATTACACACAGAAGTAATCCAGTAGGATCAGCTAGACACCTAACTACCACCAAAGCTCCATTGCAATTCATATTGGTGCTGGGAGGCCTCTAAAATCTGCATTAGGCCCCTGGAGAAGCACCATCCACTATACATATCAAAAGCACTGTTAATTTGCATTGACTTAAGCTCCAAAACAGTAGCAGTGTTATTCTGGGAGTGTCATGACCATTAGGCTATAGAGGCATATTCTCTCTACCTTGCTCTTTTCTTGTCCAAGAACAATAAGCTCTTGAGAAATGAGAGTTCAGACACCTCTATATTTTAGTGTGTTCTATTGACTGACATTAGGCTCTCCAGTCTTTCTGCACTATTCATTACAGGTGTGAAAGTTTCCCAGTGAATTGCTTAGAGTCCTCACTGATTAAACAAATGGAATCTTGCATTTGGGGTAATCATGTAAGTGTTAGGCATTCTGACACCTAGGCTTAGCATCTACAGACACAGTCTGAATCTACCCTACTAGTATGTGCATAATGTAAAAAGTATACTAGACTACAAAATGAGCAAGAGTAAGGTATGCATTGATCATGATGTTTTCTTAAATAACTATGAACATTGCATAACTTTCTCTTGTACTTGGGCCTGATTTTACCCTCTCAAAAAGGGTTACTTTAATAAACTGTTTTCATAGTTTCATAGTTGGTAGGGTCAGAAGGGACCTGAGCAGATCACCAAGTCCAACCCCCTGCCATGGCAGGAAAAAGTACTGGGCTCAAATGACCCCGGCAAGATGTTCATCTAGCCTCCTCTTAAAAATCCCCAGGGTAAGAGCAAGCACCACTTCCCTTGGAAGTTGGTTCCAGATCCTAGCTGCCCTGACAGTGAAGTAGCGCCTCCTGATGTCTACTCTAAATATACCCTCTGCCAGCGTGTGACCGTTATTTCTAGTCACTCCTGGTAGTGCTCAGGGGAACAGGGACTCCCCCAATGCCTGATGGTCCCCTCTGACTAGTTTGTAACAGGCCACTAGATCCCTGCTCAGCCTTCTCTTGTGGAGGCTGAACAGGTTCAGGTCCCTTAGCCTGTGCTCGTAGGGCCTGGCCTGCTGCCCCCTGATCATTCAAGTGGTCCTGCTCTGGACCCTCTCCATGTTGTCCACATCCCTCTTGAAGTGCGGCACCCAGAACTGGATGCAGTACTCCAGCTGTGGTCTGACCAGTGCCGCATAGAGGGGGAGGATCACCTCCTTGGACCTGCCTGAGATGCATCTGTG
>NW_017729032.1:173388908-173394207 GCF_001723915.1 Gavialis gangeticus
CGAGGTAAGACTAACTGGGCTATAGTTTCCTGGGTCCTCCTTCCTCCCTTTTTTGAAAATGGGAACCACGTTGGTCCTCTTCCAGTCCTCTGGCACCACACCAGAGCACCACGAGTGCTCATAAAGCCATTTTAAAGGTGTCTGCATTTATTTCACTTTCTATAGGTGTTACAGTTAATCAAATTTTAGTCCACACCCATTGTGCTTCCCAGAATTCATAACATGGTTCACCTGAGCAGGGCTTTTTCCCTTCGCTTCTTTGGAATGAACATAGCCTTTCCCTGAAGGCTCTTTAATCTCAAACTGTGCAAAATTTAGGATTTTTCCCCCTGGGTTGGATCATATGGTGCCAGAAGGTATAGCCCACAGACATGGGGTTAAAACCCTGGTACAGAAGAACATTTCCCACCATCATGACTGACAAGGAAAACAGAAAATGCCTGTAGTTTTCATTGCAAGAAAAGATTAAAGTTATGGAAAAAGGGAGATGTGGCAGAAGATTTACAAATTACTCCCTCAGTGTTATCACAGATTTGAAGGTCCATGCTAACATTTAATGAGAAGGGGAATCATGAGACTCTGTGTTCAAAATGAAAGAGAACGCATGGTGTGTTCTATTATGATGATGACAATGTTGTACAGTATTTGCTTGATTTCTGGAAATATGGTGCAATGAATATTCCCATAAATGGGAATGTTCTTCAGCCAAAAGCATTGACCTTTGAGCCTTCTTTGGACCTGGTGAATTTCAAACAAATTTTCACTGGCTTGAATTCCATAACAGACTGCATCACAGAATTGTATCAAAAGAAATCTTCAGAGAAGAAAATGATGTTTCAGTAGATAAGGATAAGAAATGAAACGCAGGAAACTACAGGCCAGATGACATTTTTAACTTTGATGAAACAGGTATGTTTTATCACCTGCTACCACATGTTATACCTGTGGCAAAAGGGGCATGAAATCCAAGGAATATTTGACTGAACTCTTCAGTTGAAATGCATTGGGCACTGAGAAGCTAAGACCGCAGGTTTTTGGCAAATAAGCTAACTTCAAGAAGGTGCATTCATTCTCATACAGTTACTCTCCAAGCAGATGTGTGTGTGGATGACACAAGTCTACTTAAGCATATGTTTGGTAAAGGTTGATACAAACATAAAACTGGGAGACAGCAAGATGCTAATGCTGAGATCTGCTCTGCACATTAACAGGCTCCAATATCTAGAATAAGTTCAGATTGAGTTTCGACTGCTCAACTGTCCTGCCATTTTGCAGCACCTGGATCAAAGTATAATTTGCTCTTTAAATACTCAGTACAGAAGCTGATTCCTAATGCAATTTCTTTCCAATCTCTACAATCAAGAGTAAGAAAAGACTGACCTCATGGAAGCTGCTTACATGATTGCTGCAGCTGGGTAGTTTGTTAAAAAATCTAGAGTGGTGAAATATTAGTCAAAGCCAGTCATAATTTCTGATGCTAACATAAAAAAATCAATAAACTTGATGTCTGCATTCCACAGTTTATTGCTACATGACTGACAGATGTTCCAGATAAGGTAGGTTTTGAAGACTTAAAGGCTGCAAAATGTATCCATTGCTTGGAACTAAGAATGTTGGAAGTTTACTGAGTAGAGCAAAGCCTGAAGAAGCTGACACTGAAAGTGATGAGGATGAGTTCAGTAAAGTAGCAGAGCAGCCAGTCAAAACCATATCAAAAGCCACAGCATTTCTAGAAAAACTGCAGCAGTTCTTTCCTATTTGTATGTCAGTTCCTGATGCAGTCTTTGCACAACTAAATGGTCCAGAAGAATTTTTAACAGGTGCAACTCCATCTTGTACAATGCAAAATTACAGACTTTGCCCAAAATACAAGGCTTCTGCTTATGTGGTACAAAGGCCTAACTTATTTTAAATAATATAGGTACCTTTACAGTTTTTGGTATAAAAAAATTAGTATAAAGATCTAAATTCAGTCCTCACTTGAAGTTCATTGTTGTGAGATTCTATCTGTACCCTGACTTCCTTCTTCCCAGTCTTCTGGAGTAAAGCTTGAGTTGCTGTGGATGTACAGACAGTGGAGCTGGACAGTCCTGGTACGGAGAAATGAAGACCCAAAGAGATAAGCAAGTATTTCTCCTGCTAGAAACTTCTCAACCCTTCAACATGGCTCTCTGCTTCAAGGGAAGGAGATTCCTTAAGACTCAGTTCTATTTCTCAGAAAACTTTAATGTTCATCTGCAGAGGCATAAGGATACAGCCGGGTGCCCAGGGCAGTTGTCCCATAGCTGACTCCCCAAGTCAGCACCCAGTGCAGCTGCCTGGATCACCCCACCCTGGTTATGCCACTCTTCATTAGACTACAGTTCTCCACCTTTTCTAAGAAGTATGATTTCCATCACGATCTTTGCCTAATACAAATAGAAAAGCCCAAGCCCTCTTGCCCAGTATCCTGTCACATGCACAGTAGCAGAGATTGGATGCTGAAAGGGAGAGTGGACTGGGTCTGACCAGGGCTTTTTCCACTGTTCCTCTCTCATGTGTAGCCTTCAGCATTTATGGTCTAGGAAGCTTGAATTCAGAGGCAGTGCCCCTAACTCCCATGCTCAATATCTCCTGGTTCCCTTTTCCTCCAAGAACTTGTCCAACCCTTTTTTGCAGCTGGCTGTCCTGGCATCTTCCACCATCTCCAGTGACAAGGAGTGCCACAAGTCCAAGGCACCCTGGAAGAGAAAAGAATGTTCTTTGGTTAATTTAAAACATGCTGCCCACTTGTTTCATTTTGTGATCCCTCCAATTCTTGTCTTGTGAAAGGGAGCAAATAAGAAATCCCTGTGGACTTTCTGCATTTAGTGGTGTATACACCCTTCTTAATCATCCCTAACATGTCATTGGCCTTTTTTGATGCATGTGTTTTTAGTGAACTGACCATCCTGCCTCCCACATCGACCCCGATGCCATTGTTGCCCACAGTCATGTCCCCTCAGGACCTTTCCTGCCTTTTCACCTACCCCTAGCACAGGGACATGTCTCTCCTGCCATCTGGGTGGTGCTGTAGTGTCCCAGGGCTCCAAGAAGCATGCTCCATGTGCACTGTCACACAAGGGACAGGCCACAGGCTGCTTAGTGCACACCTGAAGCCAAAGGGAAGGGAGCAGTAGCTAAGTCCCTGGGGCTGGAGCCCGCTGCGCGCAGCGTTGCCAGGTCTCAAATATAAAATTATCATACTGGAAGGTCAAAATGATCGGATTTGCTGAAAAATGACCATACACTGTAAAATATGCAAATAAGCATGCAAAGAAGTCTTCTTTACTTTATATTGTTCACTATATTGCCAGTGAATGAGGACTGGGTCTTCAAAGTTGAAGGATTTCCTTTTGTGGGTTAAGGTATGCGATAAAAAATTACTAGGGGGGTGTGTGTGTGTGTGTGTGTGTGTGTGTGTGTGTATATATGTATATATATATATATATATATATACACACACACACACACAGGCATACCTTGGAGATATTGCGGGTTCGGTTCCAGACCACCCCAATAAAGCGAATATCGCAATAAAACGAGTCACACAAATTTTTTGGTTTCCCAGTGCATATAAAAGTTATGTTTACACTATACTGTAGTCTATTAAGTGTGCAATAGCATTATGTCTAAAAAAACAATGTATATACCTTAATTAAAAAATACTTTATTGCTAAAAAATGCTAACCATCATCTGAGCCTTCAGTGAGTCGTAATCTTTTTGCTGCTGGAGGGTCTTGCCTCAATTTGTAAATAACGCAGTATCTGCGAAGCGCAATAAAGCGAAGCGCAATAAAACGAGGTATGCCTGTATATCCAAATATGTGTATTGGCAGGGGAAATACCATGACCACCAATCTGGTTTTCCTAGTTGCAAGGGAAAACCACGAACATGGCAGGGGGCAGTACCCTGACCCAGGTAATGTATAGTTAGCCTCCCACTTTCACTTCCAGTGGGAAGATCTTGGCTATACACCGACTTTATGGAAATGGGAGACTTCTTCCTAACTTGCTCCTGTGGCCATATGGCTGAGAGCAAGCGAAACTCGGGGGCATCAAACGCCATGCCTCCGGTCTTGAGTCTGCACGTAGGATGCCCGCCAAATGATCTGGAAGCATCTGAAGCCCCAGGCTGGGGTGGAGGATGTTTGCCGGTAGCTGGGCCACATATGGTTCTTGAATGACTCATGGATTTGGCTCATTTGGCTTGGGACATGAAACGTTTTACTTAAAAAAATAAAAAAGACAGCTAATGTTATTTGTGAAGAAACACAGAAGTTAAAGGATGTAAATAAGGAGATTTGATGTTAGTTTAAAGAAGCGTTATGTAAAGTGATGTAAACTGTTTTCTTTTTAACGTGCGTGGTGGGGAAGATTTAAATTTTAATTAAAAAAAAAAAGCCCCCCAAACTCCAGTCAGTTATGACTGCCTGCGAGTGACTTGGGTTTTGTATAGACTGCGTCAATTCCTTGCCTCAAAAATTATTGTGTTTTGAACGCCTTTTGCTCTACATGCAAAAGAGCAAGAACTCTTGGTTCCAAAATGATACCTTTTATTAGACTGACTGAGAAACTGTAAAAAAAAAAAAAAAAAAAAAAAAAATCTTTTTCTGCGAACTTTGGGGCTTTTCTCTGTTGAGATTTCTCAGCGGATATAATACAAGGTGTCAATTTTGAAAGCAGGAGTTCTAGATTTCTGCATTTCTTTTGGTCTTATACTAACACGGCTACCACATACTTTCCTTGTACATTGCACGTGCCTCGTACAAGGGCTGAAACGCTCGTATCCACACACAATCACCCCACGCTGGGCAACACCAGCAGCGCGCCAGCCGGGGGCGCACTTTTCCCCGCCCCATGAGGTGCGGGGGGCAGCAAGGGACGCGCGCGCAGCTCACGTCACGGCGCATTTCATTTGCATAACCGCTGGAGCCAGCTGGCTGAAGGGCCTACACACAGCAAGGGGAGGAGGAGGTGGAGGGCAGCGCGTGACGTGTCCTCCCTACGCCCACCCCCCAGCCAATCCCAGGTGGGGGGGCGGGGCCAGGAGGGAGCGGGCCCCCCCCAACTTCCGCCTCGGCGCAGGCTCCGCCCTCGCGGCCGGGAGGGGGCGGGGCTCGTCGCCGCTCCGCCATGAAGAGCAAATGACCTCGCGGGGCATGAAATGGAAGTTCCACCGGGGGGAGCGCGTTCTCTGCTTCGAGCCCGACCCCACCAAGGCCAAAGTGCTCTACGATGCCAAGGTGCCCGCGCCCCCGCCCCTGCCCCTCCCCCCGCG
>NW_017729032.1:173399207-173403876 GCF_001723915.1 Gavialis gangeticus
CACTGGGGGCGGTGCCGTTGTGGCAGTTAGTGCACGGGCTTGGCCCGGGCCGGCCGCTTCTGGGGGGGCGGGGCTGGAGCCGGGTCCCCTCCCGTCCCGGGGTGGCCGGCTCCTGCCCTGAGGGTGCCGTCGACTCTGAAAAGCATGCGAATAAGGCTGCTGTTACTTTGTTTTCTGTTGCTCCCTGTAAAGCACCAGCAAGCGAGTCCTGGCCCCCTTCGTCCCCACAATGCGAGGAGCTAGCCCTAGCCACAAGGATTGTTATGGCACCTGTAGAGCTTCTCTGGAGGTTTCCCCCCCAGGAGGTTTGAAGCTGCCAGACTGCTGGGGGGCTGCCCGCAGGTGTGGCTGCTGGAGAACTGCCTCCCCCTGCTGTCCAAATGCAAGTCGGAGTTGGGGCCGTGCTGCAGTTGCCCGTGAAAGCTGGGGGGAACCAGATCTAGAGTTGCTGTGCCTTTGCAAGCACTGGCTTTGTAGCCGGCAGGCTCCTTTTGGGGCTCTTTTTACCCCGGGATAATTACTTTGCAGGTGTGGCCACTCTACATTTATTGCGCGATTGACCAGTTTATGTGATGATTGCACTGCCCGTGTGGTGGGGCTAAATTTACTGTGCAACTTGCCAACTGTGATAATTACTTTGCATGTGCGGCCGGTCTTCCATTGCACACGTGGCTGGTCTAAATGTACAGTTCAGTTGACCAGTTAATTGCATAATATATATATAACATCTGACAGGGGCCTAGGAGCTGCTATTTTCCAAGGGATGCCAATGGTCCAAAGAGGTTGAGAACCACTAATCTAGATCTATTGTTCACCCTATCCAGAAAAACTCAGAATAGCTTATAATAAATCATAGAAAATAAGGGTTGGAAATGATCTCTGGAGGTCATCTAGTCCAAGCCCTTGCTTAAAGCAGGACCATCCCCATCAGGGCTCTGTTGAGTTGGGCTTTAAAAACCTCCGATGGTGGAGATAAACAAAAATGACAAGCAACAAAAGCATGGTCAGTTCTGTTCCCTTTATTTTCTACGGATAATAATTGTACGAGCTCCTTAAACTTTTTTTTGTTTTTGTTCTTTGCATTTGTACTATATTAATTTAACACTTCTAAAAAATGTTCTAAGAATTTCAAAAAGATGGGAAGACAATCCTTGCCAAACCAGTTTGCCATATGAATTTTAAAAATACGATGCAAAAGAAGGTGATCAATAGGGTAGGGATTAGGTTGCAGCAGAACAGGATTTACAGCTGTAGGGTTATGTGGCTGCGTGCTGTAGGCATGTGCCTGTTTTTACTATTGTGAAAACACAAGTATATGTATATGGTGTGTTTAAAAAGAAATAAGTAAATTAGACCTGATCAAAACTTCTGTTTTGCGGGGGGAGAAAATCCTTCTGTTTGAAATCTTTTTTTTTTTTTTTTTCCCCTATAATGAAAAGTTCCAAAATATTTTTCCCTAAATATCAAGACGTTTTAACACTCCTCAATTAAAGCCACTTATTTTGGTTTGCAGTGAAGCTAGTTTGTGTCTTTGAGCAGCTACAAAGCCTTATGTCCCCCTCTTTCTCTACATTCGGTAGCCAGCCTGCCATTATGATTCCTACTAAGTAGTTCCTAGCTGGACAATCAAGCGAAGACTCCAAGAAGGAGAGATTACTTGTCAAATAGTGGTATTTCTGTAAATCCACTACCTATTTCACATTGTTCTGCATGTTTTGAGAAGAGCGAGAAATGGGAATGGGGTAGAGCCAGATAATTGTCACTTGTTTTTGAATATGTCAGTTGTGGTTCAGTACCCAAACTTTGTCTAGAACCTCTGCTGCTATTAGTAGTGCAGTGGCTTGTAGGGTGGTGTATCCTGTACTGTAATGTTCAGAGACAGTGGGTGCATCTACACGTGTCCCTGTGGCGCCTTTGTTACTGCACTGTACTTTTAGTACTTTCTTTTGGTTATTCTAGCCGCTATGTTGCCATAGTAATGCATTATAACATGGGAGCATGTTGCTACAATGACTAACTGTGATGTCAGTGTTCTTGCCCATGGACACTAAGTTGCCATAGCACATTGCTACATCACCATAGCATCACGTGTAGACATGCCCAGTATGTATATTAGGAGGATATACTGTTTGCTCATAAATAACCGTTTCTTTCTTGCGCTCACACAACTAAATTCTCTAAAAACTCACAAGTGCACTATATATATAGAATGTTTTGTATTATTCTTGATTTATTGCTTTCTGTTTCAGATTGTTGATGTTGTTGTTGGAAAAGATGAGAAAGGTAGAAAAATTCCAGAATATCTGATCCATTTTAATGGTTGGAACAGAAGGTAAGAACATACTTCGTGCTGTTACTGCTTCCATTTTTTTTGACCCATACTCCTACAAAGATGTCCAGTCAAAGAAAGGACACTTCAGTGCTCTTTGTTCTGTGATTTATTTATTTTTTTACTGCATGTATAAACTTTTGTTTATATTGTTTTTGTGGGATCTGAGATTGATTCAGGTGGCTTTAAACTTCTCTGACATACTTTTTTTCTTTTTTGATGGTAAAGTTAAGTAATAGATTGTAATGTTGACATGCCAATATCGCTTAACACTACCCTGTAAAACCAAGCCTAAAACATGTAGTTTTTTTTTTTAATCAAAAAGCTGAGGAATGATGAAAAGGATACAAGATTTCATCAGAGTACAATTTTGTTTTGAATTTTACTTTTAAAAGTAATAATCCAGAAGTAATCATAAGGTTTCAATAAAATACAGTAGGAGTCAAATTATTAGTATTCAGATAGTTCACAACTTGCTTAGCTCATGATGATGCTGGATTGCCACTCTAGGGCATTTGTAGACGTGCTTCGGGAGACAGGGGTGGGGGGCTTTAAATAGTACAGTTCTGAGAGCCGCACTGTTAAAGCACCTGGAGTGTCATGTGTATTGGCGTCCCTGCACTGAAAAATGGAGGGCAGGGTGCTTTGAACTAAAGCTCATCAAATCAGCTTTAGTTTAAAGTGCCCTGCTGCCATTTTTCAGTATGGGGATGCTGATACATATGACACTAGGAGTCTGCTGGAGAGCAGTAATTGCCGCACTCTAGCAGACTCAATTTAATCATGTCTTTCAACACTCTGTAATTACAGCATGTAGAAGCAGCCTCCCTGCACATGTATAGGAGTTCTTAGTAGTTTGCTGCATCTTTTACAGAGAAGCAGCTCTGCCCTTCTCAAATCAGCTGGTACTCATCAGCAATCTCACGCATGTTATCAGTGAAATAGAGGCTGCAGCAAAATAGCTGGAGCATCTCACTGATCCCATACAGATGTTTGGTGCAGTTGTATATACTTTGGATGCTTTACAAACCCTTATCTCTGCAGAATTTTTAGGAACCTAACCCTGCAAAGTATCATGGTTTTTACTCTGTTACCTAGTACAGTGGCTTTCAAACTGTGTTGAATGGACCAATGGGGTTCTGTGATAGGTTGTCAGGAGTTCCAAAAAGATTGGGAGTAATGGTGGAGCAGACCAGAAGGTAGTGTGCCAGCAGTCCTGGGCCAGTTCACCTGGCTTTGTGTCAGTCTTCAGGGTAGGGGTAGATGTTCTGTGGCAGAAGTGGTGATATGAAAGTGTTCCATGACTTTAGGACGTTTGAAAATCAGTGACCTAGTAGATGGTTGTGAACGCTACCTTTGTCATTCGGTACTTGCTTATGAAGTCTATCTTTCTGTTAACTTTTTTTTTTTTTGCCCCATCTTTATTTAGCTGGGATAGATGGGCAGCTGAAGATCATGTTCTTCGTGATACAGACGAAAACCGCAGATTACAGCGTAAATTGGCAAGGAAAGCTGTGGCTCGCATGTAAGGAATATGTTTATCTCTTGGCATATTAAGTATATATCTCTTCTTAAACAAACAACAAAAATGTCATACAATTCCTATGTACTGGATCCACATCTTTCCAAAGAAACTTAATTGAAAAGTGACAGAGAGAGACTTGCAACAGGGCCACCAAAACAAGTATCTCTGAACCTCAGTAGCTTCCTATACTTGTAAAGAGCAGGGAACCTCAATATTATTGTGACATGCAAAGCACCAAATAAGTGTCCCTCAGGTCAGTTAATTTTGAAGTGGTAATTACCATAAAAACATTTTCCCTGGGACTCTCCTGTTCCATGTAGTATTATATCCTATTCTTTGACGAATTCAGTAAACAAATAGAATTTGTTTAGACTACATAGTTCACTCAAATTTAATCCTCTTTAGGAGAAGAAAGGGAAGGAAGAAGAGACGTTGCAGGTTGCCTGGTGTTGACTCTGTATTAAAAAGCCTTCCTGCTGAGGAAAATGATGAGAGTAGTGAAAACTGTGAGTTGGCTTTTGTTTGATGGTGTGATTTCTTATGCTGTTCATGTAACTTTACTTTTATTAAACTAGTGGCATAAATTAACATGCTATGGGGTATGGTTTATGGCAGGGGTGTCCAAACTTCTTGAATGTGGGGCCGGATCATGAACTTTTTATCACCCGGTGGGCCGGCGAGCCATATTCAAAGACGTCACAGGAAGCGGTATCAAATCAGAAAGTGATGTCATGTGACCTTTGACACCAATGAAGTTTCAGGAAGTGGCAATGAAATGGGTCTAACCAGTTCAAAACTCTCCCTCTATAGCATCC
>NW_017729032.1:173408876-173410456 GCF_001723915.1 Gavialis gangeticus
ACATTTTACAAACATTAAAAGAACTTCAGGATATCCCTGCTTTTCAGAAGAAATGTGGTGGTGAGGATATTCTGGGAACATCTCTCTCTCTCTGTGCGATACGTTTCTACTGTCCTTGGACCACCCTAGAAGGGCCCTCACTGCCTCATTTCCAGTTCAGAGCAGGTAAAGTGTAAGTGGGTAGGAAGGATTTATTTTTTGGCAGCAGGTGTGAGTGGCTTGAAGCTAGTGAAGATGTACCCACAATTAGTCACTGATCAGAGTGGGAACGCAGTTGTCCTCACTTATTAACATGGCTCCAAGGCCCTGCCCTCTCTCTGCCTACGTGTTGCTCTCATGTCCTCTTGCTTTCCTAAGTCTCCAGAGTAGAGGATTCCCATCATGCCTATTGGACTGCCGTCACTGGATAGCTGCCCTGGTTCTAAGGTTGTGTTTCTGACTCTTTCATGGCCTCTTTTAGGGTGCACGCTTAGAACCCTGGCTTTTCCTTCCCGCCCATTTTGCTGAATTGTGATTATTCCCATGGGGCATGAATGTAGTTCAGTGGCTATGATTCTGCTTTCTCATACAGAGGCAATGACTCTCACAAAGTATGGCATATTTTAGTAGGATAAAAACATTTTGAAGGCCACACAGAAAGCAGTAAGCTGTGTGCTGCTTGGGATGGGACAAGCCCGGCCAGAGTGGCAGGGGCTGAGCTGCATTTTCCCCTTACCTGCTCTGGTCAGTCCCAAGCGGCACACGGTTCCACCGCCACTTCTGCTGGCCGGTGCAGACCTGGCCGGGCTCCTCACATCCCCAGCAACACATGGGAATCTGGCTTCAGCTACATCCTGCTCCAGATGGGACAGACCCGCCCGGGTCGGCACCAGCCAGCACAAGCGGTGGCAGAGCTGTGTGCCACTTGGGACTGACCAGCGCAGGTAAGGGGAAGTGCAGCTGAGCCCCTGCTGCTCTGGCTGGGCTCATTTTGTCCCAAGCGGCACACGGCTACTCCTCTTCCCACACGCACCGCGTTGGCAACGTGAAGCTGATGCAGTGCATGTGGGAACCTTGTCCCTTCCCCAGCCCTTCAGCTACCATTAGGAATCTGCTGAGGGGCTGGAGAAGGGACAAGGGGTGGGAACGAAAATAAACAGTGTTTACTTTCGTTTCCCGTTCGTTTCCCGTTGCAGCACCTTGGGCCTCAGAAAATGGCTTGGTGGGCCACATGGCGGCTTGCAGGCCATATGTTGGACAAGCTTGGTTTATGGGATCACAGTAGCATTGGTTGGACTATTTTAATACAGCCGTTCGAAGAATATTGCTCAACTCTGTTTCCAAACTAAGAAAATACTACATCAAGGGTGGACTACATGAGATGCTACTGCTCTCTAAGAGTCTCTAAAAACCTGTAGCACAAGTTATTGCACACTGATTTAGTACTTGGCTATCCAGGTACTAAATGTGCGGTAACTATGGCTCATTAAAGAATATGCAGATGCGCTCCAAGAGATCCTCCTCCTTTCCCTTTGAGGCCACCAGAACTGCCTTTTTTGTTTGAAGTCACCTCTTTTAGTCACTGTATTCCTTGGACAGCA
>NW_017729032.1:173415456-173429379 GCF_001723915.1 Gavialis gangeticus
ACCCGGTGGGCCGGCGAGCCATATTCAAAGACGTCACAGGAAGCGGTATCAAATCAGAAAGTGATGTCATGTGACCTTTGACACCAATGAAGTTTCAGGAAGTGGCAATGAAATGGGTCTAACCAGTTCAAAACTCTCCCTCTATAGCATCCACCTCTGCCACTGTTCAGGGCAGGATACCAAGCTAGATGGACCATTGGGCTGACCAAGCATGGCACTTTTTTATGCTCTTATGTTCTTTGGCTGAGCTTCCAAACTATGGCTGAGATTTGCAAAAAGGGGTAGACAGGCATGTTACAAAGTTGTCATAAAAGATTTGGAGCCCACTAAATCACATTCATTTTAATGAAAGTTGGCCTTTTGGCTCAGCTTTGAAAATCTCAGCCCAAGGTGCCAAGCAAATAAGTCAAAATATATTTTGCATTTCTATGCAGCGTATCTATGTGGGGTTCTCCAAGCATTTTACAAACATTAAATGAACCTCAGGATATCCCTGCTTTTCAGAAGAAATGTGGTGGTGAGGATATTCTGGGAACATCTCTCTCTCTCTCTCTCTCTCTCTGTGTGATTTGCTTCTACTGTCCTTGGACCACCCTAGAAGGGCCCTCACTGCCTCATTTCCAGTTCAGAGCAGGTAAAGTGTAAGTGGGTAGGAAGGATTTATTTTTTGGCAGCAGGTGTGAGTGGCTTGAAGCTAGTGAAGATGTACCCACAATTAGTCACTGATCAGAGTGGGAACGCAGTTGTCCTCACTTATTAACATGGCTCCAAGGCCCTGCCCTCTCTCTGCCTACGTGTTGCTCTCATGTCCTCTTGCTTTCCTAAGTCTCCAGAGTAGAGGATTCCCATCATGCCTATTGGACTGCCGTCACTGGATAGCTGCCCTGGTTCTAAGGTTGTGTTTCTGACTCTTTCATGGCCTCTTTTAGGGTGCACGCTTAGAACCCTGGCTTTTCCTTCCCGCCCATTTTGCTGAATTGTGATTATTCCCATGGGGCATGAATGTAGTTCAGTGGCTATGATTCTGCTTTCTCATACAGAGGCAATGACTCTCACAAAGTATGGCATATTTTAGTAGGATAAAAACATTTTGAAGGCCACACAGAAAGCAGTAAGCTGTGTGCTGCTTGGGATGGGACAAGCCCGGCCAGAGTGGCAGGGGCTGAGCTGCATTTTCCCCTTACCTGCTCTGGTCAGTCCCAAGCGGCACACGGTTCCACCGCCACTTCTGCTGGCCGGTGCAGACCTGGCCGGGCTCCTCACATCCCCAGCAACACATGGGAATCTGGCTTCAGCTACATCCTGCTCCAGATGGGACAGACCCGCCCGGGTCGGCACCAGCCAGCACAAGCGGTGGCAGAGCTGTGTGCCACTTGGGACTGACCAGCGCAGGTAAGGGGAAGTGCAGCTGAGCCCCTGCTGCTCTGGCTGGGCTCATTTTGTCCCAAGCGGCACACGGCTACTCCTCTTCCCACACGCACCGCGTTGGCAACGTGAAGCTGATGCAGTGCATGTGGGAACCTTGTCCCTTCCCCAGCCCTTCAGCTACCATTAGGAATCTGCTGAGGGGCTGGAGAAGGGACAAGGGGTGGGAACGAAAATAAACAGTGTTTACTTTCGTTTCCCGTTCGTTTCCCGTTGCAGCACCTTGGGCCTCAGAAAATGGCTTGGTGGGCCACATGGCGGCTTGCAGGCCATATGTTGGACAAGCTTGGTTTATGGGATCACAGTAGCATTGGTTGGACTATTTTAATACAGCCGTTCGAAGAATATTGCTCAACTCTGTTTCCAAACTAAGAAAATACTACATCAAGGGTGGACTACATGAGATGCTACTGCTCTCTAAGAGTCTCTAAAAACCTGTAGCACAAGTTATTGCACACTGATTTAGTACTTGGCTATCCAGGTACTAAATGTGCGGTAACTATGGCTCATTAAAGAATATGCAGATGCGCTCCAAGAGATCCTCCTCCTTTCCCTTTGAGGCCACCAGAACTGCCTTTTTTGTTTGAAGTCACCTCTTTTAGTCACTGTATTCCTTGGACAGCAGCTTTATGTTGTGCTCATGTTATTGATCCAGCCTCCAGCCTAACAGGTTGACATTGTATCCTGGTGAAAAACAGAATACCTGCTCAGGCAGTATTATTATGTGACCTGGTCTTTTGTGTAACAGGGTTTCTTTTCCAAGCTGCAGGGTGGGAAAATCAGGCTTTTGCCAGCTGAATATTGATTGTTACTCCTTAGCATCTTTCCTTTCTTATCTATTTTGTTCTGTATCACTTTCTCTAGTAGCTGTAAATACTGTTTACAGCTTTCTGGACAGTCAGAACTTCACTAGTCTTCTTAGCATTTGCCATTTTGCTTGCTTAGATGTTTTGATACCGTTCTCTTCAACAGTAGAAAATTAATTTTAGCACTTGGTGTAACTTGCTCAGTCTTTGTATTTGAACATGTTAAATGATAATGGTGCATTGAAAAGAGCTTACCCTTATAAGCTGCATATGTTAATCCTTTGTTTACAACTAGACCCCCCTCCCCCACCCCAAAACCAGAAGGAACTAATGATACTTTGTGAATGTATGTGTTACCGAATATCTTTCAATTAGAGAGTATGCAGAAATATTTCATTTGAGTTTCCTTGCCCTGGCCTTTTAAAATGCTTAAAATTAGAAACCTGGAATTTAGTGTAACAGAGTAAAAATTGTTGGGTATAAAATGTGAAATATACATGTGAAATACTTGGAGTAACTCATTTCTCTCTTAAACAGCTTTAAGTAGTTCTTCTTCTGATGACAGTGATGAAGGAACAGATGAAGAAATAAAAAGTGAAGAAAGTGACATTGAAGAGAGGACAGAAATGGTATATTTATATGAGCTACATTAATTTAATAATATTTAGCATGTTGCGTTTGAAGCACTTGGAAAAATGGTGACAGCTGAAGAGAATTGCTGTTCAGCAAAAGGCCATACAGGAAGTAGTTAGGGAAAGTATTAAAATCATTTTCTGATTTAATAGAGTACTTATTATGACTGGGACATTCAAAAACCATAGCAGACATCATACTCCTCTAGATGACTTTGATTTCAGTTCAAAATTTATAAACTTGGCTCACTATTTTACTTTTTTGAGATCTGTCAAATTTATAGATACTGTTAAATTTTACTACTGTTTTCAGGTAAGGTAGCTTCTTATTGCCAGCAGGATTTTAATGGCTGTTGTAACCAGTTTATTTTAAAGAAGGAGGGTTAGCTCAAAGTTGACTTAAAATTTTGCCAGAATTGAAGATTAGAAGAAACAGTTCCAGTTAGAAAGAAAAGTGTTTGCTCTGAACATGGAATTGAAATATTACAATACAAATAATTTAAATGTGAAGTAGTCTGTGAACAAACTGATCAGACAGTTGGAACAAATGAAAGAACAAAAAGCAAGCAGTAAGAATAAATAAATTTAAAAAAAAACCAACATAGCTTTTAAAATAATTTAAAGGTATATATTTAGTTTATCAGAAACGGTATGAGATCTGCTCATTAAATTCACAAAATATATTGTGCTAGTTGTATCATTCCATGCAAGGCATTGAGGGCATGTCTACATATGTGTTTTAATGAACGTTAGCCTGTTTTAATGTGCATTCAATTGTCACTAAAAAAAAGTGCTATTTAGTTAATGTGCATTAAGCATCACTTAAACTGTGCTCTTTAGTTAATATGTGTTAAGACAGGCTAGTGTACGTTTTCCTAGTACCTCAGAATGGAGGTACATCTAAATGAGTGGAATGGCAAATGCTGGGAAGATTTAATACGTGTAACTAAAGGATGTTAATGCACATATAGATTCATCCTGGATTTTTAACTCAGTTTCTTTCTTAATGGCTTCTAAATTATAACACTAATTCGTCTTTGCTGTCTTAGAAAGAAGACCAAGACACTCACACCAAGAGAGACATGGAAGAAAGAGCAATAAGCATAGAAATTCCTGAAGTCCTGAAAAAGAAGCTTGAAGAAGATTGTTACTACATTAACAGAAGAAAACGGGTATGAGTTTTAAGGCATGTGAAAAGTATGCCTGAAGGCAGTCAAGAGTAGCTCTCCTGCATAGTGGCTTAGTTTTTAAGCTGACTTGTATTTATAGTAGAGAGACCTAATCCAATGCATTTCATTTAGACTTCCACTCCCCCGTCTTAATGACTAGAATAGTGAATTATTAATGTATTGACCCATAATATGGGGGGGTTTCATCATAATAGATTTCGTTTTTAAGGATGACTTATCTTGGAAATCAGGTTTATCACCTTCTGCTATTGTATTTGCATTTCTCCAGGGTCAAAAGTTATAGGATTGAGCAGACGTGGGTTTGAGGAACAAATTTGAAATGTCTGAAATAATGTTTTTGAATAGATTTGTTACCGGTTGTAGGCAGTGAATCACATGAGTTCTTATTGTTCTTGAGTTGCCACATGCCATTGCTGATTTACGCAAATTGTCTCTCTTCTTCAGCTAGTGAAATTGCCTTGTCAGACGAATATAATAACAATCTTGGAATCGTATGTGAAACATTTTGCAATCAACGCAGCTTTTTCAGCAAATGAAAGATCTCGGCACCATCAAATGACTTCGCATGCCAATATGAATCTTCACTATGTCCCACCCGAAAAGAAGTAAGTCATTTTGGCCATTTGTTTTTGTGTGGAGGAAGAACGGGTTTGATTTCAGGTCCAGGTTTTCAGTGCTTTGCGGTTCAGTAGACTTGCACATCTGTGTACCCACAAAAATGGAGACTATACATTATTTGACCTGGAAGACAATTCTTTGCTCAGAGATGAGAGCATTGCTTTTTTACCTTATCTTAATGTAGCATTAAGATAAGGTATCACTTCCCTTTTCTCTACTGAATCAGGAGTACTATAGGAATCTGAGACCATTTTGTACTTAAAAGGTATTTTTCATGTTTGTGTGACAGGAACTTGAGTTGAGGGTTTAAGTAGTACCTGCTTCACACTGCAGGAAAGATGCATCTTGCTGAAATAAGCATTGAGTCCCTTTTGTTGCATGCAAGAGTGCAAACTCCAATTCTAAAGGTGTGTAGCGGAATTCCTTTGGAGCATATTGGTAGCAGCCAAATAATCTTCATATGTGAGATTAGTTTACTGAATGCTGTTATCCATCACTTGAAGAAAACTGAATATGCACAGCAATAAACGTGTCCACACTTTCATGTGCAGGTTTTACTGTGGTAGCTCTGATTTGCATGTGTGATTACTATTATTTTTTAAGAACGGATTTTGTACAGGATTTAACTTCTCTTTCATTGCCTTGTGTTCTGCCCTCTGTGGGAAGGGAGAACAAATGTTTTCCAATTTATATATGGCAACTACTCAGCCCTTCTCCAAGTAGGCATACAACCTTCCCTCATATGGCTTGTTTTCCAACCCCTTTATCATCATTGTTGCTGCTTCTGGGTCCTGTATATGTTGTCTCACTTTTTCTTAAAATACGTTCTCCAAAGCTGGACAAAGTAGTCATTCTGAAGCCTATACAGTGCCAAATAGAGGGGTACAAAGACTTGTGTATTGCATAACATTTTCTGGTTGAAAGCAGTCCAAAAGAGTGGAAGTGTGTGTACGCACACGTGTGGAGAGGGGTGTTTTTTGAAACCAGCTGCCACATTGCTAACTGTGTTGAGTTTGATTTTCCACAACCCCCAGATGGTAACACGTAGAAGTACTAATGCCAAGCCATCTGGATCTCATTCTCTGCTTGTTTTTTCTATTTCCTATTATAGCACCTTATATTTGCTTATGTTGAATTTTTATTTTGTTGTCTAAAGCAGTGATTCTTGACCAAGATAATGTGAAATCATTTTAAGGGTGATGTGCAATATTAGCACTTTTAGGTATAAACACCTACTAAAGAGTAACATGATTAGACCTTGATCCATAGTTTCAAAAATATTCTGACCTGTTGTGCTATTAAGTTCTTTGCAACAGGAGAATTGATCTTTTTTTTCCCCATGATAAACAAATGAATAAAAGCCGAAGAGCTGGCATTTTCTGAGGAAGGCCTTAAGTATGAAACATTTGAGAACCACTGGTCTTAGAGCCCAGTTCCAGTTTATCAAGTTCCCTTGAATGTTAATTCTGTCCTTCAAAGTATATGCAGCTCTTCCAAGTTCCATAGTGTTTGCAAATTTGGTTAGTGTACTCTCTGTCTATGCAGTCAGGTCATTACTAATAAATATTAAAATGTAGTAGACCCACAGGATTCTCTTGTGGAAACCCTACTTGAAACTACCCAGCTCTTTGACATCAAGCCATTAATAGTTACACTTTTCTTGTTGTTGTTCAACCAAATATGCGTCCATCTAATGATAATTCTGTTCATATCATGTTCTGTCGTAAATTGTGACAACACAAATTAAAGTTTAAGATATTCAGTGATCTAGAATGATCTTATTTCTTGCAATATTGGTATTAGTGCAGGGGCAGGCAATTATTTCGGGTGGAGGGCCGCTTACCAAGTTGTGGCAAGCTGTCAAGGGCCGCATGGGTAGCCCCACCCCTTGACAGGTGCCCTGCCCCCTGGTTACCATGTTGGGACCAATGTCCCAATGTCTTGGGACCAATGTCCCAGGGCCAGCACCAGTGGCACCAGAGCGGGGTGCTGGCTGGTAGAGGTCTGTGAAGCCAGGCTGGGCTGCACTAGTAGGGAGAGGGGGGAGCTGGCCTGGCTCCATAGAGCCCCTGCGGGCTGGGATCCTGTATCCCTGCGGCCCTGCTTGGGGCCTTGCTGGCATTGGCCCTGGGACACGGGTGTGGGCCCTGCTTCTGCACCTGCTCACTCCCAGTGCCCCCCAGCCCCACAGTACAGGCAGGGGGACAGCGTGCAGCTCCAACCCCCTGCTCGCCGTAGGGAAGGAGCTAGTTCAAGTGTGGGGAAAAGCGGACCGCCCCTCCTCTCCTGCCCATGGCCAGTGCCCCAGGCTGCAGCCACTCACAGCCCATGCAGGGCTGTGCTGAGTAGGCATAGGCAGGCCCATGTGGGCTGTGAGCAGCTGCAGTGCGGGGCACCTGTCTCGGTGCGGGTGAGGGGCCACTTTTCTTCTGCACTCAGCATCAGTGCCTGGGCCTCGTACTGGCTCTGGGCTTGCCTGTCAGGGCTGCGCCACAGCAGCTGTGGCTCCCCGGCTTGCTGCATTGGGCAGTGTTTGCTGCTGCTGCTTCCCCGGACCTCACGTGCTGGAACCAGGTTACAAGTTGGTGCTGAGCATGGGGGGAGGGAAAAGCGGCCCCTCACCTACCCTGTGCCCGGCACCCCGGGCTGCAGCCACTCGCAGCCCACATGAGGCTGCCTTTGCCTGCTCAGCACAGCCTTGCGCGGGCTGTGAGTGGCTGCAGCAGGAAACGTGGGCCATGGGGCAGGTGAGGGGCCACTTTTCCCCAGGCTCTTTCCATGCCCTTCCCTCCCACTCCCCCCTTACCTGAGGTTCCAGTGTTGGGGCAGCCACGTGGTCTCAGGCCATAAGCCCCTGCTGGGGCTTCCAGCGGGGGGCGGGGCCAGGCGGGCCCTGCTCTTGCAGGAGCTCTCCAGGGCTTCCTTGATCCTACTGCTCTTGGTTCTTGTCATCTTTGATAGGAACTAAGGACAGATAAATTTTAATTTTCTAAATTTTTTTTAGGGCCGGGTAGAATGGCCTTGCGGGCCAGATCTGGCCCGTGGGCTGTATTTTGCCCACCCTTGTATTAGTGTCATTACCCATGGATAGTGTTAAGGCTTTGGAACTATACCCGGGCTTTGGAACTATACAGGTTGAACACTGGCATTGTAGACTGTTTGTAACCTGTAACTCAGTAGGTGTAGATGTGCTGATAAATCCATCGGGCACAGTGGCTGTTCTGTGATTACCTGGAAAGGAAGGAAAGTTGTGGGAACTTTATATACAAAATAAAATTTGAAAGAATAACGTGCATTTTAATTTTGTTCATAAATTGAGTTTAAAGGGAAAATACCAGAACGATTTCTTTTAAAAAATATTTTTTATTCATGTTTATGTCTATTAATACATTAATTATATAAAATATTTGTATAACAAATACATATCATATATACATCATTATAGAAATAAAAACATAATGTGACTAAATCATTTTGGTTTTGCATGTCTAAATAGTACTTAGCCATATAAGTGCAATTTTTTGGCACTTAGGTTTTACACCTGTGGTAGGTTAGGATCACCCACATGCATGTACCTGTTGGGAGTAAACTGAAGAAGAATAATGGTCTTCCCACCTTTTAGTCTGGTACCGTGGTGGTTATCACACTTGTCTTGGGGAGTAGGAGGTTCTTCCCCCCATCCTGTTATGCAGAGGGCATCTGAGCCTGCAGTTCCCATTTCCCCCAGTGCCCTAACAATCTGGTCATGGGTTAGGTGGTGCCCAGAGTACCTTCTTAAAACTGACTCCTTGCATGGCCTGGGAGGAGGAGAGCAAGTCAGTAGGAGACTGGCAAAAAACCAGATTAATATGTTTTGTAAGTTGCACCTGAGCTGCTTTGAAGTAAAAATTGTTTGAGTGCCTTTTGGGCAAAGACTCAGCTTGATGGTTGCTTTGGCATTCTAACAATTTTTTTTGTGTGGTTAAGCTAGATTTAAAAACAAAAGTGGTCCTGAAAAATATGATTGTTTCCAGAAAGATGTTGCTGATTAGAATAAGCAGCAAGTCAAAGGAACTATCTCAGAATATTGTCACTTCCAAGTAAACCTCTTGAGGTTATCTATTTTGAAGTAAAGCAGCTGCTTTCTTATCACTAACCAGCCAACTAAATAAATAATATGTTTTTCTGTCTTTGAAAAAATAATGCTCTGCATAAAGCTGTGTTATTTTGTCCCTTTTCCCACTCTCTGCACACCTTCCTATGATGTGTTTGAACTTCATAAAGACTTTTTAGGATAGTTTTGTCATGGGAGTATCTAAGCTTTTCATAAGCATTAACATAGACAGGAAAAAAAATAAAAGTAATTTTCATTTTTTTTTGTACTGATGCACAAAGGTAAAGACTCTTGTTCACAGTGGCATAGCTGTACCAGCAATGATGAAAACAGAATGGTGATTTCTGATTCAGGATCATCTGTTCTCCAAAATTAGTCCCCAGTGATTGGGCTACTCACAGTAGGTTAAGTTAACCCTGTGCATAAATCTTTTTAGGCTTGGGAAGTTAACTTACAGTCTCACTTGGGCATTTGCATTGTCTTTACGCATGTCTGTACTGTGCCATATACATTTTATGATTGTGTTTAAACGCAAAAAATAGATTCCTTTTTTCAGTTAGTTGTTGTTTCTTGGAAAAAAGAACAATCATTTACTGACATTAAAATAAGTTATTTTTTGCCTCTGTCACTAGTTCATGTGACCACAAACTTCTGTAACTTCAGCAGCTGAATAGTTTTACCTGATTATAAAGGACTTTTTTAGGCAACAGTGTACAACTGTGCCTTATTGTGGATTTAGCCTGTAGTAGAATTGGTGATGTTGTGTGCTTTTATATAACCTATGATGATAATTTTTACAATATTTTAGGAATTTCTAGTTAGGTTCTCTTTCTATTAGTCATATGTAATCCTTTTTTTGCTCTTCATGGAGCTTTTGGTTTATTACTTTACTTGGATTTTTGGAGTTGTCTTGTCATGGTTTCTTTAAAGGAAATTTTCCAGTGACTACATAAAAACTTGCAACTAGGCTTTTTAATACAAAAAATGAATCTCACCCCCCCATGTCTTTTCTAGTGTTGAATTATGTAAAGAAATGGTGGATGGATTGAGGATAACCTTTGACTTCACTCTTCCATTGATTTTGCTCTATCCCTATGAGCAAGCTCAGTTTAAGAAGATAACTTCATCCAAATTCTTTCTTCCCATCAAAGAAAACTCAACAAATGCTAATAGGTAAGTTGGACAATTTGATTTGTATATCCCATAATTAGCCTCCAAAAACATTTTGTGGAATACAGAAATACATTTGAAATGCAGGAGGTAAGTACTCATTACATATAATATAAAAACAATTTTGAAATCAAAACAAAGTCTCAAACTCTTTGCTTTGAATTCAGCATTTTTTGTTGAAATTGGAGAGTTAACTTAATCTGAGAATTAAGGTGGAATCGACCTAACACTGATTAAAATCACATGAAAAGGATTAAAACTTAAATGTCTGGTTGTTTGGCCCTTGCCATATGTTATTTAACTGCATCTTTTGAGTTGTAACCTGGCCACACTTTAAAGCAGTTAATGGCATTGTAAAACAAGGAATAAGCTACAAAGTTATGCCACAAAACGTGTGCGATAATTTTGTGACTGGTTCCTATGATACCATTTATTGAACATGTAGCCAGGTATGCCCCTCAGGCTGGGAGCCCTGTCAGCTGATGGGTTTCCTAGCCAGCAGGAGCAGTCCTGGGTTCCCTCTGTACTAGCAATAAGGTGTAATGGGAGCTGATGCTTGATCCCACAGTCGTGCCTCCTGTCATGTGTGTGGCATGGCAGGAAGTGTGATTGGATGGATTGCACATCAGATCCTGTTGTGCCTTTTACCTGCACATATGGCTTGGGTCTTAGCTTTAACCACTCAAAGGAAATACTTATATTTGGCAAACAACAATTTTATGCCACATGATCCTCCAATTTTTGAAGGAGACTAAGTTTTAGTTTGAACAAATATCTGTATCTGTGGAAACTGGTACTTGTTTTAAAACAACTAACAAAATACAAGATTTTACCCATATTTTTTTTAATAGAAATCAGGAGGAACTGTCTCCAAGTCCACCTCTGTTGAATCCACCAACTCCTCAATCCACAGACAGTCAGCCTACAACCGGAGAGCCAGCAACACCCAAACGACGAAAAGCTGAACCTGAAATATTGCAATCGCTGAGGCGTTCTACCCGTCATACATCTAACTGTGACAGGTTGTCAGAAAGCAGTGCTTCTCCACAACCTAAACGGCGGCATCTTGAAACACCTGCTTCAATGCCAAAGCTGTTTTTGCATCTAGAAAAAAGTAGGTTAAATTACTAAAGGTATCACTGAGTTACAACACTAAAAAATCTTTTTATGTTGCAAAACAAAGCTGACTGCATTTACAGATTATTTATTTGGTCATTAATTTGTTAGCTTGGAATTATTTTATACATAAGGGCAGAGATGTGAGCAGTGGGGTACCCCAGGGCTCGGTCCTCAGGCTTGCACTATTTAACATCTTCATCAGCGACTTGGACGAGGGGGTGGAAAGCACGCTGTCCAAGTTTGCTGATGACACTAAGATGTGGGGTGAGGTGGACACACTTGAAGGGAGAGAGAGGCTGCAACTAGATTTAGGCAGACTACAAAAGTGGGCAGATGAGAATAGGATGCGGTTCAACGTAGACTAATGCAGGGTGCTGCACCTTGGGAGAAGGAATCCACAGCATACATACAGGCTGGGGAGTTCCCTTCTTGAAAAAACAGGCAGAAAGGGATCTTGGAGTCATTATTGACTCCAAGATGAACATGAGCCGCCAAGGCCAGACCACAGCCAGCAAGGCCGGCCATACCTTGTCATGCATCCAAAGGTGCATCTCAAGCCGGTTCAGAGAGGTGATACTCCCCCTCTATGCGACCTTGGTCAGGCCGCAGTTGGAGTATTGTGTCTAGTACTGGGCGCCGCACTTCAAAAGGGATGTGGCCAGCCTGGAGAGGGTTCAGAGGAAGGCCACCTGCTTGGTGAGAGGGCAGCAGGACAGGCCCTATGAGGAGACACTGAGGGACCTGAACCTGTTTAGCCTCAGCAAGCGGAGGCTGAGGGGGGACCTGGTGGCTGCCTACAAACTCATCAGGGGAGATCAACAGCAAATAGGTAGAGCCCTTTTCTCCCCAGCACTACCTGGGGTGACAAGGATCAATGGTAATAAGCTGATGGAGAATAGGTTTAGGTTAGAGATCAGAAGGCAATATTTTACAGTTAGGGTGGCCAGCATCTGGAACCAACTTCCCAGGGAAGTGGTCCCCGCCCCTACCTTGGGCAAATTCAAGAGTAGGTTGGATGATCACCTGTCTGGGGTCTTGTGAACCCAGCATTCACTCCTGCCTGTGGGAGGGGGTCAGGCTAGATGATCTGTTCAGGTCCCTTTTGACCCTAGCTACTATGAAAACTACTAAGGGGGAAACTGCAACAATTTATTAACAGCAGTTTTTATTGAATGATACCAGTCAGGACTGAAGGGGCAATTTTTCTTGTGGGTGACTATAAACTTGTAACAGTTACTTTAAATAGCATTAATTTGGTTCTGTGTCAAAGGTTTTAGACGTATTAGAGGTTTTGTTTCAGTCGGTGGCCTAAAACCATTAAGATACTGGATTTGGCCTGTGGTGGCTGGCATGAGCAGTGGCAGGGGCAGTGCCTTTTTCACTTTGCACCATGCATTCTTCTGCTTGTTGCTGATCCCATCTGCAGTCACTGATGTCCCTGCTATGTGCTGAGGGGTCCTCTCTTGCCCTGCTGCCACCCCATGATGCCAAATTTGTGGCTTCCCATTAGTGACAGTCAGTGGCAATGGTAAGCAGAGCACAGAGAGGTAGGGTGTTGGGTCACAAGAGGTAGCCTGTTCTTAAAGTTTGCTAACCCTTGTCTAAAACAGATTTCTTGGCTGCATGAATTTAATCATTTTACTCTCTTTTTGCTTTTGAAGAAACCCCTGTCCATAGTGGTTCATCTTCACCTATCACTTTGACTCCTAGCAAAGAGGGGAGTGCAGTTTTTGCTGGCTTTGAAGGTAGAAGAAACAATGAACTTAATGAGGTAACAATAAGATTAATCTGTACAATTCTTCACATCCATGCAACACTGGATTTAAGTGCGAGAATCAGTTTAGGATTCTGTATAATATAACAGTTCTTAACAGGGTATCTGTTTCCCTGTTTTCATTACACACTGATTTACCTGCTAGGAAATTAAATTAGCATTCATACCTCTCATATGTGATGTAGGCATTTAAATAATGCCTCAGTCCAAGTAAGTGATCCACAAAACCTCTCCTAACTAATTAGGCATCTGTGGGGAATTGATACCTGTGTTTTGGCCAATACAGTTACTGAATTTGGCTGCTGTGTAGGCCCAGAGTTGCTGCCATATAGTGAAAGCTGAGCATCTCTCACAATGCTGATTTGAGATTTAAAAACTGTATATTCCTGTACCAGAGTATTCTGAAGGCCCTGATCTCAGATCATGCCTAATGCTGACAGTGTGGAGTTCAGCGCAAAGGGCTGCAGCTACAGCCTGTTTCAGTAAGAAATAGTAACAGAAAAAGGAGAAGGAGTTGGTGTCTACCTCTTTATCCAGAAGTCAGTGTTTAGAACACTTGCCCAGGAAGTGCAGTACCTGAGGTCAAGAGCATCCTTAAACTTCAGAAGCTAAAGCTCACATATACCACCTGGGAAAATACAATAATCAGTAGGTGATAGCCAGGGATCCTGGCTTTCTCAGTTTAAAAGTCACAAATTCTCTGATAAAAATTGCAGATTTTCTAATTAAAACCCCAGAATCCATGTTTTTCCATGATGTAAAATGAAACACCACTATATATAGGTATCAGTTGAACATTATGTTTTATTGATATATTTACAATTTTAAAGCAGTTTGGAAGCCCACCAGTACTTCAATCACTCTTGTAAAATACATTCTAAATACCTATAAACTTTGGCATTTGATTTTGGTTTTTTTATTGTGAAAAATCAGAGTTCTCCCTGCCTCCTTTGCTCACGATGCAGGTCCAGCTGTGTCTGTCTGCCACTGTTTTTTTTGGCGCTGGACAGCCCTGGTATGTCAGTGCCCTGCCTGTTCCATTGCCCCTCACTCCCAAGCCATAGCCCCCACAACCATGCTGGTTCCTCTCATTCCT
>NW_017729032.1:173429624-173431053 GCF_001723915.1 Gavialis gangeticus
CCCTGCCAGTATCCCTCACTCAGAACCTGCAGCCCCCCGGCCCTGCTGGTACCCCTCACTGCCCACCTACAGTCCCCCATCCATCCTTCCCCCCTCTGTGCCCCCCCCCCGCCCTGATGGAGGGGGCTCCCAGCTGCCAGGGCTATGGAGTCAGGGACCCAGGTCTGCAGCCCTCTTCCCCCCCGCCCATCACCACCCAAGCCCCAGCTGCTGTGGCTGGAGTGGAGTGCAGTCTGGGTCCCCTTCCCCTGTGGGTGGCACGGCTGGAGTGGAGGTGGGGTGGGGGATGGATGCAAGCTGGCCACTGTAGGCTTGGGGCCTCTCATCCTGTTCTTCCCCTGGGGCAGGGCCTGGCAGAGCAGGGTGGGTGCCACTGCTGGGAGCCCCGCACTATCATGGCAAGGTGCCCCCTGCCTGCCTGGCAGCAGCGGTGTGGTGGCTTGGAGTTATGCCCCTTGCTTCTGCTGGGTGGGCAGGGGGTATCTTGTTATGGTGGCGTGGGGCTCCCTGCCCCTCTCTGCCCTACTGGGTCGGGTCTCACTTGCTGGGTCATGGAGGCCTTGGAGGAATGACAGCAGGGCGGCAGGCCCTGAGCCCACAGCAGGCAGCCTGCATCTGCCTCTGCCCCTGCACTGGCACAAATCTGGAGGACACATGTCCCCTATGCCCCCCCAGGTGTGCACACATTGGTGAGGAGCCAGCCCCCCCGCCATTCCCTAGACAAGCTGCCAATGGCTCTGTCCCAGTCCAGCTGGGCCCTGCGGCCACTCATTTCCACCCCAAACCCCAGGCCCCACATGCTGCCCTGGCTGGGCAGCAGCCCCAGCCCTACCCAACTTCCTTCCTCTCACCCTCACTATGGTGGCCTCTATCCTTCCTTCCCACCCCCTAGACCAGGGGTGGGCAATTATTTTGGGTGGAGGGCCGCATACCCAGTTTTGGCAGGTTGTTGAGGGCCGCGTGGGTAGCCCCACCCCTTGACAGGTGCCCCGCCTCCTGGTCACCGTCTTGGGACCAATGTCCCAGGGCCAGCACTGGTGGGGCCCAGAGCGGGGCACAGGCTGGCAGGGGTCTGTGGAGCCAGGCTGGGCTGCATCAGCAGGGAGTGGGGAGCTGGCACGGCTCCATAGAGCCCCTGCCAGCTGGGACCCCATTCTCCTGCCACCCTGTTCTGGGCCCCACTGGCACTGGCCCCGGGACACTGGTGCAGGCCTCGTGGTCCCACTGGCTCCCCGCCCACTCACACCCAGTGTCCCCCAGCCCCGCAGTACAGGAGGGGGCAGTGCACAGCCCCAACCCCCTGCTCACCAGGGAAGGAGCTGGTGTTGAGTGTGGAGAAAAGGCCCCTCACCCGCCCCACGGCCGGCGCTCCCTGCTGCAGGCGCTTGCAGCTTGTGTGGGGCTGTCTGGAGCAGGCACAGGCAGCCTC
>NW_017729032.1:173436053-173436306 GCF_001723915.1 Gavialis gangeticus
CACCAGTACTTCAATCACTCTTGTAAAATACATTCTAAATACCTATAAACTTTGGCATTTGATTTTGGTTTTTTTATTGTGAAAAATCAGAGTTCTCCCTGCCTCCTTTGCTCACGATGCAGGTCCAGCTGTGTCTGTCTGCCACTGTTTTTTTTGGCGCTGGACAGCCCTGGTATGTCAGTGCCCTGCCTGTTCCATTGCCCCTCACTCCCAAGCCATAGCCCCCACAACCATGCTGGTTCCTCTCATTCCT
>NW_017729032.1:173436787-173466396 GCF_001723915.1 Gavialis gangeticus
GGAGCCAGCCCCCCCGCCATTCCCTAGACAAGCTGCCAATGGCTCTGTCCCAGTCCAGCTGGGCCCTGCGGCCACTCATTTCCACCCCAAACCCCAGGCCCCACATGCTGCCCTGGCTGGGCAGCAGCCCCAGCCCTACCCAACTTCCTTCCTCTCACCCTCACTATGGTGGCCTCTATCCTTCCTTCCCACCCCCTAGACCAGGGGTGGGCAATTATTTTGGGTGGAGGGCCGCATACCCAGTTTTGGCAGGTTGTTGAGGGCCGCGTGGGTAGCCCCACCCCTTGACAGGTGCCCCGCCTCCTGGTCACCGTCTTGGGACCAATGTCCCAGGGCCAGCACTGGTGGGGCCCAGAGCGGGGCACAGGCTGGCAGGGGTCTGTGGAGCCAGGCTGGGCTGCATCAGCAGGGAGTGGGGAGCTGGCACGGCTCCATAGAGCCCCTGCCAGCTGGGACCCCATTCTCCTGCCACCCTGTTCTGGGCCCCACTGGCACTGGCCCCGGGACACTGGTGCAGGCCCTGTGGTCCCACTGGCTCCCCGCCCACTCACACCCAGTGTCCCCCAGCCCCGCAGTACAGGAGGGGGCAGTGCACAGCCCCAACCCCCTGCTCACCAGGGAAGGAGCTGGTGTTGAGTGTGGAGAAAAGGCCCCTCACCCGCCCCACGGCCGGCGCTCCCTGCTGCAGGCGCTTGCAGCTTGTGTGGGGCTGTCTGGAGCAGGCACAGGCAGCCTCATGTGGGCTGCAGGTGGCCGCAGCGCGGGGTACTGGCCATGGGGGTGGGCGAGGGGCCACTTTTCCCCGTGCTCAGCACCAGCTTGTAACCCACCCCACTGCCAGCCTGGCAACGGGGCAGGTTACAAGGTGGTGCTGAGCGCGGTGGGGAGGGAGTAAGCAGTCCCTCGCCCACCCCATGCCTGGCACCCCGCGCTGCAGCCACTCGCAGCTGGCCTGGGCCTGCCTGTGCCTGCTCCAGACAGCCATGCGCAGGTTGCGAGTGCCTGCAGCAGGGAGCACCGGTCATGGGGTGGGCGAGGGGCTGCTTTTCCCTGCACAGGGAAGGAGCCCAGGAAAAAGCTGAGCGTGGGGGGGAAGCGGTCCCTCCCCCACCCTACGCCCGGTGCCCCATGCTGCAGACGCTTGCAGCCTGCATGGGGCTGTCTGGAGCAGGTACAGGCAGCCCCACACAGGCTGCAAGCAGCTGCAGCGTGAGGCACTGGGCATGGGTGAGGAGCGGCCGCTTCCCTGCCCCGTGCTCCTTCCTTGCCTGGGGTCCCCCCACTTCCCCCCCTTACCTGAGCTTCCCGCTCCAGAGCAGCCACATGCTCCCAGCTCAGAAACCCTGGCTGGGGCTTCTGGCTGGGGGGCAGGGCTGGGTAGGCCCTGCTGTTGTTGGAGCCCATCAGGTTTCCTCTGGGTCCTACTGCCCTTGCTTCCTGTCATTTTTGACAGGAACTAAGGGCAGAGAAATATTAATTTTCTTCATTTTTTTGGGGACTCCGCAGGCTGGGTAGAATGGCTTTGTGGCCCGTGTTTTGCCCACCCCTGCTCTAGACTTAACTGCAGGGAACTGTGGAAGCTGCTCTCCACGCTGCCTGGTTGCCGTGTGCATGTGGTACCCCCTTCCTGATAGCCCTCCTCCCACTCCCCTGAGCCCCTTGCAGGTTGGAACTCTGCCAGCCTGCAGGGGGAAACCTGCAGTTTACCACTTTTTTCTCCTTTAAAGGAAAAAAAATTCCGCATTTTACCGTGTTTTTCCATGGTGAATGGAAAACCCAGATCCCTGGTTATAACACTATTAATCACTTCTGGTTGAAGTGGGACGATTGTATAGGAAGGAATTTAAAGTTCATGGGGAGAGAGGGAAGGAAGTACTGTAACTTAGTGACAGCTGCATTTTTCCGGATGGAGGAATTCAGATCCCTGTTTGCCCACACTATGTATTTTATCCAGTGACTCTTTAGTGCAAAATATGTAAGCAGTTCTCATCCCAATCTAGCATATAGATTAATGGTTAGGGTACTATCCTATGAGGTGAGGGTGTGTTTGAATTCTCTCAGGTTCAAGAGATGATCTTCCTGGTATGCTGACTATCTTAATCTTATTCATAATTGCCTAGTGCTGCTTGTTTACTTCATGGGGAACCTGGGTGTTCAAATTAAAATGGTGAATTTCGCTCCTGGAGTCAGGCACATAAAAGATATTGTGATGCTCAGAGCTGCTAACTAAATTTCAAGCGTCTTGACATTTGGCTTCCAATCCCAGCCACTATTAATGACGTTTTTTCCCATTCTGTTTCCAGGATGTGCAAAGCTCTAACTTTGTCTAACACACTATATTTTTCTCACATACATGCACCCTGAGTAAGATGCACATCTTGTTTTTGAAAGGCAAAATGAAGAAAAAAGAACTTTCCTTGTAGTAAAAAACTGAGTAGCAGCACCTAGGGAGTTAAGCCTGCAAATTATTCTGGTTCCTGTGGAACTGTGGTGGAGTTGCTTTTGGTTTTGTCTAGCATTAGTTGTTGTTATCATATTTTCTCAATCAGTTTCCCCTCCCCAGTTTCCAGGAGTTGTTTTTGGGAAATGATACATGCTTTTGTGCGAGAAAATACACTGCTTCATTTTCAAAATGAGGTCACCTTGAAACAGCAATGCATATCTTTGAATGAAATGTGTTTTTATTAATAATCTTTAGTTGTACATTTATGTATAACCTTAGTAATTAATATTATTTGTTATTTGTAGTAAAATAAGAACAAATACTACTCTGTAAGAAATGGAGTGTGCCTGAGAAGGGGGATTTTTTTTTCCCTGGATCCAGCACTTTGTTCTTTATCAACTGTAACACTCATGCTGAATGTTTTGCTTTCTGCAATTGGACAGGGAAGGTCACAAGTCAGGAGTCTGCGGGTGGTGAATGGAGGGCATGGACCGTGTATATGGCATTGTTAATATTATAGTGTGTCTTGTGAAACTTACAGCAAATAAATAAATAGACTTTTAAAGCTGTCTGTGAAATAGGAAAACATTTTACCAAAATACACATTTTGCTAGAGAATCAAGTGTTAAAATTTCTGATAGGGTTGGAGCATTGTTGTACCTGTGATGGTCCAGGAAATGTTAAGAGACAAGATTTCTTTTGATTTTGAACTGTTTTAAGAGCTGTTGGACATGTTTTCGGGAATCAAGTGCTCTCCCTCAGTTCTAGAAAGGCACTTGACATTTCTGGGAATAAATGAAGAAACTATTAGTTGTCTATTTTAGAACTCTGAGCTAGTTAGACCATAGTCTATGTCAGTCTTGATCATACCTCAATATATTTTTTTTTTTAATTTTTTTGAAATTTTGTATTTAGGTATTGTCCTGGAAACTGATGCCAGAGAACTATCCGCCAAGTGATCAGCTGCCTCCCCCCTCATACATCTACGGCTCTCAGCATTTGCTGCGGATGTTTGGTAAAATATAAACTGTAGAGTAAAAGACAATCTGTATCTTAAGTTGGTGGTTTTCCATTAATATTTGATTTTTTTGCACCACCTCTGCTCCTCGGCAGCTTCAAGGTTCCTGTTGTCAAATACAGGAGACTCTTGCTATTCGCAGACGATCTGTTCCAGAGATCCCCTGTGAATGGCAAAACCCGTGAATATGTCAGGAGCCCGGCAGCAGGAACCCGGTGGCAGCAAGTGCAGAGCTCCCACAGACGCTGCCGGTGCTGTTGGCAGCGGGGGAGGGAAGAGGAGCGGGCTGGATGGACCTGCTGAAGCCTAATCTTGAGAGAGAAGTTTCCCTGGGAACGGGGTGGCAGATCAATTGATCTGCGAGCTTGGAGAAACTCATGATCCACAATGAGAGTTAATTGCTGTCACGCTCCCTCAATTACTGCAGCAGCAAATCAGTTAATTAATGAAAGCTATAAGGAGAGTGCGTGAGAGCCGGGGAAAGCGTGCGGGGAGAGAGCATGGGTTTGAATATTCACACTCGCGAATGGCAAGTCTGCGAATGGCGAGGGTTTCCTGCACTTTCAACTGTTGTGTGACTTAAATAGGAACTAACAGTTCAAAACGGCATTTATTTAATAGTCCTGCTAGGAAATTATATAAAAGCAAATTGTTGGTATGTGCCTCATTCACAAGGGTGGCACAACACTGCTAAATGGAACCTTTTGTATATTTGGCATGTTGTACTTGAAAAATATGTGCATCAGCTTTTTTAAAATCCATTTTAAATATGAATTTAAAACGGTTATAAATCTATTGTGTTTTGAGTCTGTGTTGGATCTACAACCATTCATTAAAAAAAGCAAAAATGCTTCTAGTGCACTGTTAAACTTCAGTAAACAGGATAATACTGACTTTTTAGGCATATTTGTTATGAAAATGATGAGTTTTGTGGTGCTAAGTATTTGCCAAAGGGAGGCAGAAGCTGCTGTGCAAAGCAGTTTTATCTTCCTTTTTTGTGAGTAATAAATCTATATAAGGATGATAATTAAATTAAATAGGCTAAGTATTTTTCATTTTTCTTATTTACAGTAAAGCTTCCAGAGATACTGGGGAAGATGTGCTTTCCTGACAAAAACCTAAAAGCTTTGGTAAAACACTTTGAGATGTTTCTGAGGTAGGTTGACATCACCTATTTGTAACAACAACTACAAGCTTATAATGGTCTAAACTTTTAGGAGAAACTAGTGATTTTTTTTGTGGGGGGGTGCTTCAATGTTTGGCACATGTCGTGAGAAAGGAAATGACCTCTAAGTTATCAGTTTGGGAACCTAAATGGACATACAAGTAATGAGTCATATTTTAAATTACAAGAGTGAACCTTTAAATGTGGAAACATTGAAAGAACTCCAGAAATTCAGATTTAAGGGGAGAAACTAGATGTCTACCCATGGTATGTAGACATGAACGTAGTAATGCAGAATTGTAGCATAAAATGTTGGCTAGTACCCATAATGTTGGCTAGTACCCATAAATGTTGGCTAGTACCCATAGAAAACTGCATCTGACTTGTCCTGGAAATATATTTTTATAAGGGAATATAAGCTCTGCATACAGCTGTTACTGAGGGTAGAATCTGAAGCACTGAGGTTACAAAGATATAACTGAAGTAAGAATTCAGTCTCTAGAACCTTATCTTTTTGGTGGTAAGTTTTTAAAGAAAAAAATCCTGGTTTGTGAAGACTTGTAGCTCTAAAAGTGATATTGTAAACTGAATGACATTTTTGTCTGGAAGGTAGAACTTCTTAATGCAAGTATCCAGCTTTGTGTTGTAATATTTTTTCGTGGACCTACTTCAGTAGTTGGGGGAAGTTGTCACGTAAGCTTTTGGGGATAAAATATCCTTCCTCAGGTTGTATCTACTTCTCTCCTAGATGTAAATTAAACATCATTACTTTTGTTTAACTTCATTATGTAAGTGAAAGTGACCAGTGAACAAGAAAAGTTATCAGGAAACCTGTGAAACAACAGTTATCAGAAGTAGTTAGAGAATAATTTTAAGAATAGTTCAAATAGATAAACCAAAATTATACATGAGCGTTTTTATATGCTGAGCCAAGATTAGAAGAGGGAGCAAATTAGTTATTACAAGCCATAAAATCCTTGTCTTCTGTAAGTCCATGGTTTTTGTGTCCACTGAAATTATGAAGTGTTACCAGGTCTGTTTTCTGATGGCATTATGTAGCCTTTGAGAACAAGAACTGTAAGGTCAGAGATGGAACTGTAGTTCTGTGACATATTCTCCCACTAGTGGTTGGGCATGTATCCTTTTATTATTTATTCAGTCTGGAGCACACTGGTTCAGTCGGGAGCACATTCAGCCACAAAGTTCCCATGAAGACATTTGGTGCAGTGGTTGGGAGTTGTATATTGTGGTAGCCGTGTGTAGGATCCATGGATTTTGATTAGTTTTATTGTGGGGTGCCTTGATCATAGTGAAGGTGAAGATTTTGACAGGCTTTAGATTTGTTGTTAGGCAGGGTTTTGTTCAATTTTGAGTGTGTTGATTAGCGGAGAATGCTTCTCATGAATTTGGCAGGGTTGAGGGGTTATTTGAAAGTCTTTAGACTTAAGAGTAGAAATAACTGGCCCTGATCCTATGCCCTGACCTGAGGCATGTGGATACTGTGGAGACACAGATTTGTATTCGTGTTTTGTAATGGAAGCTTTTTTTCCTACCATCCATGAAAAATTGCTAGCCCAAAACCTTTGCTTAATAACCTTGGCATTACCAATATGTTTGTTGTTTAAAAAAAAAACAACAACAAAAACTCCTTTCTAGACCTGCCTGCTACTTTTTTTGTATTTGCAGGCATGTCCAAATGTGCATAAAGAAAATGCACCAATTTGTATAGTTCTAATATATTAGCTTTAATACCCGATTTCTGCTATTAGTTTATAACTTCTCAGTACAATTAAATTTTAATATCAGTTTCTGTTGCATAGATATTAAGGAACTAAGTTGTGATGGCTGTAAATCTGGTTGAACTTTATCACACTGTGTCTTAGGCTGAGTTTAGGCAGTTGACACTTAGTCGTGACTGGCTTAGGAGCCAAAGGAACAGTCAGCATTAACCAAAAAGTGACAATAACATCTATGCCTTTCAGTATATTGTGACAAATACGTTTCAGTTTAAAAAGAATATAGATGTGAGAGATGTAATGAATTTCCAATAGAGTGTTACTGATATGGCCCTATGGACTCTTTAACTGTATGCCTTGCAGTATGGATAACTTTTTCTGAGGGGCTGCCTGTGAAAAGTTAGTGATTTTGTAGTGTGAACCTCATTGTGCTAGAGCAATTGATTTGCATCTCAATCTTGGGGAAAATGGTTCCTTGATTATTAATCTTTATTCTTCTTAGAGTAGTTAATTGTCTGGGTGGTACACTTTGAAACAGAAATATTTAGAAGGTTAAAGATTTGATTGAAGTGTTTCCTGCATTGTTGCAGTGTTCACTGTGCTAATGCTTATTTAGATAAAAGTCTTTTTATCTTGAAATTGGAATTTCCATATTTTGTAGACAACTTGGAGAACTTGCTGTTATAATGCTCCCTGAAGGAAGGTCTCCAAGTATTGCTTTACAAAAGCTTTGTGCCTTTGCATGCATTTGTGAGTTACTGTAAACCAGTTGTCTTGGCTTTTGTTGCAGTTGTCCTACCCAGTCTTTGAACGCTAGTCTCAAACATGCTCTTCTTGGTAACTCTAGTAATGTCTATTCAAGTGGAGTACTTAAAACCGAAGTACTATAACAGCATCTTGACTGGAATGGGAGACTTTGTGGTAGCTCTTTTTTATATTTTGGTTTTATCTGTGACAGAGAAGGAAGGCACAAAAGAATGTAATTTACCAAATACTTAAGAAATCAGCTAAACCTTTATTTTGAAGACAGTTTTTTATCACTATTATTTATAAGCAGAGGAGAAATTTCTTGTTGGAGAAAGCTTGTCTGTTTTCTTTTCAAATTATATCCGGTGTCCAGTTCCATTTCTGGGAAGGAAGATGATTAGGAAATGTTGAGTAAAAATATCTTCTCTTTCCAGTTCTACTGAAATTGTCAACTATATGAAACAGCAACTGTTTTGTATGTATGTTAGAGACAAGAATCTGCTCACTTGATGGAGTATAATCATCTGTGGAAACAGGGAGTTTTGTGCAGCAGGCTGAGGTTTCTTCCTTTTCTTTTAAATCCAATTAATGGACCACAAGGGATTTGTGTATTTGCTAGATGTACTGTATTTATCCAAATCCAAGTTGACTTTGAATTTAAAGCCCCTGGCAGATGTGCAAATAAAGGTGCCATGGGATCTGATGCATGAGTCCCACAGTCGTTCTTCTTGCCATTCCACAAGTGCATGGCAGAAGGCATGATTGTGGGATTGAGCTTCACAACCCATAATGCCTTATTGATCGTGTAAGGAGAGTCTGGAATCCATGATTCTGGCCTCCCTCTGCACTGGCAAGTAGAAAGCTCTTGTGGCTGGGAGCTGTCAGCTTATTTGGGCTCCCAGCTATGGGGACACACCCTGTTGTATGTTCCTGTGCCCTCCTCTCCCCGTGGTCTATTCTGCATGTCCTCCAGCTGCATGCGTCTCCCCTGCCAAATGAATTATTTTAACCTGAAGTTGGATAATAGCTCAGTTCTGTCTTCAAGCCTAGGAACAGCCAGAGCTGAGCCTCCACCTGCTCCAGGCCGGAACTCAAATCTAAGATGAGACTATCCCTCTGCCTGGTACTGTTCAGGGAGCTGATTTTTCTTTCCCATGCTGATTAGGGAGGAAAAACCCTTATCTTGGATTTTAATTAAATACTCAGGGTGGCTTAGAATTACAGATAAAAAGTGATAGGAAGGGAATAAGGTATTAAAATACAAAATTAACCTGTGTCCCCACTCTGTTTCTGTCCCCCCACACACATGCACTCAAAAGCAGTCCACTCTCCTGTCTGCTTTCTTGCCTCTGAGGAAAACCCATAGGCTTTTTGGCACCAGCCAGTGAAGATGAGGTATTATTTGATTGGCATTAAACACTTCTATTATCAACCATGTTTAAAATTTTATTTAAAAATAGAATCAGTTAAGCTAACACTAATTTATTCCTAGTGCAGGTGGGGATTTCAGCTCTGAACTTTAGAGAGAGAAATTCACTTTTTCAGATCTATAGTTTCATTCAGTCTTTGGGCTGTCGCAGTCTCTCTTGGATTGAGAAACGTACTCTCTTAGTCTTAATATACTACTTTTGTCTGGAAGCTGTTTTTACAGTACGCTTACTCATGGCCTGATGGATGCTCTAAATTGATATTGAGACCCTGTTCTTCAGTACTTTTCAATCACACTTCAGTTTGCTTTTGGACATAGTCTGGAAAATTGAGATCAAACAGCTATTGTAAGAGAAGAAGAATGTAGAGAGCATCTACTGTCATATTTCTTACTAAATGAAAGCTGAATCTATTGTACTTGGCCCACCTACCTATAAATCCTGTATAGTGTGAATTTTCTTCGTGGACAAAACTTGCAAAGTAATTTTTCTTTGAGTATAGAACTTCTTGAAATTAAAACGGGTTTGTGAAACAAATGACCCTATCCAGTTATGAAACAATTCAAAACGTCTTGTAGTGAGGCAAAATTGTGGTGGCAGTTGAGCAAGGGAACTGACAGGTATGCTGTTACTTTGTGATAACAGTCAGGTTCATTGAGGTATGTGTGTAACTTGGAGTTTGTCTTAAGGTTGGGGAAATCATATAAAGAGGACCAGGAAAGGTCAAAAAGGTTGCCTGAGAGGAGAGCTTGTGAATGGGTAAGATTATTTAGCATAAGGTTTTTCCATAAGTATCTAAAGGACAGTGAAAGATACGGCTTTCACTATGGTGTACTAGCAAGGCTTTGCCAAGTGTAGACGTAATGACGGGAAAAAAGAATTTCTGTAATGGTTCCTTGAGTCCAAGAATTCTTACCCTTAGATTTTGTTTCTAGAATAGGTCTGGATACATCTGTGGCACAAAGCTATTTTCTTTTTTGGAGTCAAAGGCAATGGAAAGTAGCACAAGAACTGCTCTCAGTCAGAAGCTACTGATTAGTTGCTCTGCTGACCAGCTGCAACTAACTTAAATCTTCCTGCTATATATTTTTTGTGTTGGGTACAATCTAAAAATTTCCTTTGCACAATTATGTGCTTTTGGTACAAATGTAATAAAATATATTATTGGATTGATTCTTCTTTTAAAGACTCTGCAGCCTTGTCTCCGAAATGCTGTTTAAATAATAAGTAATTGGAGTTTACAGTGCTAGTGACTGGGATAATCTCCCCTTCATAAATGGTTACTATCCTGTACTAGAGGAGCCTTTTGAAGAAGAGAGAAATAAATTCAGGTCCTTTCCTTCTACATGCTTTGTGTCTCGGGTAACAGTTGTGATTTGATGATGTTGCTCCCTCTACACTAGAAATGTCCTTTCAGTCAAATGCATTTACTTTTTACAGCCCCTCCAGAAAGTGACAACTAGTTGTCATTTTCCCCATTCACTACTTTTATTGTACTTGGAGTAGTGAGAAGTGTTAGTTTCTAAGATGATGCTTCTGAAATTAGAAATGCATTTATCTTTGTGAAGCCGCCTTGGCTTTTCAGATTCTGGGAAGTAGTTCTGTAACTAAAAGTTGATAGTATTTTCATTAGAAGCTATTCATATTAGTAGAACTCATTTCATCCCTCAAACCATTAATTCTTAATGTTTTAAGGCAGCTCGCCTTGTATATTGCTAATCTTGCCTCTGCGTCGTAAAGGAAGAAAAATATATATATAATACTGTTAGAGGTGCACTGATATATCAGTCACATATTAGATTGGCACTGATGCAAAGAAAATTAGCATTGTTGGCAGTTGGCTTTTTTGGTTGATAATGCTACCGATAAATGCCACCTGCATATGCATAGCTGCAGCATGCATGCAGCCAGGAATGCAGCTCGGCAGCTTGGAGAACAGCATCATGCTGGTAAGTCTGTGGGGGAGGGAAGGGGCGTAAGCTGCCTGCGGCTCTGCCCTGTGCCCCACCCTGGCATCATATTCACCACCCTGGCTGGGCAGCGCCTGCCCCAGCCTCTGCCCCACTCCCCCCCTCACCGTGGGTGCAGATCGAGGGGGGGAGGGACTGGGGCAGGTGCTGCCCAGCCAGGGTGGTGAATATGATGCCAGGGTGGAGCACGACAACTGCAGGCAGCTTATCCAGGGGGCATGGGAGGAGGGACGGGGGTTAGCTTCCTGCCACTGCATGCACCCCTGGGGGAGGCATAAGGGCATGTACCCCCCCTGGATCTGTGCGCAGGGTGAGGGAGGGCTGCCCGCTTAGGGCCAGGGGCGGGCCCAGCCTCTTCCCAGAAGGGGGGCTGGGCCAGGGGTGGGTTTGGAGACAGCAGGGCAGGCTCAGCTGTGTGGGTCAGGCGGTGGCGCTGGGAGGGGTGGCTACAGGGAGGCTATGGGGAATTTTATGGTGGCTATAGGTTTCCCTAGCACCACCTCTGCTTGGGGACTGCACTCTGCTGCCTTTCCCTCAGGAGCCCTGGTGCTATAGCCACTCCAAAACTCCCTGTAGCCAGTGCTACTGCTGCCACTGCTTGCCCTGTGTAGCTGAGCCTGCCCCGCTCCCACCCGTTCTGGGTGCAGCCTCTGGCCCTGAGCCTGCAGTGGGCAGCCCGCTCTTGCCCCACATACAAATTTGGGGGGTGGGGTACATGCCCCCCATATCTCCCCCAGGGGTATGTACAGCAGTGGGGAGCCGCCCCCCTTCCCTACCTCCGCTGTGCCACCTGGGTGAGCTGCCTGTGGCTCTGTTTCGCTCCTGGCCCCAGGGTTGCATTTACCACCTTGGCTAGGTAGCGTCTGCCCCTGCCCCACCACTCCCTTCCTCTCCCTCTATGGGGGCCTCTTTTTGCCCCCATTACTTAATGATTACCTCGTAAGCCCCTTCCCACCCACAGACTTACTGGCAGGGTGATGCTCTCCAAGCTGCCCAGCTGCATTCCTGTAAATCGACAATTGGATTGGTATCAGCCGATATGGCCAGTTAATAATCGGCTATTGGTATCAGCCAAGAAATTCTTTAGCAGTGCACCCCTAAATACTACTGATACATTGAGAGAGATACAAACAGAGATTTAGTTTAATATTTGACTAGAGTAAGAGAATCCTGCCACCATGTTGGCTCTGGGCCACTCTCCCCCCACCCCCCATGTTGGGCTGGCTCTTCCCCCTACTGCTATCACGTTGGCCCTGCAGGCGGCAACATTGCGGGGGGCGGGCCCTCACCCCCCATGGTATCCTGACCTTGCTGCTCCCCGACGGTGCTGCCACCACCTCCAAGGAGCAAGGGGTGGGGAATGAAGCCAGCTCTGATGACCTCGCCTCCCCCGCTCTGTTTGTTCATGGGTTCCTTCAGAGAGCAGGGTGGGGGGGTAAGGCCAACGCTGCTGGCCTTGTGCCCCCTGTTTCATCTGCTGTGTTGCTACTGCCTCCAGGGAGCAGGGTGGGGGATGGTGGGCGAGGCCAGCTGTACATTCGCCATCAAGGTGGCCCTGTACTGCGGTGCCACCTCCTGTCCCAGCGCTGTATTCACACTCTGATTGGTTGTTTCAGTCATGCAGACTAAGGCTTTTACAATATTAGAATATTTTTAGATTTTGGTTGCTGAATGTAAGATGTAAGTTGTCAGCAGCATTTTCTGTAAGCAGTAATTCCTTCAATGTTACTGAAACTCATGGTAATTTAACTAATTGTTTAGTGTCTTCCTATCCATAAAAAAAATGAATGTGTTTTTGTGTGCTTGCTCATGCACGAGGGTGAGGACAGTTGTAAAACAGAAGATGCCTTTAAGCTTTTTAACTTGGTGGTCATGTTTAATAAATAATGAATATAATCCAAGGTTTTTGAAGTGACATTGAGTAATTTAAAACTAAAAACACTTTCAAAATACTGTGCTTTTTTTTCTTTTTAAATAAAGAAGTGCAGCTCTAAATCTTCGCTTGTGGATTACATTGGTAATTGCCAATGTATAGTCATGCTACTTCCACTAGAAGTGAAGCATCAAGGTTCATTCCAAGGTTCAGACTATAAATCCCCTAACGTTACTCCATGCCAGTTACCTGCATTATAGTAGCAGGCCGAGATGAAAAATGGCTTTTGGCAGGGCTGCAACTCTCCTTCTTTGCACTTAGATGGAGATGGGTGTTGATAATCAGATGCAAGGCACGGACTACGCTTTTGCTCCATTTTTCTACCACAGCGCTAGCCAGTGAATAATCAAAATAGTAATTTGTACCAGGTGTAGGGTTGAGGCATGTTTCTTCCCACTCCCTCTGAGCAGCAGGGAAGTGAGAAGCAAATTGAACTGAATAACGTTCTGCCTGACTTGTTCATTTGGAAGTATATATTGTTTTGTACTATGCTTATATTGAAGCCAAAGGTTGTTTCTTAAATAATTCTTAAGGTAAAAATTCTCTCCCATCCAAATGTCACTTTGGTTAACTTCTGCATTGAGCTCTTAATGATTCTTAGGTATTTGAAGAGGAGAAAGAGCCTTTACCAAGAGTCTGATTTTAACCTCTTGAAAACATTACCCAAGCTCTGTCTGTTACAGGCTCTACCATTTTATTAACATAGCAGTTCCTAGAGTGAGATAGTTTTAAAACTATGTGGTACTGAGTTTAAAAAGTTGCTTAGATAAGAAATTACCACCCTTTTAATTTACTGTGAGCTTAGTTGGTGTCTTCTAAATTCAGAATCAAAATCCATGAAGGGCTCTTAGCTCAGTTCTGTGCAAGTGGCTCATTTTAACTCTTTTTGTTTCCCTCAGCATCTCATGAGTCAAGACCTTTTTTATGTGACTCCAGGAATAAATCATTTAGTAGAATTTTCATGCTATGGTAACCTAAAAAGGTGTTATTTTCATTGTCTGTGAATAAAATGGACATATAATATTTATGGTAGACACTTCTGAGGGCAGGGAAAGTTTTGGCTTTATTATCTCTCTGAATTCTTTTTTATAAGGAGTATGTTTGTTTCATGTATTAAATACTGCATTATGTATCTTGGCAAATCTAGCAAAGTGGCATTTAATTGGCAGGTGACCAGCAGAAGTCATGTGGTACTGATGAGTATTACTTCGCTCTTGATTTTTCTAATACAGTTGTTCTCAACATTTTTAGATTCCAGGCACCCCTGCTATAACTTTTGTGAACCCCATTTCAAAAGCCAATTAATTTATTATAGTGCTTACCTCCTTGCATAGGGGCTGGGTGGCAGTGGCGGTGCTGGGGGAGAAAGTAGGAGTGGTCCGACAAGGGTGAGCAAGTGGTGTGCTTACCTCTTCTCATGGGGGCCGGGCAGCAGGTGAGGTGAGAGGAGAGGCTGAAGTTGAGAATCATTGTTGTAACAGCTCTTGTGGTTCTATATTTTTTTTTATTCAAGGATAAAGAGTTAGGACACGTCTATTAGTTTTGGCAACTGCTAAAATATGGTGCTTTTAAAACTAGTTCAGATTCACTGTAAAGTAGCTTCAGTTTCATTGATTTTTGAAGAACAACCTTTTATTCCTTTAGGGCAAAAGATGTAGGGCACCATTGTACTGGAAAACTAGTATACTAGAAACTCTTAATTGGTTCATCATACTTACAATTTTTTAAACTTAGAATAATTTTTATACATTTACTTTCAATACTATCTTATCCTCATATATGCCTTTTTTTCTTTGTACTACCTTGTCACGTACTGAGCCTAATTACCTGAGAGCTTTTATAGGAACCACTAAGAAGCCAGTTGGGTGTGCATATTTACATACAAAAAGCTGTTAGAGATGCAGTGTAGAATACTTAATTAGGCAATACCAGAAAAAGATCATGCATTAGATCAGGGGTAGGCAATGTTTTTTGGCCAGAGTGCCAAAAAACCCCACAATGCTTACCTTGGAAGGCACCGGAGTGCTGACATACCAGAAAAACAAAACGAGGGCAGGGGGTACATGGCAGGATGCCCTGTTTGTGCCCCTGCCCCCAGCCCAGTCTTCATGGCTATCAGCAGCTACCCAGAACCTGGGCCAGCTGTAGCCAGGAGGCTACTGCCTCCCCACCCCAGCCCTGGCCCTAGCTGCCTCCCAGCCCCAGACCTGACCCCGGGCTCCAGGGCAGCAGCAGATATTGGCAGTGCTCCCTGCTGTGCTGTCCTCGTTGCTGCTTCTGCAGAGCAGCGTGTGGAACCGGGCACAGCGGGCAGTGCAGAAAGCTGCCTGCTGCTCTAAGCTCCTCGCTGCCCTGGCCATACTTCCCCAGCAGGTGGGGGCAGCAGCGAGGGGCACAACCCTGCGTGCTGTCCATGCTGCTCCCGTGCACACAGGGGAAGTGTGACCTGGCAGCACAGAGCTTGCAGCAGCAGGCAGCTTCCCTGTGTGACCCCTCTGTGAAGTGGTGCTCTGGGTTGCATGTGCTGTGCTGCTGGCCCTGCTGCTATCCTGTGGGCCTGCTGGAGCACAGCGTGTGACCCAGAGTGGCAGCGCACAGAGGGGCCACACAGGGAAGCTGCCTGCTGCTGCAAGCTCCGCGCTGCCCGGGTCACACTTCCCTTGTGTGCACGGGTGCAGGGTGGGCAGTATGCAGGGTTGTGCCCCTCTGGGGCAGGGAGGTAGCAGTAGTCTGTAGCCTCCCGGCTGCAGCTGGCTTAGCTTCTGGGTAGCTGTTGATAGCCACGGAGCCCGGGCTGCTTGCAGCAGGTCTTCCATCCTCCCAGCTGGCTTTTGGGAGCAGCCCAGGCTCTGTGGGTATCAGCAGCTACCCAGAACCTGAGCCAGGAGGCTGCCTCCCAGCCCCAACGCGTGCCGAGGAAAATGGCTTTGTGTGCCATGCTCGGCACTCGTACTGGGGGTTGCCGACACCTGTATTAGATTATAGTTTTAGTTTTTACATAACCATTATGATATTTTTGCCAGTATCGGTTTGTGGCAGAGCCACTTGGACCCATGCCTTAAACCAGTTTTGCCAAACCTTTTCCAGCCCAAAGCACAGTTACTTTAATAAAACTTTTCCTCAGCACGCCTGTTAAGGCATTCCTATCCTCATACCTATGGTAGCTCGTTGCCACGACAAAATTCCGCGGCACACCTGTTCATTTCTGTTGGCACACTTTTGTGCCATGGCATGCTGGTTGGGAAACACTGCCTTAAACACAAGAACATCCTTTTTCTCTCTAGCCCTCTACCTCAGGTGACTGTATTACTTCTGGTATTATTTAACTCAACAATTTTGGGGTTCTTCTAATGTGATTTCCTGTAATTTGTTACTTGTGTCTTGAAAACTTGTAACAGCACGTTGTGTGAGGGCAAGGTGGTAGCAGTTGCCCGGCAGGGCTTTAAACCCATGTCTTCTTCAGCTTAAGATCTGCTATATGGTACTGGGTAAGAGAGAAAGTCACTTAAATTAAAATTTTCTCCACCCATTTAGTTTTCTGTGAACTTTTCTAAACTCATAATTGGAATTAATGAGACTCTTAGCTCAGTTCTCTGCAAGTGGCTCACTTTAACTTTTTTCCCCTCAGCTTTAACATCTTAGGGTTCAAGATTTTTTTTTTTTAATGTGACTCCAGTAATATTTCTCCCTGAAGGATTTTCCTGCTGTAGTAACCTAGAAAGGCATTGTTATGTTTTCATTGCCTAGGATAGCAAGAGAACAGGCTCAATTCCCCCTTTTTATTTTATTTTATTTTATTTATTTATTTTTTACATGAAATAAGAGAGACAGACCTCTACCACTCTACACAGTTTCTTGCAGTATTAACTTCTGTGAAATGAACTAATTAAGAGGAGAATGACGAGGTTGGATAGTGACACATCAAAGAGCTGATCACTGTGTAAAATGCTCATATTTTATATTGCTCTTGTTATTTTTCCAAGAATTGGGAACTTATTTGATGTCCAGGTAAGAATAATGTGTCTAAGTAAATGCACAGGTTATAGGAAATGCCTTTTCTCATATTTTTGTCTCTTCTTCCTACAACAAATTTGGTTTTTAAATAAGAACTTCTGAGTGTTCAACAATTAATGTATTCCTTTTTAAATTTGCTATATATGTACACAGAGTATTCCTCATCAGGATCCTTTGATCTTAAGAAATGCAAAGCATCAAAAGGAATAGTTATGGCACCATAGTTAAGAATTAGGTTGGGGAGACTGTATGCAGTGTAGGTACTGATAAACTTTAAATGAATATTTATAAAGACCAGTGGGGGGCCAGCCTTTTTGGTAAATGTGCCACAAATTAAGTCCTGCATCTGCCTGGAGTGCCACTTCCATTCTCTTTCTCTGCTTTCTGCTGCCTGCCCTCTCCCTGATCTGCCACATGAAACACAGAGGCTGCCTATGATGCTTGTTGGCACATGTGCCACAAGTTGGATACCACAGGTATAAACATAAGTATCTTATACTAATTGATTGAAGTTTTGGCTTCTAAAGGATAAAGTGTACTAGCAGTCCAGACATGTACAGTGAGACCTGAATAATGCACCTATGTTAGCTCTGGTATCCTTTAGTTCCATTGTTTTCCTCACTCATACATACAAATGAGCAAATTGGTAAATGTAGGTATGTCAAACTTGTCAGGCCCTGTGGGCCAGATGAATGATGAATGGTATGCAGCTGGTGTGCAGACTGGATGAAGGGCACAGGGTCAGTCCATGAGTCCCACATGCTGGATCCAGCGCATGGGGATGGATGGTCTGGTTTGAGCGCCACATTGAGCATGCACCCTGGACCGGCCCTGCATGCTGAATGTGATGGGTGGGTCTGCTACAAGATTCATGGGCTTGATAGTGGGGCACTGGGGGGTGGATCTTCAACACCTTTGGGTTTAAAATGTCACCAGAGCTTAGATGTCTTTTCTGCAATGATTGATGACACATTTGACATAGTTGGCATGTACCGTAGTCTGGCTCTGTGCCTCCGTGCTATCATGAATCAAAGTGTGACCTTTCTCTAGGGACTCCCTTGTCCCCTTTCCTTGCCCCCCCTGCCAAAAAAGGAGGGGGTTGGATGTCAAGAAAAGGGGAGCTTATACTTAGCTGTAGAAGCTAATTCTTCCACGTTCTAGCAGCTACATCATTGTTTAGGGAATTCCACTCTCTGCTTATATGGGAGAAAGGCACATGCTAGCCAGACAAAGTGTGGCTGTGATGGAAGGTTTTTCTTTTTTTGCCTTATTTCGAGAAAATGCCAACTTATACAGCTGTAGAACTGCAGAGTCTGCAGAGACTCAAGGGTTTGTACAGCAGTGTCTTGGGAACAAGGAATCCATGAAGGATGGAAGGGACAGATTACTTACAGGCATACACAAGGACTAATGAGGTTGTATTTATTTTTAAGGATACAGATAGTTCATAGACATCCAAGAGACAGTATATATATCTGATGCATAGAGATAATTACATTCCTTTTTTTAATATTGATGAAAGGTACAGAGTAGGCATAGGGAGTAGGTGCAACAGATGTAGTTGCAAAAACTTTTAGTCATCTCTTGCTTTTAGGTGCTTATTCTCAGAAACTATTTCACAGTGAATTTTTCACATGTACTTTAACTGGGGATTTTGTGTGTAGCACAATCAAAATTCTTGGTATTTGAGGATGAGGCAGTATTTCTTATGGCTGAGAGCCTTTTACACTTTAAAATTTGGTTTGTGTAGTCCTCCATGTGCTGGATATGCTTCTGAGAATTGTTAATCTCACAGTACCTCCTCTTTTTAAACAAAGTCTTTATGTTCTGTTTCTGTGTGTGTTCCCTCCCCCTCAGGTTTTTAGCAGAATACCATGATGATTTCTTCCCAGAATCTGCTTATGTAGCTGCATGTGAGGCCTACTATAGCACCAAAAATCCTCGGGCAATCTACTGAAGCTTTTAACGAACAATTGAATCCTGTGTACGCTGCCCATGATATTGCTGCTTTGCCATGTGGCTGCAAGAAGAAGATGAGAAGAACTTTGAATGTCTTTCACTTGGGCAAGAGAGAATATCTTCTGTGATGCCTGGATTACTTAGCAGAGATGGACTGCTTCTTTAAGAGCTGTGCAAAGACAGCATTTTGAATTACTCAGTGGGTTCAGTGTACACTCCAGTTTTAGATGTATGAAGAAAGCCCTGCACTGATTTCTAATGCATAGGACTGCATATAATTAAAACAAAGGGGAAAGCAGATGCATTAGCAATTGGACATTTTCATGAAAACAAATGCTTCTTCCTGTGTTTCTTTTTAATGTGAACTCCTCAGCCTAAAAAAATAAGACTGACTTCACTGTTACATAAAGAGAATGCTTAATTGGCATCCTACGGATATATTTTCATGCATGGAACTTGGTTTTGGGTTTTGGGTTTTTTTTCTGTTTTGTAAAACTGTCATGGTAGAAAAGATTGTTTTGATGTAAAGGAAAATTTATATAGCTGTCCTGTTTGCATGATCTCTGCCTCAGGAAAATGGTTTTCTGTGGCTTCAGTGAAAGATTTGTTGCTTGCTTTAGCTTTTTAAAAAGGTATCTGTCTTATCCCATGGCGGGGGTGTCAAAGTTCCAAGGAATTCAGACCTCACCAGTGATTGATCTCACATGTGGCTGCAATTGATTCCCAGCATCACTGCAGAAAAACAGAATATTTTACTGGGTCTCCTAGGAGTAGGATCAGATAATCAATAAAGTGAAAGCAGTTATTTTGGCAAGCATTTTTTTTAATAAAGTGCACATTGGCCCTCTAATTGAGGGTGTGATACTGGCTGTCTAATCTTAAATATGTCTTTGTTTGGCTTTGCTTAGTACTCTTGTTCACTAAATATTGCAAAATATATGGAGAATGAGGAGGCAGTAGTAGTCCGATGTAAAAATGGTGTCTTCTTCCTGTAGAGTTCTTTCTTTCCATAAATCAGAAGTACATCTCTTTAGATTTATGCTGGCACTTATATTTTTTACACTCTATAGCACTGCAAAACTCATACAGCTGCATGGGATTAAGCTGGGTTCTATTATCCCTCTGACAATACATAATCAGCAGAGATGAACTAAAAAAATCTATTTGAGATTTTGTAGCATCTGAGGCCCTTGGCAGGCATTAAAATAACGGTGAGAGTGGAATCTGAGGAACGTTTTTCCCAAGCTCAAAAACTGTGTATCCTGCTATGCCATATGTGTATGGCAGGATGCACAATGTTTGGATGAACCGTAATATTCCTCAGATCCAATCTTGCTACTGCTGGGGGCTACCCACAGGACCTGCTACCCATGTATTGGGGAGTAGATGGCTGTATCCTGGACCCCGGGCCTGCCATGTGTCCAATCCAGTTCTCAGTGGACTTTACAATATGGGACTGGGCACAGGGTAGCCCTGAGTCTAAAAACTACATGTGGAGACTAGATTTTGTTTAAGTACGGCTTAAGCAGAGGCTATGGATTCTCATCTCATTATTTGAACTAACTTTTTATAACCTGTGTGTCCCTATGAATGCACTTTGTTTAACTCCTTTTGCATCTCTCAGCAGTGTCCTCTCTTTTTCCTCCCCGTTGCATCTCTTTTTTATTTAAACTACTGCTTTCTATTTAAAACCCTCGCTCCCTGCAGATCCACTCGTAGAATGACAAATTCAAAGAATCTGTTGCTTACAAAAGCTTATGCCTCTGAATTAGCCTATACGATGCCACTCTGCCTTGCCTTCTGTACAAATTTTAGGTTAGTGATCTAATTAGAGAATCATTCTTTTTGACTTGGAAATATTGAATTAGAATGTGCGTCTGTGACACTGCAACTGAAAAGAGCCAGCAATTTGGGGAGTTAGGAAGAACCAGCTTCCGAATGTAAATAGCACATTTAATCTGTAAACCTGAAATCCAATCTAACCACTCAGTTACTTTTCAGAGTGTAATGGCACTCTAAATCCTTTGAACTGAAAAAGTAAAGATATTCTTGGTTTCAGTATTTTAGGCTTGCAAAAAGGTTTCTTTATTTAAACTTAATGGTTCTTGCACTAATCTCAGTTTGACATGGATTCAAAAGATTTGTGGATCTTTATTTCTGAAGGGTCATTATCTGTTGTATTCCTATAATACCAGAATACTTTCTTTTACTCTTCTAGGCTTCATTCCAGTTCTGTAAAGGTTCTGAATTTTCAGTATGGTCCGAATATTCAAAATCCTCTGTATGATGGGAGCATGTCTAAAGTTAACCTTCATATACTAGGAAAAAAAAATCATTAATGAATGTCTAACAAGCCATTCAGCTTGAAATATCGCTAAAACTATCCTTGGTCCTTTTCATTGTTGCAGATCCCTGCAACAGATGGTATGTCAAATCTTTTGTTCCACCCTATCAATACTTAGGAATAAAAAGGCAAGTTCAGAGCTGAGTTGAAACCTTATAAAATAGCTGTGTGTAACTGCAAAAAATGGCATTTTGTCTGTGTAATTCATAATGTTTTATATATTCAACTCATTCAGTTAACACAATAATTCTATAACACCACTTCAAAATGGAATCAGAAAATCCAAGTATTTACAGCTTGCATTGTGATCATAAAAAAACTTCCTTTTGTGACTTGAAATTTTGCAAGTGGGGGATATAGCATAGCCTATAGTGGTAGAACTCAGCGTGTCACTTATTTCAAAATAAATGTATCCACAGAGGTTTTAGTACCTATATAACTGTAGTAATTATGTTTGTGAATTTCCCTGTGCCAGCAAGCAAGCTCCTTGCAAGGGCAAAGGCAAGGCTAAAATGTGCCTAAACTAGGTCTGTGCAGCATTTCAAATAAGGCTGGCTAGCTTGACTTGGGAGGGGGGAAAAATCTGTTAGTGTAAGTTTATAGAGAAAACAGTCTGTATGGCATAATGTTGGCTTGGGTACTGGAAGCAGCATATAAGTGCTTCTTTGCAGGCTAATTAGTCCTAGCACAAATGAGCGTTAATGGAGCTGTGCTGCTGCTGCCATTGCTGCTACTATCCAGAGTGAACTTCAGTATGTACACATCACTGAATTATACCGTGTGGGCATAACATGAATTGGCTATGTGTAAGATTTGCTTTCTGGTTCCAAACCAGTCAATCAGTTAAATAACTTGAATCCTTTGGTTTCATTAGTAGGTTCTACTTCTAGTTTTGATAGGCTTCTTTAAAAAAGAAATCTGCAGATTTTAAAAGTTTATTTCCCTTTAATCTAAGAGTGTGTGTGTTGGGGGGGGCGAGGGTAACATCCAAAAAAACATTTTCAACTAAATATCTTTTGTTATTCATTTTGGTGCTGCACTGTTTCTTAGTAGGGAGGGAGACTCTGCTGAAATAACTGTTAAACTTGAGTTCTTGGTGTATTGTTCATGGTGGGAATGTCACAGACCAGGGCTCCATTGTTTTAGGGGCTGTGCAAGTAAAATGAAACAGTCTTTTCCCAAAAGAGCTTCAAGCATTTGTGATCTTGTTCTCAGTACTGGGACACTAACATATCACCTTTAACTCTCAATTTAAGACTAGCTAAATGTGAAACTTTTGGCTTGATAATGATATTGATTTTTTTTGTGCTTTTTATTTTTAAAGGAGACGTGGAAAAGGTTTGAACAAACTATACTGTATCACTGGTGTTAAATCCATCTAATCCAGTTCTTTAATGAACTAGTTTTCCCGTTTCATGAACCTAGGTGAATATTTGGCAAGTGACCTACGTGTGGGTCTGGTGGCTATTTAGCTAAATAAAAATTGCCAGGCATGATAGGACAAGAGGACACTTGCCTAGGATAAATGTGAATGGTTATTATGCTGGTTAGCAGCAAGAGGGGTAAGTTACTCATTTTCATAACTGATGATCTGTCTCCTTCCTCCCCTTTCTCTTCATCCCCTTCTAGTTTTTGAAATTTGCTAATTAAGATGCAAGCTGCATTTCCACTTGGTATCTTCTATGGTGAATTTTGTGTGCTGCCAGCACAACAGCATATAGGTACTGGAAGTGTGTGAATGTATGTATACATGCTTTGGTATGTTGGTAGCAGCTGCTTTCTACTGGCAGAACCAGATAAGTGTTCTGTAAAACCACAGATATTGGGTGTTACAAATCTGTCATATGCATGAATCTGGTTGAAACTGCCTTTATTGTTACTCTAAACAAGTGAACAATTATAATTTCATAGTTTCATAGTGCTTAGGTTTGGAAGGGACCTAAACAGATCATCAGGTCTGACCCCCTGCCCTGGGGAGGAATGAGTGTGGGGTCATAACACCCCAGCCAAATATCTATCCAGCCTCCTCTTGAAGACTGCCAAGGTAGGAGAGAGTACCACTTCACTTGGGAGCCCATTACAGAGCCTGGCAGCCCTAGTAATAGCCCTGTAAAGTAATGTCTCCTGATGTCCAGCCTGAACCTTATCTCTAAAAATTTATGGTCCTTATTCCTAGTAACCCCGGGTGGTGCTGGGAGAACAGAGCCTCCTCCAATTCTTGCTGGTCCCCCCGGTGAATTTGTAAACAGCCACCAGATCCCCTTTCAGCCTTCTCTTGTGGAGGCTGAATAGGTTCAGACCCTTTAGCCTCTCTTCACAGGGCCTGCCCTGCTGCCCCCTGACCATGCGAGTGGCCCTCCTCTGGACCCTTTCAAGGTTAGCCACATCCCTCTTGAAGTGTGGCGCCCAGAACTGGACGCAGTACTCCCCTGACCAATGCTGCATAGAGGGGAAGGATCACCTCCCTGGACCTGCTTGTGATGCATCTGTAGATGCACGACAAGGTGCGGTTAGCCTTATTGACTGCTTCCTCGCGTTGGCGGCTCATGTTCATCCTGGAGTCAACAATGACTCCAAGATCCCTTTCTGCCACTGTAGACAAGAAGGGTGTTCCCCAGCCTATAGGTGTGTTGCTGGTTCCTTCTCCCTAGATGCAGCATCTTGCCCTTGTCTGCATTGAATTCCATCCTGTTCTCATCTGCCCACCTCTGTAACCTGTCTAGATCTAGCTGGATTCTGTCCCTCCCCTCCACCGTGCCCACCTCGCCCCACATCTTGGTGTCGTCAGCGAATTTGGACAATATGCTTTCCACACCCACATCCAGATCGCTGATCAAACAATCCGCAATTCTTTTTTGCAAATTTTTTTTTAATTTCAAGCTTGTATGCCAAACATTCCCAGCTGGTGGGTTCTAAGGGAGATTTAGCCTGCCATCAAAAATTTTTCCTATGGGACAAAAGCTTTGCCTGCTACCTTTTATATAACTACAATTCAATTGTAATAGTACTCAAAATCCTGCTGCATTTGTGGATTAATGAGTTTGTAATATTGCATTAGATATTTATGTAGGTTGCTTGTGTGTGTCGTTTAAGCCCTCCCCACTGAAACACTTTGTTTAGATTTCACGTATGGCTGAGTAGGCGGTAGATTTTACTCATTGTTTATAATGTAGGATTAATATGGACTTTATTTTCTTTTAACTGTGATTAACTAGTGAAGATATATAATTACTTTGGCATTAAATACCTTAGCTGTTTTTAATAAAATAGAAGATTATTTTAATGTGCACAATTGGTATAAGCAGCAACTAATTAGACATTCCATAAGGATTTTACCCACTGACAGATGGATGGTAATACAAATGTAATATATATCTGTAATAGTGCCAATCCCAAGCATTCGAAATCTTGAGTCAGTACCCCAAAGTCATGGAACTGGTTTAAAAAATCTGAAATTTTAGTCTCTAGGGTAACAGGAATTGAGTTTTTTCTTTGCAACCAAGAGGGCTAGAAATTTCTAATGAGACCTGATCTCAGAGACCTTGAAGTATGTGGAACTTACGAAAACGCTAAGCACTGTAACGTTGGCAATAAAATTGGGTTTAGCTATGCTGCATTATAGTAGGCTGCTACTAATCTGAAAATAATGGGTGAGTTAGTATTTGAAGAGATGTGTGAATATAGATTCGGAGGTGGATTTCCTGGTTAAGAAGTCGCTGCCTAAGTGAAATTTCTCTATACAGAGTGATCTCACTATGCCAAAGGGACAAATGTATAGTTTAAGTAATATATTTTTAATTTATTTTTAGTGGCTTGTAATGAGTTTTCTAATCTAGATGGAAGCATACAATCAGTGTAAACAAAGTATTATGAAAGCACAAAGGAGGAGGAAGAAAGACATTCACTGGGCGCCATGGGTGACTAGTGCCTCCCGAGTCTGGGGGGGCACCTGCAGAAGCTGGAGTCAGCAGCAGGGACAGGGCTGGTGAGCACTTGTAGAAGGCGGTGGGAGGTGGCTGGGACTGGTAAGCACCTGCAGAAGCCAGGATTGGCAGTGGGGCTGGGGCTGGTGAGTACCTGCAGAAGCCACCAGCAGTGGGGACAGCCCTGTCAGGGGGGCATGTGCCCCCTCTACCAGTTGCCTATGCTGGATGCATCTACATGTGCCCCTGTGTTGTTGTTACTGCACTGTCATTTAATACTTCCTTTTGAAAGTACTAAATGATGGCACAGTAACAGCCTGTATGTATTGTGCCATGCTGGTGGTGCATGGTTATTTTTAGCAGCTATATTGCCACAGCAATGCGCTATACTGAAGGAATGCATTGCTACGGTGACGTAGTGGCAGCATTACGGTTTTTGCCTGTGGATGCTATGTCACCATAGTGGGTTGCTATGGTGATGTAGTGTCACGTAGATGTGCCCACTCGTACATATATGGTGTAGTAATTTTTGTCTAATATTGTTTCTAACCACTTATTTTCTCTCCTTATTAGCAGGTAATGGTGCTCTGCTGGGAGTCCTGGATGTTGGTCTATATTCATTTCCATGCTTTATTCCATTGATTTCCAGGAGCTGCTGAACATTGGCAGTAGTACCCTTTCTTGTGTTTGGGGAACACAAGCAGCCACCCAGCAAGAGAACATTTGCAAGTGTGTAAAAACTCTATGGCAATACCAGAGCAGCCATACTTTTAACCCAAAGGCTAAGGACAAGCCAACAGATTGCAGTAAATTAAAGGGAGACAGACTGGCAGCTGTTCTGTGGTTCCTCTCCCTGTGCCTGCCCTTATTCTGCAGTAAGTGAAAGCTGAACCTCAGTAGTTTACCCCCAGTGAAAGAGGGCTTCCCAGGTTTAACTTTCATCATCAAGAAGTGAGTGTAGGCACAAAACTAGTATTTCCCTGCCCGCTTTTAAAGTGCTTTAACTTTTTATTTTAACTTAGAGGGATGAAACTCACCTGATCTGCAGATAGCCCCAGGACTAGAGTCTAGGATCCTTGGCTCTCCCCCACCTGATCCCTGGAAGTAGCTCTAGGTCGTGGCTCTGGAGCTCTTCTCTGCCTGATCCTTGGAGGCACTCTTGACCCCTGACCTGGGAGCCAGGGCTGCGCCCCACGCATTACAAGGTTGGCAGTGCAGCCCAGCATCGAGGAACCTGTTTCTCTAATGCTGGGCTTCACCAGTTTCAGATCCAAATCATGCGACTGAGGAATTTTATGCTTGATACCAAAATTTACGCATTCTGCCATACACATCTAGTATGACAGGATGAACAATTTTTGGGATCTGGCATAAAATTCCGTGTCCTAATTACACAATCACATGTCTGTCAGGGGCCTTGGAGAGAATATGAAAACAACCATTACTGCCATTGTGAGCTCAGCCATTGCAGCTGGCCTGACCACTGCTGCTGCCTAAAGTGAGGAGCCTGGTTGTTAAGCCTCTGTTTTAGTGACTTTTAGAAGAGCAAATGTCCTTCTGGCCAATTAGAAGTCTAATAAGGGGGAAAGTATGATCTGTTACATCTGGGTAGTGTGAAGGCATGCATGTTGAAATAAATAGGAAAACAGCATTCCAATGACGTGTCTGAATTTTGTTTGTCTAGTTTTAATTTTGAGTAAGTGATACGAAAATGATTTTACTGTGAAGCTGTTTATAAAATTTAGACAGCCATCACATTTAAACTCAAGCTTAATCACAGTAACTTCAAACTGCCCTAGAGTGAACTTCATGTTCCTCATACTTATTCCCCACAAACAGACTTTCAAGAAGTAGTCAGTGCCAGCAAAAATCAAAACCCCAATGTTGCTTTCTTATGGATCGGTCTCATCCAGGGTTTATGTAACAGTGGGAGAAGGTGAGAGGAAGTGATAATAAGAAACTTGGGCCTCTTGAGGAAAGATATAAAATGACTACAACCAATAACAGTAAACCTAACAAATGAGTCCCACAAAGTGTAAATTATATTATGTTATGAGTAGAGTGTGTTTTGGGGGGAAACAAAAGGTAAAAGAAGACTGCTAATTGTGCATGTACAGTGCTGAGGAATTGGCCTCAGCTCTTCAGAAATGCAATGAGCATGTGGAGTTTGCAGATATATAGAACGTGCTTTCTGGGCAGAAATGTTTTAGGACTCTTCTGCTAGGACAAAATTAAGAATAATCCATAAGGACAAGAAGTTCATTTTCTGGGACGGCAAAGCTGCCATTTAGACTAACTAAAAATTCAGAGAATTAGTATAGCTCCACCTGGGAATTAGACTGAATGAGAGGATTAAAACTGAGCACCATATGGTGTTCAATCTTTGTGCAATTTGTTGCTTGTGTAAATAATTTGAGTGCTTCCGGTTTGGTAATCAGTTTGGGGCTCACAGTAGGAGTGTCAACCAAAGGTCCTCCTCAAATGTGTGTACTTTTTTTAATGAAAAGATTTAGATTAAAGATTCAAATGTTAAATGAATTGTGAATGTTTCTAATGTGCTCTCCAAGTGCTGAAAAGAGAAAAGTTTACCTTTATTTAAAATTTGTTTAATATCTGTAAATTTTAAATAAATACATTTCTCAAATCATTAGATTCTTTTGGATACCTTGTTTTAAAGCAAAACAGCTCGGGAACCAAGAACTGTACTGTTTTCTGGAGGGTGGAAAACATGAGGAAGGTGGGAGATAAGTAAGAAATGTCTTTTAAAAACAATTTTCCATTCACAAGTCTGAAAAACATTTTTTTTCTTTCCTTCAGTCAGGTTATAACGTGGAGATTTGGTTTTTTTTAGTTTTGCTTTTTGCTGAGCTTGAAAATTGTAACTGTAGGAGCTATTTGGAGCATGAGATTGCAGTAGCCACTGAAAATAGAAAATTTTGCATAATATGCAACGCCAAGCACTCCAGCTAGTAGTGATTAACATCTAGTTAGCAGCGGTGGGCAATTATATCGGGTGGAGGACCACTGACTGAGTTTTGGCAAGCCATCGAGGGCCACATGACAGGCAGCCAGAAGCAGGTAGATATTGATTTTCTAAATGTTTTAGGGGCCCTGTGGGCTGGATAGAATGGCCTGGCTGGCTGCATGCAGCCTGTGGGCCGCATTTTGCCCACTCCTGAGTTAGAGTATGGCATTGTTACATAACTGTATAGTAACTAAAAATAGCTGCATGATAATGCAAACAAAATGCTGAAAAAAGTCTTATATGGAATGCAAGAAATGGCCTCTACTTAAATATTAGTAGCTATAGGGCATCCTTGTTTGCTGCTGGAGACCATTCCTTTTAGTAAAACAATATTCCAAAGGACATATGTATGTCTGATCAGCCTGTGACTTGGATTTTGGGTCTGTTTATGCTGTGATTAGTTGCAAGTGCTAGAATGCTTTTTGGTGTTGTTTGACTGAAAATTGGTGTTTGCCTAGAAATTTGAATTAAGTGATAGTATTTATAAATGATCTTACAGCTATTGAAGTACTTTTCCTTCCAACCTAACTTGGAACCAGACAAGATAAGAAATCAAGAGCTTAAGACTTCTCACTACTCTTAGTAGAAAACAATATGTATGTAGACATGCAAACAACACACATAGTTATCATGATAGTGAATCAATTAAAAGGTCAGGGTGCACATGAGTCATAGGGATCTTTACTTTTATGCTATTAAAATATGCTGTTTTATAAAAAGCTAATTTGGGAGTAAAGAGTATTTTCAACCATCTAGTCTAAGTTCTCATTACAATGTGTAACAAATGGATAATAAAGTAATCATTATATATGCAGGTGGGACAATGTACCTTGCTTCAACATAGACAGCATGGCTTGATAAACAGCACTTGTCAAACAAACTTGATTGCTTGCCTTGATTCAATTACAGTTTTAGTAGATAATGGACGTGACAGCTAGATTTCTGTAAAGATTTGAAAGGTACTCGCATGGGAATCTAACTCATACAACGTCAGTTTAACTTAATAAGCATAAAAATAATTGTGGTTGTAATACAGAATTGGCTGAACAAACATAAATGGAGCAATTATGAATGGTAAAATAGCGAAGTGGGGCTCAGCAGGGATTAATACTGGGACTTCGTACTGCTTAATGTATCCATAAATGATCTGGAATAACAACAAAAGCAAACTGTATGTTAATCAAATTCACAGATGGCACCAAATAATTGTGATTGCAAACAAAGCAGAGGCTACAGACAAACTACAGATTGTGCTAGACAATTTAAAGAAATGAGGAAAATCTGAGTGTGCCGGGTGTATGTGTTTATATGGCCTCAGACCCCTGCCAAGAGACCATTGTCATAGTTTCGCAGTTTGTAGGGTCCGAAGGGACCTGAGCAGATCACCAAGTCCGACCCCCTGCCATGGCAGGAAAGAGTACTGGGATCAAATAACTCCAGCAAGGTGTACATCTAGCCTCCTCTTAAAGACCCCCGGGGCAGAAGCCAGCACCACTTCGCTTGGAAATTGGTTCCGGATCCTAGCCGCTGTGACAGTGAAGTAGCGCCTCCTGATATCTAGCTTAAATCTACCCTCTGCCAGCTTGTGACTGTTATTCCTAGTCACTCCTGGTAGTGCTTGGGGGAACAGGGACTCCCCCAGTACCTGCTGGTCCCCCCTGACTAGTTTGTAACAGACCACTAGATCCCCGCTCAGCCTTCTCTTGTGGAGGCTGAACAGGTTCAGGTCCCAGAGCCTGTCCTCGTAGGGTCTGCCCTGCTGTCCCCTGATCATGCGAGTGGCCCTCCTCTGGACCCTCTCCATGTTGTCCACATCCCTCTTGAAGTGCGGCGCCCAGAACTGGACACAGTACTCCAGCTGCGGCCTGACCAGTGCTGCATAGAGGGGGAGGATCACCTCCTTGG
>NW_017729032.1:173467501-173468324 GCF_001723915.1 Gavialis gangeticus
TTGTTTCCCATACTACGAGCGTTTGTGTAGAGGCATTTGAGGCCTTCTGAGATTAGGGGCCAGTGCACACATCCTCAGCATTACCCTGGCCCCTGTTGCTTACCTGTGTATATGTTCTGCTCATCTGTCTAGGCTGGGCTGTATTTGTGGGTGTTGCTTGGTTGGCAGTCCAAGGTTTCCTCCGCCCTCGTCTTCCCCTTCCTCCAACGAGCCTACTTTAAAGCCCGCTGGAGGAGATCTGCCAACTTAGAAGAAAACACACGCTTACCTTTAGGGGAAAGGTGGAGTCCATCCCATCCAAGCATGTCTGTTGTCATGATGTGCGGGTTGTTGTCGAGGAAGCCAAAGCCCGCCTTGAGACAACATTCCCGAAGCCGCCAGTTGGTCTCTGTGATGCACGTTGCATGCTGTCTTCCACATCCACTCACTGGTAGGACAGAAGAGAAAATGACCTGTGTGCCTATCTCCTTCAGCACGCCCCCCAGAGCATGGTAGTCCACCATCAGGCAATTGGGACATCTCCTGGCCGCATCATTAGTACCCACATGGATTAAGACCATGGGGTAGTAATTGGTGGGCTAGATCACAGCCTGGATCATCCCCTTCATATCCTAAATCTTTGCTCCAGGTAGGCAGTAGAATTTGTATGTCGAGGGGTCCTGGTTACAGATGGGGCCCTCTGTATCTCTCACGATGGAGTCACCTATGATGATCACTCGACGCTTTTTCCTCCAGGACTGCTTGGCTCCTTCAGCCTGCTTGGATCGTGGAGAGTGTGGAGTTGCCTCCTCTCCGGTTGCCTCCTCTTAAAGACCCCCAGGGT
>NW_017729032.1:173473324-173479198 GCF_001723915.1 Gavialis gangeticus
GCTTTTTCCTCCAGGACTGCTTGGCTCCTTCAGCCTGCTTGGATCGTGGAGAGTGTGGAGTTGCCTCCTCTCCGGTTGCCTCCTCTCCTTCCTTCTCCTCCAGAGTTGCCAGGGCCTCGTACCTGTTCTCCAGCTGGACTGGAGGAACTAGTACTGCTGTGTTACAAGCAGCCCTCGTTCTAGAGGTGACCGTCTGCCCCTCTGCAGTGGAGATCACCTCCCGAGGTGCTTCTTCCTTGGGTGTGTGGCCCTGCAGGGAAAGGAAATAGCAGTCAATTTCATCCTCCGTCTCCCTGATTCCCCTCAGCCTGCTAACCTCCTCCTGGAGCTCCTTCACCTGCACCTCCAGGGCCCTAAGGTGGGTGCCTGCAGGACAGGTGTGGGGGTCCCAAATCCCTGCCCCCCTGGGCCTTGCTGGGCAACTCCCGCAGGCCAGGGGGTGGGGGAATGCCAGCCCCCCCATGGGCTCTGTCTGGGTGGAGGCCTCAGACAAGCCCCAGGTAGGCTGTACCCCCCAGGCAGGGGCCCTGGCAGCACTCCGTGTCGACATCTACAGGTGGTGGCAGGGTAGACCCTAGGGTAAGATCGCCCAGTCTGCCTAGAGGGTGATCTTTTTCCTCTCACCTGCCATGACTTGATGTAATAGCTTCTTGGGAGGTAGTTCCCCATAGGCAATCTTCCTGGTCCCAATCCCTGTCCTCTTTGTTGGGCTTCAAACCTCCCCTTTACCCCACTCCAGTCCACCCCTACCCACTCCAGTCTTTGATGGAGTTGAATTCAGTCAAGGCCTGATGATTAGTGCCTCAGATTTCTAAGATTATAATTTTGTTGATGATTGGCACCCTACAACAAGGCTGACTGTACCTCTGGCTCTACTTGTGTCTATGCAAAACTATATAGTCCAGTGGTCACCAACCAGTCTATCTCGATAGACTGGTCGATCATGGAGCCTCTGACAGTCTCTGTAGATCCTCAGTCTGTCAGCGGATCTACAATCAGAAGTGGCAGGACACATGTGGCTGGGCTGAGCTATGCCCCCTGCCACCCAGGCTGGGCTGAGTGAGTGGGGGTCAGAGTCCAGGTGGCTTGTCCAAGAGGTAGGGGTGGGGCGGGGCTGGGGTTGGGGCTGAAGGGTGGCCGCGGTAGAACCTGGGGTGCTAAAAAGTGATCTTACCGTAAAAAAGTTGGAGACCACTGATATAGTGCATAGTCTTTAAGTGACCTACTGACAATTTAAATGATGGAGAATTCCCCAGTCTTTTAACCTTTATCTTCAAGGCTTGGCTGATCAGCCAAAATCCTCACAGTGCCCTGTTCCCTTTTTAGGATACTGCTTCAAATCTGTTAATCTATCTGCCCTGCTACTCTCCCACCCTAGGAGCAGAGCACGCCACTGAGTCAGGGTAGCAGTCCTATTGCCCAGGCCGGATCACTCACTGCCCAGGTTCCCCCGACCTTATAGATGAATCGCCACCGTCCGCCCTGCCACAGTCCACAGCAGCTGCTCCTGCATTTGACGATGGCTGTATCTCTGAATAGGCACTCCTCCGAGCATCCTGGTTTTCTGGTTGACTCAACAGTGTTGCAGACGATGGCAGCTGCTCCCAGAGTGGAAACAGCTCGGCTGCTCATCCATGCTGCCTGCTATCGGCCTTTTTTGCCCCTCTCTGGGGCCAGAAACACATCCAACTCCGCCAGTCCGGAGCATCAGGCTGCTCCGGAAGTGCTGTGGTGTCTGCCACATGCTGCCCCCAGGAGCTGCTTGCATCCAAGTAAGCTGAGCACTCTGTGTGTTCCCTTCATTTTCCCTCCCCTCTTCACACTGAGGATTAAATGTAACTTTACATCAAATGCTATTCCTGCCTGAGGAAGGGTTCTTGATACCCAAAAGCTTGTCCAACAGCTCTCCCAACTATACAGTCAGTCCAATAGAAGATACCACAAAATCCTTGCCTCATACACTTCCTAGATAATGATACTTTTTATACATTCAATGTTATTTGTAGATTAGGAGATCCCTAACAATGTTAATGTAACTGCTGGATTTAGTACATTCTGACTTTACTAGGTGGCAGGAACCTAGCTATATCACTTTGCCTCATATTATATAGCTAGGTTTGGACAGTTAAGGTCAGTCATTAACAGCCATTTTAGGAGTCTCATCCATTTTTCTTAGAAGGATTGCCACTCCAGAGCCATTCCACTTCATAACAGCTGGAGATATTGAAATTGGAACAAAAACATTTCATTTTTGCAGAATTGTCAGTCTCATTTTGAATTTGTTTTTAAAAATTCAGGTGTTTTGTTTGTATCCTTTTCTGATAGTTCCTGGATGGTTTACCCTAGACTTTAGAAGTGTTCCAGTTGGAAATTTCTTCAAAATCATTGTGGGTCCATGAAAAACTTTGGTAAAATAGTGATGTCATAGTATCTTTGTATTGCCATAGTGCAGTGGTAAATTAGTAGAAGTCTATATGTATGCAATGTTGATTTGCAAATTCCATTTGATTTGTAAAGGTCACTTATGGCATAAAACTCTTCCAAGCCTTTATTTTGGCTTCATAGCTCCTGTAGTAGTGAGGTAGAACACACAGGATATTCCAGAAGAAATTCTTGTACTTTGTAGGGTGCTAACACCAATGGTCATTTGAATGACCTTTCCTTCAAATGGAAGCACTCTTAGACAGAGATCTGTGACCCCCGTTCAAGTTATCCGATGGTGGTTTGAATCACTGGAATAATTAAAGGGCAGAGTCTTCTCTGATTTGGTTTCCTTCCTCAATCAGATTATACAGGCAATATGAGCAGGAGTGAAATAAAGAAAAAGGATGGCAGAATCCTGGACATCGTGTACTACATTTTCTTACATACAGTGAACCCCAGAATATCATACATACCTCCATTTTTTGAAAAGCAGAATGAAGGAAAAAATATTCTTCCAGAATTATGGCTGTGTAGTATATGGACTGAGCCTAATCTTTAGGTGACTTACCTTCTCTTTCCTGCCTGACCGAAGCTGAAACTTTAGCTGCTACTGAAGACCTGCCTCCGTTAGTCAGTTTGATTTTAAAAACAGCACAGCAGTCTCCAGAGTTGTGAAATAGGAGGAGAGAGATCAGGAGCAGCTAACAGGCAACAAAATTGTCCTAAGAAAGGTTAGCTTGATGAGTGGAACATCAAGACCATTATCAAGGGGAAAAGATTATTAATACCTGTGGAGTGAAGCATAAAGAGCCATTAAGTCAACTGACTCCCTTAGCTGCTTGAATAGTAATGCACAGCTGTTGCATGGTGGAACAGGAATTAAACCAGGGTTCTTCTATCTCAAGCAGAAAATCAGGTTCCCACCTTAATTACATGCATCCCAATTTTGGGTGTCTTATTTTTTGGAGAAAAAATGTTTTGCACGTGAAAAAATATGATATTTCCTAAAGACCACATTAAAGTAAGACCTCGTGAGAAAATTGAGGCAGGCATTTGTGTGCCAGTTTTATTGTTTTTCCTTGGATCTGTGCATCTCTTGAGTTACTTGAATGAAGTTGTTCTTAGTTTAGAAATCATTTTACGAAGTCTGTGTTCTTGTTTTACTGTTATGTATCCCTCAAGAATTAATCTAGAAACCACCATGTGCACATGCTGTGTGTGTCACTCATCTGGCTCTGCACCTCATGGGCTAGATTGGCCCTAAAGAACAACACTGCTGCTCTCCCCCTGCTTGCTGGATCCCAGGGAATAGTACATAGGGCTGATCTGGCATGTGTTGTGCAGTTGTGGGTCTACTCTGAGACATTGGCAGCACCAGGGCCTGGATGACAGGGTTCCATGGGCTGTATCCATTTTGTAGACCACACCTTTGACACCCCTGCCTTACAGGGCGTCAGGCTGTGGCCTTGAACCTGGAGAGTAGTATATATACTACTTAAAGTCGTAGTTACGTTCTTGAAAAATACGACTTACAGCAAAACAATGTTAAGTGAATCTAATTATGTCACAGTAGTTACCTACTAGCAGGCGGTGGCCAAACAACGTTATAACCGAACATCACATGACTTTAAGCAAGTATGTTCTCTAATAGATCAGCAACATAATAATGAAACAACGTTAACTGTGATGACATTAAGTGAGGAGTACCTGTATGCTGAACCTGCCTGAGCCACAAACATTGGGTGGAGCTTGCTAGGACTCAAAAGGTCAAAAGCATGCTGGATCCGTTGTTTGGATCTGGGCATGGAGGCCCAGAATGGAGCCTTTGGGATGCACAAAACATTCCAGTGGGAGGACAAGAAAAAGTTGCAAACCAAAGCCTTCCAAAGTTTTTGTGTTTTGTAATTTGGTAAGGACAGGTATACTTTCTCCTGCAAAAACAAACAAAATCCCAACCGCCCCCCCCCCGTTCCCCCAACCCCAAAAAACAAAAAAACAAACAACCCCCCTGCCCTGCCCCCACAGCTGACAAGACACTGTTGACAGTTATTAAGGCTGTCACATGATTTTGAACAGTTAACAGATGGATGGATTATTTGTGGCACAACTGACAAATGGGTCAAAGCAAGGTTAGTGCAAGAAATGAGTGTGACTTTGTGAAGAATTCCAGGCCACAGCTTGTTTTGAGTGGAAGGAAGATGTACTGGCTAAGCTAGGGCATTCGTCTGGAAAGACTGGTGTTCAGTTCCATGCTCCAGCACAGACTGATGACTTTGGGTGAGGTGCTTCTGCCCAGATCCAGAAGAGAGCTTGGGTACCAAAACTTGAGCACAAGTAGAATTTAGGCTTCTTAATCCAAAAGTGCAGTCCTCAAGCTCTTCTAATGCCTTAGATACCTAAGTTTTCATCACTAAAGTTCACTGGTGCCTACAGTTCTGCTTCTCTGCATTCCCAGAGCTGTTCTTTAGAGTACTTAGAATAGTGATCAGAACAAAGGTGAGTGCCACAATCACTGGGCTCTCCAGTCTTTCCCACTGGCTGAAGAATCTTGAGTTCTTCCCTGAAGCATAATATCTTAGTGCATGAGATATGTAAATTTCTATACCTGGGTGGAAGAACTTAGAAACATAGAAGCATAGAAAAGCAAGCCTGGAAGGGACCTCTCCAGGTCATCTAATCCAAACACCATCTCATGGGAAGATCTCCATCATAGACAAGTGTTTGTATGACCTGCTTTTAAAAACTTCTGAAGATGTACATTCCTGAATATCTCTAGGTAATGTGTTCCAATGCTTAACCAACCTCAGATACAGATGTCTTCCTAATATCCAACTTAAATTTCCCTTGTTCCATTGCTCCTTGTTCTGTCCTCTGTGACCACAGTGAACAGACTTTCACCATCCTTTGTATAACTATGCTTCATGTATTTGAGGATTGTTATCAATTTCTCCCTCATTCTTCTCTTCCCCAGACTAAATAATCCTAGACTTTCAACTGTCCCTTTTAAATCATGTTTCCTAGCCCTCTAATAGTTTTAGGTCTCCACTCAGTTCTTTCTAATTTATTTCTGCCTGCTTTGAGATTCTGTGTTCAAAACTAGAGACAGTACTCCTGATGAGTCTCACTAGTGCTGAACAGAATAGAAATATGCCTTTCCTTATAGTTTCATAGTTTCATAGATTTAGGGTCGGAAGGGACCTAGTAGATCTTCTAGCCCGCCCCCCCGCCAGGGCGGGAGAACAACAAAACCCCAAAACAAGAAACGGGACTCAAATGAGTCCAGCCAGGTAGGCATCCAGCCTCTTCTTAAAGACCCCCAGGGTAGGGGCCAGCACCACTTCCCTTGGAAGTTGGTTCCAGCTCCTAGCCGCCCTAACTGTGAAGTAGTTTTTGCGGATGTCCAATCTATACCTCCTCTCCATCAACTTGTGCCCATTACTCCTTGTTATG
>NW_017729032.1:173479209-173482310 GCF_001723915.1 Gavialis gangeticus
ATCTTGACCCAGAGCACTTCAGCTTGCCCTTCCTCTGACTTCCAAGCAACATTTTTATCAGTACAGCCCAGTATAGTATTGGCTTTTTCTGAAACAAGAGCACACCAGTGGCTCATATTTAGCTTACAGGTCCACTATAACCCCAGATCCTTTTCTAACTAGTCTGTTTTGTACATGCAACTGTTCCGTCTCAAGTACAGGACTTTGCACTTGTCCTTATGAAATGTCTAATTTGATTAATTTTGGACTTTATTGTTTTTCTCAGCTGTGATCAAGGAGCCACAGGTTGCAGATCATCATTTAAAAGAAGTATGACCAGCATTGGTTGTCAAGTGATATACCACTGGCTACATCTCTTGTCCAAATAGCATTTTATGAAAAATAAAAGAAGAGTTTCCCAGTGGCTGAAAAAGTTAAAAGTCCATGCCTAATATTATACACTTAATCTTTTCAGGAGAAAACGTTTTAAGAGATACAAGTAACCAAAATGTTTTCGGACATATACAAAAATATACTTTAATTATACAGATGGTACAAAATATTTAATTTTAGTAGGTGCAATAAGACAGTGTATCTTGTTTCCATAAACTGTTCATGAAACAAAGATGACTATTATTTGTAATATGTAAGTTTCACTGTAATGTATTTAAGACCATGAATTCCATGTACCCCCAGATGCTGGGGGGGCATGGTGAGCTCCCACAGGCAGCGGTAGCACTGTTGGCGATGGGAGAATGGCAGCAGCAAGCAGTGAGGTCCTGCAAGGCAGCTGCAGCGCTGTTGGCAGCGAGAGAGGGGGGTGGTGAGCACCGACCAGGGGTGGTGACCACCCGCAGACGCCACCGGTGGTGAGGTGGGGAGGGGAATGGTAAGCTGCGACTGCCTGCAGGTGCTGCTGGCAGTGTCGGCAGCGCCTTTTCACAGGGGGTGCACCACCACACTCGGGGGGTGCACGTGAACCCCCTGTGTGTCACCAATGCTTAAGACAGCTTGCTAATAAGTTATAGACAGATTTGATCACTGGTTAACTGTAGGCGATAAGATTCTTTTAATATACTTGCTAGAGTCTTGCTTGAATTGTAGTTTCACTTCTAGCTAAAAGAACCATTGCTGGGTCTGTCATTTTGAGTAATTTCACATGCTTTTTGGGCCTAGAGCTAATGGACTTCAAGATCAACAGTTTGATGCATAATTGACCTTTGAGCCATTTTTATTGCAGCTTCGTTTTTTATATTTTGCTTTTCTGTAGTGATTATATCAAACCTTGGTTTGCTTTAAATTTAATTAAGTGTCTTGACTTTGGCACAGCAACATGGTTTCATAACATCTAGAAATCTTACCATACAAAGAGCTTAATTCATATACTTGCTGTAAAAAAAAAAAAAAAAAAAATCAGATTTCTTTAAACTGAAATAATAGGTTTCTCATGTGCTTAAGGCAAGTTTTAAATGGCTGACAGAACTTAACTGTATTGTGGGATTAAGGAAACTTTAAGTGTCCATTTCCTCTGTTAGGTCTGTGAAGCGTATCTTACACTTGCTCTGTAAAACCTTTTGCCAACGTGTATTGGATTTCTCTCTGAAATCAGCAGTTCAGAAGGGATAGTAGCAGATGAATCCTGAATATATTTTATTTAACATAATCTGTATTCTTCAAAGACCTATTTCATTTTTAATGTTATAAATTATAAACCCAGTCCAAAAAATCCTGTTTTGCCATAACCCTTGCACTATACAGGATTCCCTCGATTTATGCGGGTTCTTTATATGCGAATTCACTCTTATGTGATGAGCATATTTAGACCCATAATTTGTTATATGCGAGGTAAATTCGCTTTTATGCCGATCAGCATAGACACCCTCCCTCCCCTTCCCTGCCCAAGCAGGTAAGTCTGTGGGGGAAGGGAAAGGGCCATGGCCCCACTCACCCCAGCTCTGCTCCTCCTGTCCCCCTGCTTGTCTGCACTCACCTCTGCTCCTGGGCTGTGCTGGGCGTTGGTGCAGGCAGCTGGTGCTGGCCACTCCCAGGGCTGCTGAAGCTGGAGCTGGGATGAGTGCCGCTCTGTTCCCTCTGCTTTGCTGCCTTGTGCAGCCCTGGGAGAAGCACCCTTCTCCCTGCCCCTTCCCTAGTCCCAGCCTCACTCCCTCTCTCCCTCTCTTACTGCCATGGGAACCTATCCCTATTTGTTACATTATAAAGCGAACCCACTTTACGAGAATTCAATTTATACGCTGTTCTCCAGGAACACATGTACAGCATAAATCAAGGGAAACCTGTCTTGTGAAAACAGATTCTTCCATTTTTCATGCAGAAAACATAGGAGTTTTAAATTCTATCTATATAGCTACATTTATTCACTTCAAATCTAATAATTCTCCCTAATTGAGTTACAATTGTAAGTTCCCCCAAGTATGAACACTTTGTTATTTTCATTTCAGAAAAAAATTTTTCACTTTAATCATCTCATTAAAGTTACTTGCAATAATGCAGTTATCAGCAGGGATCCTAGTTTTCTTTGATTAAAAAAAATCCCAAATTTTCGGTTTTAAAAAAATAACCCCAAATCTACGTTTTTCCATGATTAAAATGAAATGCCACTAATATATAGATTTATATTGAGATATAGATATAGATATTAGTGGTGTTTCATTTTAATCATGGATAAGTGTGGATTTGGGGTTATTTTTTTTTAAACCGAAAATTTGGGATTTTTTTAAATTAGAGAAAACTAGGATCCCTGCTTATCAGAAATAAAGGGCTAACCGGACCTTGTCATGCATCCACAGGTGCACCTCGAGTAGAGCCAAGGAGGTGATCCTCCCCCTCTACGTGACGCTGGTCAGGCCACAGCTGGAGTATTGTGTCCAGTTCTGTGCGCCCCATTTCAAGAGGGATGTGGACAACACGGAGAGGGTCCAGAGGAGGGTCACCCGCATGATCCGGGGACAACAGGGCAGACCCTACAGTGAGAGACTGCGGGACCTGAACCTATTCAGCCTCCACAAGAGAAGGCTGAGGGGGGACCTGGTGACCGTCTATAAACTCACTAGGGGGGACCAGAAGGGTTTGGGGGAGACGCTGTTTCCCCTAGCGCCCGCTGG
>NW_017729032.1:173482321-173486886 GCF_001723915.1 Gavialis gangeticus
AGGTCCCTTCCGACCCTAAATCTATGAAACTATGAAAGTACCTACAGTTTGCATACAAATTATAAAGGAAAAGGGTCTATTTTACTTCATTTTCATAGCCACAGCTGAACAAAAGTTTTCTAGCTAATAGCTTCCTTTTCAGGAAGTAAGTAAAGCTCCTGGTCTTCTCTTCACTCTGATAATAAATTCGGAGCAGTCTAGTAATCATTACTGTCTTCTGTTTCATAGTTTATTGGTCTTTCATTTTCCTTGTTATTTTGATATCATAGCTACTCTTCATCTCCTGTGAAGTCAGTATGATGCCATTTATTTATTTATTTGCCTCTCCTTGAGAAACCTAATGTATGAGTGTGTGTCATTGTAGAGTTAAACTTTTCTTGAAGGTAGAGTGGCTTTTCTTGAATTAGTTTACTGTGAGTGAGAGTAACCACACTGTAAAACAGGAGCTGGTAGTGATAAGATCTCTGAGGTACATCATTGTTAGTGTTGGAGTACAATGCTCCCACACCCATATTTACGAAGTTGCCTGTTTCCAACTGCAAAGAGGTACAGCTGCAGGTAGTCAGCGGTTAAGAGCCTGGCTGGCTGGAAAACTGGCAGCAGCTCAAACTGCTGTGATTAGGGGGGAGCCACGAAGGCTGCATCCACATGAGTGGGAATGCATGGTTTAGGGTACCTCAAAGCCTTTTGAGGTGTTGCAAAATGCATATGGCACATATGGGTATGTAGATCTGTTCACCGTACTGCACATTTGCAGCACAGTAGCAAAATTAGATACTGGGAAATCCTGGTATTTATTTAAAAAAAACAAAAAAAAAAACAGCGGGGGGAAAAAAGTGGTGTGGCACACGTAGATGCAGCATGTGCTGCCAGAAACTAGAACCTGGCTGGCCAGAGCCTTGCTTCAGCTGTTGGCCAGGCTCCACATGCCTGGACCATTCCCACTGCAGCCTCAGGAGGCCCCCAGGCCCCCAGGTAAGGCTGCTGGGGCCAGCCCAGGTGCTGGCCCCAGCCTCCCCTACCCCACTCGGGGCAATTTGCCATGTGTCAGAGTGTGCATGCAGGGCATGCCTGGGGACATGTCCTCCAGGAAATGCATAGTCCTGCTTGTGGGGATGTGCCCAAAGAGGCTTAAAGGCTCCAGGTGCAGGTTGCAAGGGGACAGTGTTGCACTTAAAAAATGGGTTTTTAAAGCTAGTGCTTTAAGAATTGATGCAACACTCTGTTGATTAATAGGTGAAAGGCTTGCTTCAATAATTACTATCAATCTATAAAACTAAATGACAAAAGAAATTCTTTCCCAATATAAAATGAGCTATTACAGAAGTCCTAGTACATATTTAGCTGCAGCAGTGTTTTCTTACCAATGCAGGCAGGGAAGTTGGTCCAGTCTCGCAGCCTTCACTGAGCAAGATCCTATGCTGGTTAAGCTGGGTACAGTATGGCTTCTCGATCTTTCCTGGACTGCACACTTTGCTGGCAGTTCTATTTTGCTTTATACTGTTTAACTGTATTGCTTCATAGCATTTTTCCTTGATGGTTGGCCAATTAAAGTCTGAACATAACAGGGAGGAAAAGGGTGACCATCGTATTACAATTGTTAAATTGCCTGGCTCCTGTTTTTTGGTTTTGTCTAGATGTGAAGACGTGTTTCTTGTAGCCTTAGATTAGCTTGGCAATTAAATGTGATGGGTATGGAGTGGTCAAACGGGATACCTAGAGGCATTGGTTATCAGACCTGTCTTTGGGTATTTGTTTATCAATAGGGCAAATTTGCAATAGCTTGTACTGGTGATGGTCTATTTACAAAACTCCAGACATACATTGAATGATTGAGATATTTGTAACACCTTAGACACTGGATGCCTGTTTTGAGAGATGTGAGACTGTCATGTACAGGGCATCTTTCCTGTGTCTTTTACAGGTTTTGTTTGAAATGTATTTTTATTCTTTTGTCTTCCTTAGTTACTAGTTCAATTGAAAGGTTTATGTAGTTTTCTTGATCTCTTTAGTTAAACTGGCTTAGCCTTTTTCTCTGGCTTTCTTAGCTTGGAGATACACACGTGATGAGTGTATCAGGTCTCTGTCAACAATTTTAACTGTCACTTTTATTATTTTATGGTATGGGTCTGGTATTGAGTACCACAAGCTCTGTTCTCTCTTATGCCTAATGGGTTGCAAACCATTAGTGGGGTTTGATATTTCTGTGGCAGGCTTGTTATCACAACCCAGTCTTGCCCCAGCCACAGTCTTGCATTTTTGTGCAAGAGACACTGTTCATGCTTTCATAGTCAGCAAGAGAGGGAAGGCTATGGTGTTACGGCTGAAGCACAGAGCCAGGGTTACCCCCTTAGGGCCTGAGAAAAGGTTGCATGTTTTGGTTTACCTGCCTGTTTGTTCATTTGTTTTATTGTTTCTATGGGGCTTAGAATCCAGAACACAGAGCTGACTGGCCTTGAGAGAGAAGCTTGGTGAATGATATGCTTAAACCAATTGAAAAACAGCTGATTATTCATCATCTCTGGAAATGGCACACCTCCAGTTCTGCTGCCCATGTTCTGTGTGTTAGCATCCAAAACTTCAGGTGCTTATTCACATGCATGTCTCTGTTTTAGAATTTTTATAAAATCACTTTTTTCCCAAATACTTTTGTTCTGTTTTGACTGGGAATACTGTGCATTTTGGGGATTTGAAATGTTTAGCTACTTGCATTCCTTTATGGTTTAAAAATAGGTCATACAGAAGAGATGGATGAGTGCTTTGGGGGAACTTCTACTTTAAAAGTAAAACGATAGTTTTGATGAGTTGAATCCATTTTATATTGGCTTTGTATGAGCCATTTAGGCATACAGAGTGGAATAGGAGTTAACTCCCAGTGTCTGTGTTAATTTTTAAAGAGAGAGGAGTCAGCACTAATTAATGTTACTCCAGTTTAAGTCTATGTAGTTGATTACTAATATCATTATGATTATGTCTACGTAAGGACAATAGCCTTTGTGGATACCTCACTTTTAGTCTAAATACAGACGTTCTCATTCATGTACATATTTATCTAGAAGTTTTAATTCTACTGAGAAATGGAAAAAGGAAAATCAACCCTCCTAGCCCTAAGTTTTTCAGTTGTGGATGCCACCAGAAAACACTGAGGCTATGCAACAAGATGCTGTATTATAATAAGAGTTAAAAAGCTGACCAGAAAAAATCACAGAGGGGTGGCATAATTTGCCGGGCCAAACAATAGCTTTCCACTAAAATATTAATGGGAATTGAAATTGAGCGCAACAGGTACCACTGGTACACAACCAACAACTTTTCAACAGCTTTTCGTAGTCGATGGTACTTCAAGGAACATTTTTTTTAGGATCAAATCATAATTGTAGAGTTTCACTTTCCAGTAACTATGAGTGCAGAACAAAGATAATCTCAAACAATGCAGCACAAAGGTGCTGCTATATTTAAATCCATAAAGATTCTTTTATGAGCACAAAGTACTTTAGACAGGAAGACATTGATTTGAAAAATGGGAATTGACTGAAATATTCAGCAAAAGTCTAATAACGAATAAGAACTATGACCCAAAACAGGGAGAGAGCAAATATTTAATAACCACTTTACCTCTTACTCTTTAAGTCCTGTAGGCAGTGGTTTTGTTATGTACTTCCTTGCAATAATAAAATGTTCAATACTGTATGTTAAGAGCTTTCCAAGGTGCTTCAATGCATCCTAAAATGTGAAAAGAAATTATGTTGCTCTGAGATTGCTTGGCATGTGTCCTTGTATACCTGAAACATCATTTTGGTGCATATATGCTTTTGAGAAAAGGAAATCACATGGAAGGCAAATATTTCAGTTTAACAATAAGGGAGAAGTCCTGTATTTGTGAGTTAATACACAAATCTTGACAGCTTTAAGGCATGTGAAAACCTTCATTTTAGATGCATATTTACATAACAACTTTTTATGCTTTTTCTAGCCTGTTGTCGTTCCACTTCTTATTTATGTATTGTCTGCACCTCAGAAAACACCATCTTGTGAAATACAAGGCAGAAAAAAATTGCAGTATTATCTCAAGATTTGTTCTCTGACCTTTCTAGTCTGTGCCCTCTGCTTGATTGTTCTTTGCACATAGGCTGAAGTTCTACAGTTAAATCTGTGGCAAGGTGAGAGCATTTTATACATAACACTTTGTTTTGTGTATGACCTACATGGGTATTTTGGATTTTCTGCCTGCCTCATTCTAGAAAAAGCAGAGTAAAATAATTCATCGTTTTTCCTTCAAATTTTAATGCTAAGAGATGGCCTATGTCTATAATGACCATTTTTCTGCAGCGTCCTTTCTCTGCAGCTTCCCTTCTATCATTAGTATTGGGAGAGGAAGTGTAGACAAGGCACAGGCATTCTTACCACTCAATCATTTATATCAGGTGCGGGCAGTTATTTTGGGCAGAGGGCTGCTTACTGAGTTTTGGCAAGCCATCGAGGGTCGCATGATGGGCAACCAGGGGCAGATAAATATTAATTTTCTACACTTTGTAAGGGCCCCACAGGCTGGACAGAATGGCTTG
>NW_017729032.1:173487130-173490157 GCF_001723915.1 Gavialis gangeticus
TTTTTAGGGGCCCCACAGGCTGGACAGAATGGCTTGGCAGGCTGCATCTTGCCCCTGAGCCGCATTTTGCTCACCCCTGATCTATATTGACTGAGATTAGGGTTAGATGCGAGTAGTAAATGTACCACACTCCTGTCCCAGAGGCAAAACTTAAAATGCTGATGCCATGGGCAGCGGCAGGGAGCAGCAGGAGAAGATAAGTGTTTTCCTCCCTGTATGTAGACTGCTGCTGCCTCAGCGCAAGCTATCTGAACACAGGCTATTGTGGGGCTGCCATTCTGGCACCCCTTTTGAATTAGGCCCTGGGGCTGGTGTCCCTCTTGTCCTCCCAAATTATGCTACTGTCCTGTTCTCACCTATGTGTGTGTGTGTGTACCTATGCTTGCCTGAGTGTTAAAGGTGATAACATGCTTGCTTTTGTTATATGATAAGTATTGGCTTTATCTGCTGGTATAGATTATTATTGAGCTCATTGAAAATATTTTGTTTGTTATTTGTTGGATGTCGAATTTATCAGTCTGTCAGTTATTATTCTAAATAATACATTATTGTAAATAGTTATTTAGTGTGTGGTCTGGTGTGGGGAGGAGTACAGGAGAACACTCCCATGAGTGGTGCTCCCAGCCTCTAAACAGAGTGAGAGTAGAACGAGACCTATTGGCACCCCAGGATCCCAAAAATTTGGATGTGGCCTCAAGTAGTGCCACCACGAGGGTCACATTTTGTTATAATAAATGTGTTTTTTCTAACATGTTCAAATGATTATGGGCACACAGGCAACCTTGAGGATGGAAAGAGCTAAGAAGCCTTGTTAGTAACTAACAAGTTAGTAACTAACCTACCAAGGGCCAAAAGCCAAGCCGTAAAGAAGATAAGAAATCTGTCCGTCTGCTATCTCAAAAATATAAATTTTAATTGATTAACAAGATCTTGATTAAAATTTACTAGATGATTAACAGACAGGGGTCGGATACCTAAAAATAAAGAAACTCAGCTAAGTTGATCTCTTGATCCCTTGCCCAACGCCATTAAAATCTGGTTCAATCCAGTTCTAAAAGTTCTAGTGAAACAAATAAACTTAAATAAAACCAATCAGAGATCAATTATTAGCAAGTCATATCAGCCATCTATAAATATTGGGCCTGGGGAAAGGAACAAATTGTGCCTTTTCTGAAGCTCAGCAGAAAAAAAAAACTCAGCAAGAGTCCCCAGGAAAGGAGGGACACCTGGCCAGCAGACCTGTTCTTCCTGAATCCAAGGCTGCATAAGCATTGTCTTTATTAATACCAATACAGCTTAGCTATTGCATATCCTAATAAAGCTTTTGAGTTATGACTTGAAATCATCTCATTGATCAATTAATTTCACTCCTAATCACAAATCCAATCAAACGTTAACAGTAGCTGTAAAACAAGTTGCCAATCATTTTTCCCACCTGCTCATAAAAGCTTTGAGAGAATGAATTGTGGACAGTGCTTTAACTGACAGAGTAATCAGGTATTGTCAAGTAGCTTAGGCCCTAAGATTTATTTTGCATCATCCTTTTTGAGGATTAAAAAGGAATATACATGGAAGTTACTCAGATATCATAGTTGAGCCCCAAAAAAAGGTCTCTTGGGACCAGGACAACAAGAAAACCATTATACATTGGCATTCCAACCTTGTAACAAAACTGCCCTTATGCCCATATAGATACTCTCAAGACCTATTGCCGTAAAAAGGGAGATCATACCTGAAAGGATCTTGCTGGGGGTTACAACAATACATTAATATGACACTTACAGCTACAAACCTGACCTTTACAAGTTTGCTGTTTATATTTAGCATCTCCAGACATGATTCATAATTCATGTTCCATCATGTTATGTGGGGGAAGCTAGTTGTCATAACTTGCATGGCCTAACAAAAGCTTCAGATTTACTCTTCCTTTGCTTTCATTGAGCAACAGGGAATCATCCTCCCTTTAGCTCTTTGTATCTTGAAATTGTGTGACTTCAGGAAATCCTCTTGAAATCTGACAAAACAAGGGGCCTATGCAGCTGTCTCTTTTGGCAACTTCCAGGAAATCTCCCACCTTTACATTAACACTTGAACAACATGGAGTAACATTTCCCTAGCCTATCCTATGTACTGGTGGTGATGATGACATACTTCTTGGGAATGTAGGTTCAAATCTTTTCAGGCTGACAAGAACCACTTCTTGGGTAATTGCTCAAACCACAAAGCTGTTGGGCAAAGTGTGGGCAGCAGCACTATTACTTCATTGTGTTTGAGCTAAAATTAATTCTACATTTAGGTGCCTCCCAGCAACTAACTGAAATTATTATGAAGCTGAGGTGGGAGTTAGTCTCTTGGACTAAGCAGAGAAAATCAAAAAGCCAGAGGCTGAATCAATTCAATCTTTGAAGGTTAGTCTAAACTGCATAGATTGAACTGAGAAGCAAGTAAACAGGCATTCACTTTTCATTCTGGAAATGTAGCCACATGCCTGTGGTGCCTCAGGCCAGAACCTGGCAGATGCTAAAGCACATCTTCCCTTCCCTTTAAGGGCAGTGGCTAGGAGGCTGGAGGGAAGCTGGGATAGAAGCCCTCTGAGGCTTGTCCCTTCCCCCCCCCCGCCCACTCTAGGTCATGAGCTGGGGATGGCCAGGCCCTAGCAAGCCTGCAGAGTATGATGGGGGGGGCATGGTTTAAATCCCCACCCTGGTCTGCACAGACCCCAGCTGGGGTGTGCCTGGGGGCAGAGGTGGAGTGCCATGCTTTTCCCTGCTCCCTGCTCAAGTGGAGGGAGGGTGGGCATGCCATGCCCTGGGCCAGCATGCAGAGGGAAAGATGGATGTTTAAACCCCCTCTCCAAGCTCCATGGAACCCCAGCAGGAGTCTGTCTGTCAGGGGTGGAGCAGCCAGCACAATGAAGCAATGAGATGGTGGGGCAGGGGGGGTTTAAACCCCCTCCCCCACCTGCATGGGATCCCAGTTGGGGCTTTTTCCCTGCTTCCTGCTTGAATTTGGGGGGGGGGGGGGGGG
>NW_017729032.1:173490434-173491174 GCF_001723915.1 Gavialis gangeticus
ATGGCCAGACCCTGGTCTGAAGTGAAGGTGAAAGAAGGGTGTTTAAACCCTCTTCCCCACCTGCATGGGACCCCAGCCAGGGTCTGCTTGGCAGGAATGGAGCATCCCCTGCTTGGCTTATCCCCTGCTCCCTGCTTGGATGGGATGAGGGGGGAAGGGAAAGGGGGTTCATACCTCCTTCCCTGTCTGCATGGGGCCCCAGCTGGGCCCTGCCAGATGGGGGTGGAGTAGCCCCTGACAGGCTTTTCCCACCCGCCACTCCAGCTAAGGTCCCATGTGGGTGGGGAGGGGGTTTAAGCCCCCTCTCCCCTCTGTCTTATTCTGCCAGCCCAGCCTGGGGCCTGGCCACCCCCGCTCCTCCCAACTCAAGCGGGGAACAGGGCAAAAGCTTATCAGGGACTGTTCCATCTCTGCCAAGAAGACCCCAGTGGGGTTCCTGTGTGTTGGCTTAAAAATGGTATTTAAAGGTTTGTTTTTTGGGAATTGGCTTATAGGTATATAATTAGAATGGTTCAGGATAGGCAGCAAGGGTTAATTGATTTTTAAAAGCTTGGGTCTCTCACACAGAGTTTTACACAACCCTGGAAGCAGACAGGCTGTCTAACACAACAACCAGAGGGCAGGGATCAACCAGAGGCTGACCTAGACAGGTTGGACAAATGGGCAAAAAACAAAAGAATGCAATTTAACAAAGAGAGATGCAAAGTGCTGCACCTAGGGAAGAAAAATGTCCAGCACAC
>NW_017729032.1:173491185-173492005 GCF_001723915.1 Gavialis gangeticus
AATGATCTATTGAGGTCCCTTCCAACCCTAACATCTATGCATCTATGAACAAGGCCAATGGATACATACACAGCCTGGGAAAGAGGGTGGCCTGTACCATACTGTTCCATAACACAAGATAAGAGTGGCACCAGCTAACAAGGCCCTAGAGCAGGGGGACCTGAGTCCTGATTTTGGGGAACAGACCAAGTTAGGAAAAGGCCTGGAAAGACCAAATTAGTATGTGTGCATGTGATGAGCTTTGTGGACATATGACAACAACACAGAGAGACCAACCAGCAATAGCCATGGATGAAGAGTCATCAGGAATCATCAGGAGGCAAGGAGAATGCAAAAGCAGAGACTTGAGAGTAACAAAGGGTCTATCTCTCCTCATCCCTCTCCCCCCTCCCTGAGAGGGGTCGCTGTCCCCATCCCCTGAGGCCACCATGAACAGAGGGCACACCATCAGCCCATCTCATCCCACTTCCAGGCTGCTGACATGCTGATATCTGACACCTAAGAGAGAGCCTCAGAGTGAAGACTGTGTTATGGCCAGATGTACTTTGATTCTGATGACAGTGCTAGGATTTGGTAAATATGTGAAATTGCTTGATTGTTTGTATTGTTTCTTTTCTGTTATTACTGTGTATCAATAAGTTTGCCATTATCAAATGGAAAAGTTGTGGTTGGTCTGAGGATGGGTCCCCTTGCCCTGGAACAAGGCCTCTGGGTCCTAAATCCAGAGCCAACACCATGTCGGCAGGGGAGGGGGTTTAACCCCCACCCCTTTCTGTGCCATCCTGGCCCAGGGTCTGGTCACATCCCCACCTCCATTTGA
>NW_017729032.1:173497005-173500076 GCF_001723915.1 Gavialis gangeticus
GAACAAGGCCTCTGGGTCCTAAATCCAGAGCCAACACCATGTCGGCAGGGGAGGGGGTTTAACCCCCACCCCTTTCTGTGCCATCCTGGCCCAGGGTCTGGTCACATCCCCACCTCCATTTGAGGTGGGGGGAGAGAAGCTTGTTGCAGGCTGCTCAACCCACACCAGGCACACCCCAGCTAGGATTCTGTGCAGGTGGGGGAGGGGGCTTAAATCCTCTTTGCTCCTGCAACCTGGGGTCTGGCCACACCCACCCCCATCCACTCCAGCAGCAAGCTGCAAAAAGCCCGTCAGGGGCTGTTTTGTCCCCACCAGGCAGACCCCAGCTGGGGTCTGGAACCAGGCTTCTTCCCCACCTTCTTCTCAGTCAGCTAGAGCAGTGATAGTGCCTTGGCTAGGGAACATAGAGATGGAGCCAACCCTGCTTGCCGGAGTAGACAGCACTACACACCCTGAAAAGCATCCTGGGATGCTGGGGGACTGAGTTAACTTGAACTGGGAAGGGATCTGGGGCAGAAGTTCTATAAGCAGGTTTGATCTAAATCAGTTAGGTCTGATACTTCATCCAACTAGGTTTATCTTAAACTAGTTTTGGCTATTTCAAAAGTGGTTTAAGTGCACTGAACTTCTGTTGTGTTAAGGACTTGAACTAGTTTCTGATCACTTAAACCAGTTTATGTGTTCCTGATTTGGTTCTAAGTAGGAACTCTGGTACAGATGCCTAGGGAACTCCGCAGGCTAAAATGGAGTTTTGTGATTGCTGTTACGTCAATTTGAATCATGATTTGGAACCGAGGCAGCTAAATTCCACCTAAGTCCCAGTTAGATATCTAAGGAATCAGTTTAAATCTGGTCATTACTGCTGAGAAAAAAGTCGCTTAGATAAGATATTTCTCAGGATTTATCCCGTACAAAGACCCCAATAGTACAACTTTTATTTTAAGCTTATAGGATTATTCATTTTTATCACCAAAAACCAGAATGAAAAGGAGTATTTTTCAATGTGTACAAGCAGCTAGTCTATTATATTTTATCTGAAATATGGCCAGAAGGTGTTTCCTTTGAAACCTGGTGCTCTCTACAGTAGAAATCAAATGTGCCCTCATAGTTAATGACATCCTATTTTTCTAATTTGTTCACAAAGGTCAGTGTCTAAAAAAATAATAGTTTATATTTTACATGACCAAATGAAACCAAAAAATGTTGGACACTGTTACTCTGAATGTCATATCTAATTAATGTCTACCATTTTGATTTTGAGGCTAGTCAAAATTACAATTTCCTTTGAAAATCTCAGGCCATAGTTCTTTAGGAATAGTGCAACCTTCTTTAGTAAGTGGAAGAATTAAGTCAACAGCAGCATGTATAGTTTCAAATGATGATAAAAGTTCCCTTCTTAATTGTATTCCTTCTTTTTTCCTTTATGCAGGCAGGAATATAAAATAGGAGTTGCACTGGAACTACAGTGCATTGCTGCTATGACTCCAGTGTGGCAGAGGTAGGCCTGTATGTAAGTAGAAATGCCTCAATTTAGATAAATGAAGTTCTTCCACGCAACATTGCCTGCAACCAAAATGCTTTTTGAGAATGATTGCAGACACCATGTAAAGATGCAGTTTTATGAAGCATATGAATCATCTGTCTTTTGGGGAAACTGCGTATACCATCCTGCTGATTGTGTGCTAATATACTTATTTAATTTCTTACCCACCCTCTGGAGAGAAAAAATAGTGCCAAATACTGAGTTTTAATAATCACAGCTTAGAGAAAGCGATGTAAGTATTTTCAATGGATACAGATAGATTATGAATGTCCAGAGCTATGGAGGGATAACTGTATGTCCCTTATCATTTTCAGGCAACCTCTGTATTTAGTTTGGAGAAGCACTGCCATTTTAGCAGAATTGTCAAAAACATTGGCAACTGAGTTGGGTCTGACAAATATCACAATGCATGGTGGAATTACTCTGTGCCACCAGCTTTCCAAATGGAAAGTAATAGGTGATATTAGCTATATAACTGGGGGGGGGGATACCTGGGGCAGCAACCCCAGATGCTACCTTTTGGGAGGGAGTGCAAAAGCAGCCACTGCCACAGCTGTTGCTGACCATGTCACCACAACTGGCACAGCAGCAGTCACCTCTCTGTGTTTCACAACTGCCTCAGGCACTATGTTTTCTTACTATGCCTCTGGGTGATATCAAGGTTATTCAGGCAGCTCTTGTGGCCTATTGTTTGGAAAGGTCCCTGGAAAACCTTTGGCTATCATGGTATGTAGGTGAAAGAATTACTTTAAAATGTACTGCTTAAATGTTTTATAAGACTGAATTGCTACAGTTGTTCCAACAATCGAAATGCAGCACAAGCCCTGCTCTGTTAAAAGTCAGGTTCATGACTCAATTGACATTTAGTGTGTTGGTTCTTCAAAGGTTAGACAGGTTTATCTGAATTTCTCTGGTCCAGTGATCACTGGGTGTCATGAGTGTTGAGATTTAGACCTCAGGGCTTTGAGGGCTGGGCTCAAGGGGTTGTGGGCACAGGTAGTTTTCTCCTTAGTCCTCCTGGTTATGGATCATGGGTACAGAAAGGATAGAAGTAGTAAATGGAAGACTCCAGCATTGGTGCTACCATTAGGTCTTTGGCTTCCTTAACCATGGCATGCACCTCCAAGACTACAGCCTGTTGGGAAGGGATGGCATCCACCTCAAACCAAAGTGGAAGAAGGTTTTCTTGCCTAGAATGGTGGACCTCTTGAATAGGGTTTTAAACTGAGATTGCTGGGGGATGGCCCATCAACCACTAACACAAGCCCAAAAATGGCAACCTCAAAACCAGCATCCCAGGGTACAATAGGAAGCTTTCTCCGACACCAGACAATTGACAGCTCACCCGAAAGCCTAGGGCCTCCAACAGCAAGCTTAGTTGCCTGTACACTAATGCCAGAAGCATGGGAAATAAGCAGGAGAAACTGGCTGTCCAAATTTGAACAGGGTACTTTTTACCCCCTCATTCAACATCTTCATCAGTGACTTAGACGAAGGGGTAAAAAGCACCCTGTTCAAATTTGCTGAT
>NW_017729032.1:173500858-173507813 GCF_001723915.1 Gavialis gangeticus
TGCTCAGGTCCCTTTCAACCCTACCAACTATGAAACTATTAACCAGCTGCCAATATGATCTCATAGGGATCATGGAGACCACCTATGACTGGGACTCCACCTATGGCTGGATGACAGGCATAGAGGGATACACCCTGTATAGGAGGGATCATGTTGGGAAGAAGGGTGGTGAAGCTGCTGTCTATGGGAAGGAACATTACATCTCCTTAGAAGTGAAGATTTGAAACCAAGAAGGTTGACTTTAGACCCTCTAGGTCAAGATACAGGGAGAGCATGGGGAAGGGGATTTGACCGTAGGAGTTTATTACAGACCTTGGAGTTTATTACAGACCTTGGTTCTGGCCCAAGGGGATGATCTAGTGAACAACCTGAGGATTGAAGGGAAACTGGGCGACAGTGACCATGAGATGAGTACTTTCTCCATCCACTGTAAGTCAGGGAAATTAGCCAATAAAATACAAATCCTTGATTTTACGAAGGCTGACTTCCACAAGCTTAAGGGATTGGTTGGCAAGGCCCTGCAGGACCAGGAAGGGGGTGAAAGAAGAGTGGTTGTTCCTCAAGGAAGTGATCCTCAAGCTCAAAGCTCAAAGGAAGTCCATTGGAGAGTGGGTTTAGATTAGACATCCGTAAGAACTACTTCACAATCAGGGCGGCTAGGATCTGGAACCAACTTGCAAAGGAAGTGGTGCTGGTTCCTACCCTGGGGGTCTTTAAGAGGAGACTTGATGCCTACCTGGCTGGAATCATTTGAGCCCAGTTTTTTCTGCTGCCCAGGCAGGGGGTTGGACTTGAAGATCTACAAGGTCCCTTCCGACCCTACTTCTATGATTCTATGATAAGAAAGGCAGAAAAAGGGGTGAGAGACCCCCTTGGCTCAACCTGTAGGGACCAGATCAGGACAGCAAAAGCACAAACCAAAAAACAGATGGCAACTGGAATCAAGGACAACAAAAAGTCCTTCTTTAGAGATGTAGGAAGTCAGAGAAAAAATAAGAGAAGCATAGGGCCCCTGATAAATGAAACGGGGTGGCTGGTAACCGACACTCAGGACAAAACTGAACTCCTGAATGAATACTTCAGGTTGGTATTCTACCAGTCCAAGGGTGTTAGTTGACTTGACAGGATACAGGATGATCGTGGTGAGGGTGACCACCCCCACATAGTTGGTGTAGATCTTGTGGGGGATCACCTACAAAGGCTAAATATCTACAAGTCATCAGGACCTGATGAACTACATGCGAGGGTGCTAAAATAACTGGCCAATGCCATCATGCAACCAATGGCAAAGTTATCTGAAGACTTATGGCACTTGGGAGAAGTCCCAGAAGATTGGAAGAAGGCCAATGTGGTGCCTATCTTTAAGAAAGGGAAAAAGGAAGACCCAAGAAATTACAGGCCAATCAGTTTGACCTCAATCTGTGGTAAAATCCTGGAGAACATTATCAAAGAATCCGTTACAGACAGGCTAGCAGAAGGCAGTATTCTGAAGGATACCCAACATGGCTTCATTATGGGCAGGTGATGACGGACCAAACTCATTTCCTTTTATGATTAGGTTACTCATCACCTTGATGAGGGAAATGAGGTTGATATCATATACCTGGACTTCAAAAAGGCCTTTGACCTAATCTCTCACAAAGTCCTCAGGAAAAAACTGGGAAAAGTGGCCTCGACTACTTTATGGTCTGATGGCTAGGAAACTTACTCCATGGTAGGATCCAAAAAGTATCGATTGACGGAATTGAGTCGTCATGGCGGAGGGTGACCAGTGGTATCCCTCAGGGTTCGGTACTCGGACCAGTGCTTTTCAATGTGTTCATCAACAATTTGGATTTGGGTATTAAAAGCAAACTAGCAAAGTTCACTAATGACACCAAACTGAAGACAGGCTGGCAATACAGGTCAACCTGGGCAGGTTTGCGAGGTGGGCAGACCTGATGTTAATACAGAGAAATGTAAAGTGCTCCACCTGGAAAGAAATGATCCACAACAAGGCTAAGGATGTCATCCTCCCTGTCTACTCAGCCTTGGTGAGTCTGCAGCTGGAGTTCTGCATCCAGTTCTGGGCGCCGCACTTAAGGAAGGATTTGGAGAAGCTCAAGAGAGTCCACACACATGATTAGAAGCCTAGAAACCAGGTCATATGAGGAGAGGCTGAATGACTTGGGACAGCTCAGCCTGGAGAGGAGAAGACTCAGAGGGGACTTGCTGGCAACCTATAAGTATATCAAGGGTGTACATCAGTGCCTGAAGGAGCATCTGTTCACCAAGGCCTCCCAGGGAAGGACAAGAAATAATGGGCACAAGCTAATTGAGGATCGCTTCAGTCTAGACATAAGGAAAAACTTCTTTACAAGCTGAGTGCCGAGGGTTTAGAAGAGGCTCCCCCCAGAGGTGGTACAATCATCTACACTGGAGATCTTCAAAATGCATCCTGATGCCCATCTGGCTGGGGTCATCTGATACCAGTAGCCTTTTCTGCCCAAGTGCAGGGAGTCTGGACCCGATGGTCCCTTCCAACCCCTAACAACTATGAAACTATGAAAATGGCTTTCCATATGGAATATGTTTCTGCACATCTGTTTGCATTCCTGGTTGAAGCTAGGAAATGTTATGACCACTTTGAGATCAAAAATCATCTTGAAAATATAGATATCTTTGTTTTTCATTGATGTAAAACCAGTGAAAGAGTACCTGACATTAATTGCTATTTATTTTTGCTGGTTGCCCAAACAGCAAATACTGAAACTGATCCACAGCTTTCACTTCCTTGTGACTGTGTCAATACATGTTGTGGAGACAAAAACTAAACCATAATAAATTCAGTAGCCTAACTAGGGTTGAGCAAGCAGGGCATGAGCCATGGGTGCTGACTTAACAGAAGCACCAGAATGAAGGCCCCCTGGGGAATCTGCACAGGTCTACTGTACTTCTGAATCCATTTCTTCTGTGGGAGATGCCACTGCAATAGAGGGAGGCATCAGTACAGCCAGCAGGTACAGGATTAATGCAATCCTCTTACTGCAGCCTCTGCACTGAAATCACTGTTGCCCATTGAGAAATCAGCAACAAACACTGGGGGTGGTGGGGAGTGGTGGTGGCTGCAATAGGCATTATGAGAGGATCCTTAAACCTCCCCCTGAAGTAGCAGTGTCTTCCATGGGGATAGGAGGTAGAGGATGAGACCAAGAAGGGGATTGGGGTCCCCTCTCCTCCACTGCCTAGTGCACAAACCTTACCAGTTATGCCTCTGCATAAATTATTGTCATTTTTTAAAGTAATGTAGTTTAAACATCTTTAATAGTTTTGTAGAGTCTTTTTTAAAGGAAAATATATATGTGGGGTCTAAATTAATTGGGAACGTTCACTGGCATGGAGAAGAACTTTTTAAGATTATTATTTTAGTTTCAGACAACAAGTAGATTTAGTTGGAGCTGTTTGGTTCTGAACCAGAGCCTGGGAAGCCAATAGCAGCCTTTCCATTCACTACAGTGGACTCTGGATTAGATGCTTCATGAATGTTCTCTTTTAATTGTTGTTCAGTTTTCTGGTTCATCGGTCTGGTGCCTTAATATTTTTTCTCAAAAATTTTAGGTGCTTGAGAAGCTTTTCTGTCTCCAAAAAAGGTAATGCTGACATCTAGGTGTCTATTATGCTATTTCATTTTGACCTGTGGAAAAGACCCCAACATCTTGAAGCTTAGGATGTTGTTACATATTACCCTTAGGCTTTACTAAGAGCTCTTAACATGGAAGTGTCCACACATTAAAGCATAAAAACTAGCATTAAGTGCCCTCTAGGAAGCTTAAAGTTAAACCACTTTGAGGGAGGTTTGTCTCTGAGTGGTGTTGCAGTAATGTGGGACTGCTCTTTGGAGATGCAGCAACCAATTTGCCCTCAGCATCCCAGGCTGTACAGTTCCCTTCCCCCACTTTCTGCTCTGTGGGAGCATCTATACCTGCCACTACGGCACCATTGTTACTGCGCCACTCTTAAAAGGGATACTAAATGATGGTGCAGTTACAGCCATTACTGCCATTACTGCACCGTGCCATAGCAACATACTATAGCAAGGGAGCACATCACTATGGTGACATAGTTGTGGCATCATGGCTTGTGCCCGCCGATGCTATGCCACTGTAGTGCATTGCTATGGCAATGCAGTGTCTCATGTAGATGTGCCCTGTGCGGACAAAATTTGTACTGCCCAGGGGGTTGTATTGGTACCAAGCCAACTTCCTCTTCCCCCTCCAGGGGGTGCCACCCATGTAAGCAGTGCAAGTAGCCAGCTATGACCTATTGGGTGTGCCTACATGAGATGCTAACTGTGCAGTAACCTAATAACACGGCACAGTAGCGTACTGGGCAAAACCTGTGCTAACACGCTGGGCAAAACCTGCACTAATAGGCTACTATGCAGTTAGCATCTGAAAAAACCTGTGCGTCAGTGCTACTGTGCAGTAGCACCAGTTACTGCACATTGATTTAGTACTTGTTATCCAAGTACTAAACTTAATGCGCAGTAACTATGGCGCATTAATGAACATGTTGATGTACCCACTCACCTGCAGCAACCGGAGGCAGGGAATGAGCCAAAGGAAAACACCTTTCTCCAACCCTACCAGCCCTGCAGGGCCACATGTCCCCTGACACTTGGTTCCTCGACTCTCCCTCCCCAACACACTAACCCAATCCTAATTCACTAACAAATTAGAGGTTTTTCTTCTTTTTCTTTTTATTCTTTTATATATATATATATTTTTTTTTTTAAACTTTTTTCATTTTCTTCTTTGGGGTTTTATTTCTTTCGTTTCACTGCAGTGGTTGACTTTCTTCTTTATACCATGGCCTCCATCCCCCCCACATGCTTCTCACCTGTGTGCTTCTGCCTCTGCAATCCATGTTTCCTATCCCACTCCCACCTAGAGCAGACATCCTGGCTCACCAGTCCTCTAGTGGCAAGTCACAGCTGTGCGTGTCAGAAATGGCATTAAGTCTTAAGGTGGGATTGCTCAAAGCTTATTCTAACATTCACATTGTGTAACATTCCACAGCACTTAGTATAGTCTGTGGGCTGTAACCACTTAAGCTAAAGCCTAAGGATGAACATGTGGCTGGCTCTCACCACCTTTAATTGAACATGTGGCCAGTACCCAGGCTTTGGAACACATTGTAGCCTTTCAAGGCTCCCGTGTTCTCCAGCAGCTGGGTTCTCCAGTTATCTGATGGGGGCTCCCAGCTGCTGAAACATGGGAATACTGAAAGGCTTGTATGTGCTCCAGAGGCTTTGCAGTGGTCACACATGCAGATAAAGGTGTGATGGGAACGAGCCACAAAATTATTAAAAAATATATTGTGTAATAAATCTGTGGCTTATTTCCTGTTTTATCTCACATTAATTGAACGTATGGCCAGATTATTACTTAAAATGTGATTAACCAGTTAATCACATCTTACATGTAAAATCTCTCAGGGGCCAGAGTATTCTACTTCTCATTCAGATTTTCCTTTAGCAAAGCTTTCATTAGTTCATATGTGGCCTCAGTGTGGAAAAGTATAGTCTATTAGGGGTACCTTAGGAAAGTGATTCCAGAAACTCTGGTTGTGGGCTTGAGCTAGATGTGGTCAGGACCAGCAGATGTGGTTGTCACCGGCAGGCACGCATAAAGCGAGCCCAGGCTGATGCGGGAGCCATCCCCGGCTCCTTCTGGTTCATCCATTTTTTTTCCCTTTGTTTTTCACCTGCGGCTACTCCGCCCGCCATGGTTTCATTTTCGCCACGTTTGTCTCCTGGTGTGGTGTCCCACCGCCTCCCAGCTTCAGCGGGTAAGATTTCCTGGGCTTTACTGTTGCCATTAACACCATGGAGATGGGTAATATTTGTGCCAGATATTACAGCTTCAAATTGAAGGCCAAATATGAATGGATTTCACTTTTGCCCCCTCCCTCCCCCCCGATGTGAGGATTAGATAAGGCTACACAATGAACCATTGACAGAGGCAGAGGTTCCCATTTTTGGGAGGGTCTGGATTTACATACTGCAGGTAGTTGAATTCAGTGACAGTAGGCAGGATTCAAGGACTGACAGATTTCTTTTCTTGGGTAGAGGACAGAAAAAGACTTTGTCAAATCATTTCATCTACAATAAAAAAGAGATTTTGGGTTCTATCAATTGAATCAGTTCACAAATAAAAATTGGTCTCTTAGCTCCTGCCAATTACTAACTAAAAATAAACTATTCATGGTTGCTTATTAAAATGCAGTCATGAAGTAATGCCTTCTGTTCTGTGCTTCTACATTAATAAGCCAGTTATTTAGTAACTCACTGTCTCAAACTTGCGAGAGCTTGCTAATGAATATGAAACTCACTTTGCAACAATATGTTAAAGATTATCAAAACCAGTGAATGCAGATAGTGAACAATGGAACAAAGCTGTTTGTACCACATTTTGTTTGCACAGATGCAGTTTGCAATTTGGAATAATTGTTTTGGAAATTGTCGATGTTTTCAAAATCTGCTCATGGGCTTGCATACAGAATGTTGTAGATTCTTATTTTAAAAGTGGCATCAGCTGATTTTTAATGTGGATCTACAGTAGAATTCACTGTCCATAAGAGCTTTGTAGCCTCCTGTGCCTCTCCCCTGGACGTCGTGGGTGAGGATGCCTCTCGAGCCTTGCTGTGGCTTCTCGGGGCAGGTGTTATGGTCACCAAGTGACTTTGCGGCGGTTCCCAAGGACCTCGCCTGCCACGTCTTTGATGGTTAGTTTGGATGAATTGGGAGGACGATATTTGGTCCTACTCCCCTGGTGCCTTCCCTTGGTTGCTTCCTCTACTCCTTTTATGGGGGACTTGGCCTCCTTATACCCCGCCTACTGCCAACCGTGATGTTTCATAGTTTCATAGTTAGTAGGGTCAGAAGGGACCTGAGCAGATCATCAAGTCCGACCCC
>NW_017729032.1:173508066-173516436 GCF_001723915.1 Gavialis gangeticus
GTAGCCTCTCCTCGTAGGGTCTGCCCTGCTGCCTCCTGATCATGCGAGTGGCCCTCCTCTGGACCCTCTCCATGTTGTCCACATCCCTCTTGAAGTGCGGCGCCCAGAACTGAATGCAGTACTCCAGCTGCGGCCTGACCAGTGCCGCATAGAGGGGGAGGATCACCTCCTTGGACCTGCTTGAGATGCATCTGTGGATGCGCGACAAGGTGCTGTTGGCCCTCCTGACTGCATCCTCACACTGCCAGCCCATGTTCATCTTGGCATCAGTGATGACTCCAAGATCCTTTTTTGCCTCTGTACTGATGAGAAGGGAGTTCCCCAGCTTGTAGGTATGGTGCCGGTTTTTCCTCCCCAGGTGCATCACTTTGCACTTGTCAGTGGTGAATCCCATCCTTTTCTCATCTGCCCACCCCTGTAACCTGTCTAGGTCTGATTTGTAGCCTATTCCTTCCTTCTGGCATGCCAATTCCCCCACATCTTAGTGTCATCAGCAAATTTGAACAGGGTGCTTTTTACCCCCTCATCCAAGTCACTGATGAAGGTGTTGAACAGTGTGGACCCGAGGACCGAGCCCTGTGGAACCCCACTGCCCACATCCCTCCAGGTCGAAAATGACCCATCCACTACCACTCTCTGGGTGTTACCCTTTGTGTTGTCAAGGGTGATGTCCAGGATTTTCTTCAATGCTCAAGTTTGCAGGGTCGGACAGCCGCAATCGATTGGTGCTGTTCCTTCCCCGAGTGTCTCATGTGGCCTCTTTCTTCTGTCTAGGCGCCATGCGTCTTTGGCACTGTCTTGTTCTCCGGTGCATCATCCCTTTCTTGGCCTGGGTCCTTGTTGTTGGTTGGCTGCACCCACCTCAAAGTGTTGCTGGGTTCCTGCGGACTCCAATCTTAATCAGCACCAGTCAATGCCCACTCTAGCACCCTGGGTGGCTCCCCTGGCTCACGGCCCCATCCCAGGGTGCCTACCAGTTCCCCTCTCTGTGACCGCTGGTGTTGTCCAGTCCCTTCAGAGCGGTGGGGGACTTCACTTCTGGTCCCCCCTGCTGTTCTTCTGCTGGGTCTTTTTATAGTGGCCCAGGTGTCCGGCCAGCCAATCGTCCCTGGCAGGCATGCATAAAGTGAGCCCAGGCTGATGCGGGAGCCATCCCCGGCTCCTTCTGGTTCATTCATTTTTTTTGTCTTTGTTTTTCACCTGCGGCGGCTCCGCCTGCCATGGTTTCATTTTCACCGCATTTATTTCCTGGTGTGGTGCCCCACCGCCTCCCAGCTCCAGCGGGTAAGCCAATTTCACAAGCTTCTTTAGAAGAAATGCCTGGGTGGATTTAGGGGCCCATTGTCTTATGCTGTTGTCTCCTTGTTTCTTGTAGCTTATGAAAAAAACCTTTTTATTCAGTCTTTGTACAGTTTCTAATAGGGTTCTAGTCCAGGACTGGATCTTCTAAGGGCTACAATAACACAAATAATAATTCAGAGAAGCATCCACAGGGCTCTACCTTCAGCGTTTTCTTCTCTACCTCTATAATGTTTCTCTTGCTACTTTCTTTCACAAATCAACTTTAAGGATCATCTTAATGGTATAAAATTTCAAATTGACTGTACATTGTAGATACCTCCTTTTGTCCAAACTAAAATGTCAGCCTTTCTCCTTAATCTCTTGTTTTGGGTTTATACCCATCAACTGAGCTTAACATAATCCTGACCACACTCCTTTTATTGAAGTCCCATTGAAATTAGTGGTACTCAAGAATATACTTAAAAATTAAGCATGTTGGGTCTTAGATTGTAGCTGAGCAATAGAAGGGACCCAAGGATGAACTTTAATGCCTACAGAAGAACGGCATAGATCACACAAGATAATCAAGAGCATTACTATTTTATTACTTGTGATGGCTGTAGGTATTATAGGGCTTGCTACCACTGCCCTGAGCTCATCTGCCTACAGGTGGCGACAGGGTGGACCTTGGATCTGGATCACCTGGTCTGCCAGGAAGTGGATCTTATGTTTTCTCACCTGCCACGACTTTGATGACATATATTCCCAGGAAGTACTGCCACGGTGATCCTGCCTGGTCTCGAACCCTGTTTCTTCTGTGGGGCTCCAAAACCTCCCCTTTACTCCAGCCTAGCTTCTCCAGATGATGCTCACAATATTTTCCTGCAGCCAGGTTGCAGTGCTGCCTGTTGTGGTCGTATTTTTGGCCCTCTACTCCAGGGTGATCTCGGGCCTCTTTTAGGTACACCCCTCCAGGGCTGGTCTTGGATGGTGCTCAAGAAATCAAAAGAAACAGCAAAAAAACAAAGAAAACCCTGGCTGCTTCTCAGACTTCTTGTCAGGCTCTGTCAATGTCCCTTTTACCCGTGATCAGGTGCTCAAAATCCCAATCACCATAATCCAGACAAAATCCCTTAGTAGTCTTCGCTATGTACTGGCCTGTCCTGCACCCCTATGAACATTCACAGTCTCACTTGGGCCTCCCCCATGTGCAGGAAGGCTCTACCTGTGATTGTAGTTTTTCCTCAGGCCCTCCTCCAGATCCTCTGTTGAAAAACTCCATTCCAGAGATTATCTCAGGCCTTTGTGGACTCCCTTGCTCCAGATCCTCAGCTGTAGCTCCACTCCGGAGATTATTACCAGCGGCATGTGTGCAGGCCTCCTCCTGCCTCAGGGTCACTCCCACAGTGTTCCTCAGGCACCTTCCATAGTCTTTGCCTGCTGAGATGGTCAGCCACTCCTCTCTCCCTGCAGCCTGCAGGGAACTGACCCCTCTCTGGGGCCAGAAATACCTTTGGGCGGCCTCCCTCCTCCAATCCTGAGCGAGATGCTACTTTGGAAGTTGAGTGGGTATTTTCCTTCCTTTCTTGTCTCCAGCTGTAGCCCTGCCAGCCCTCCATGCTGTGAGTTTTGTCTTACTCCTTCACATTACTCCTGAGGTTCTTTAACATTCAGCATTGATGATGCAGCAATTGTCAGTAATTCAGAACCAAGACTGCAAAGTCTCATGGATCACCTTTCTTGTGCTTGTGATGATTTTGGTCTGACTACTAATCTAAAGAAGATAGTAGTCATCAACAAGTTAACCACCCTCCCAAAGTTAGAATAAATTATGAAAACCTGGACATGGTTGAAAAATTCACTTACTTGGGCTCCACTGTTTCACAAAATCTTGGCTTGGAAGCCAAAATTAACACTCACATTGGAAAGACAAGCAACATCATGGCTAAACTTCAAAAGAGAGTTTGGAAAAACAGACCACTCACTCTGTTGACAAAGATGTCCATCTACAGTGCTTGCATACTTAGCTCTCTATTGTACAGCAATGAAACATGGACTCCTCACGCCAAGGAAGAAAGAAAACTGAACAGTTTCCATCTTCAATGTCTCTGCTGTATCCTGGGCATAGCATGGCATGACCAAATCTCCAACTTTGCTGTTCTGGCTAAGATACCCAATATGTTTGTGCTCCTGAGACAGACAACTCCTTTGGTTAGGACATACGCGTGATGACCAAATCCTCAAGGACATACTCTATGGTGAGCTGGCCACTGGCAAATGTCAACTTGGATGGCCCAAACTCCATTTTGTTGATGTCTGCAAGAAAAACCTTTGTGAGCTACGCGTCAGTGACCAATGCAGGAAATCTGTCATTTCAGACCGCTGTGAGTAGAGAGCTGCTGTGAAGCAGGGCCTGCATTGTTTCAAGATGGAGAGAGTTGATGATGAGCTAGAGAAGAGGCATCAGGGGCAGGCAAGACAAAATGGTACTCGGAATGCCAGAGCAAGCTCAACTGAGTTTGAATGTGCAACTTGCTGAAAGGTCTGCCTGTCATGCATTGGACTCCTCACCCACTCAAGAAGCTGTCATAATACCCACAAACCTACCAAAGGTGCAATCTCTGTTGTTTCCTGAGACTGGTGGTTGCCAATGATGATGATGACTATTTTTCTACTTCTAATGTTTCTTTAGCGTTCACCATTGGAATATAATTGCCCATAATAATTTCTCTAGCTCTTTCCATCCACAGATCTTGAAGTGCTTTATATAAAAAGAGCATATTCAATTAAAGGCCAAACATCTTAGGAATTGCAGGATTATGCCCAAATTAATTATATTTATCTTTTTTATAAAATTGTGACTTTTCTGTTAAGAGGGTTAAATTTGATTTGGGAATAGATTTCCGATTTTTTTCTAGTAGTACAGTAGTAGTAGTGATTTGCTGTTGCTGTTACTACTAATTTTTTAAAATTGATATCCTGATAGTCTGGCATAGTAACTTCGTGACATCTTAGGGTACGCCTAACCCATGGTGGACCTAATATGCTTGCTTACATGCATGTTCTGTTAAGTTAACCCAGGCTTGTCCGACATATGGCCATGTGGCCTGCCAAGCTGTTTTCTGAGGCCTGAGGTGCTGCAATGGGAAATGAAAGTAAATACTGTTTACTTTCGTTCCCACCCTTTGTCCCTGAACCCCCCCCTCCCCCAGCAGCTTCCTAATGGAGCAGCATGCAGCTGAAGCCGGATTCCCATGTGCTGCTGGGGACGGGAGGAGCCTGGACAGGTCGGCACCAGCAAGCAGAAGCAGTGGTGGAGCCAAGTGCTGCTTGGGACTGACCGACGCAGGTAAGGGGAAAATGCAGCTCAGCCCCTGCCATTCCAACCAGGCTTGTCCCGTCCTGAGTGGCACACGGCTCTGCCACCACTTCTGCTGGTCGGTGCAGACCTGGCCGGGCTCCTCCCATCCCCAGCAGCTCATGAGAAGCCGGCTTCAGCTGCATGCTGCTCCAGATGGGATGGAGCCAGCTGGGTCAGCACTAGCCAGGAAAAGTTGCATACAGCTGAAGCTGGCTTCCCACATGCTGCTGGGGATGGGAGGAGCCCGGCTGGGTCTGCACTGGCCAGCAGATTGCTATAAGGTGACAAGCCTATGGCTGGGGAGGGGTCAGGCTCCCTAGATCTGAGACTTGATGTAGGCTCTGGCACAGAGACTCACTCTGGAACAACGTGCTAATAAACTTGTGTCTGTACCTGCCAGGAACCCAAGTAGCAAGTGGTTGATACCAGGTAAGCTCATGTGAATAAAGGCTGCTTATTGCTTTCTGTGTGACCTTCAAAATGTTTTTATCCTACTAAAATATGTCATACTTTGTGAGAGTCATTGCCTCTGTATGAGAAAGCAGAATCATAGCCACTGAACTACATTCATGCCCCATGGGAATAATCACAATTCAGCAAAATGGGCGGGAAGGAAAAGCCAGAGTTCTAAGCGTGCACCCTAAAAGAGACCATGAAAGAGTCAGAAGCACAACCTTAAAACCAGGGCAGCTAGCCGGTGATGGCAGTCCAGTAGCCATGATGGGAATCGTCTACTCTTGAGACTTAGGAAAGCAAGAGAACATGAAAGCAACATGTAGGCAGAGAGAGGGCAGGGCCTTGGAGCCATGTTAATAAGTGAGGACAGCTGTGTTCCCACTCTGATCAGTGACTAATTGTGGGTACATCTTCACTAGCTTCAAGCCACTCACACCTGCTGCCAGAAAATAAATCCTTCCTACCCACTTACACTTTACCTGCTCTGAACTGGAAATGAGGCAGTGAGGGCCCTTCTAGGGTGGTCCAAGGACAGTAGAAACGTATCGCACAGAGAGAGAGAGATGTTCCCAGAATATCCTCACCACCACATTTCTTCTGAAAAGCAGGGATATCCTGAAGTTCTTTTAATGTTTGTAAAATGTTTGGAGAGCCCCACATAGATGCATTGCATAGAAATGCAAAATATATTTTGACTTATTTGCTTGGCACCTTGGGCTGAGATTTTCAAAGCTGAGTCAAAAGGCCAACATCCATTAAAATGAATGTGATTTAGAGGGCTCCAAATCTTTTATGACAACTTGTAACATGCCTATCTACCCCTTTTTGCAAATCTCAGCCATAGTTTTGAAGCTCAGCCGAAGAACATAAGAGCATAAAAAGTGCCATGCTTGGTCAGTCCAATGGTCCATTTAGCTCAGTATCCTGCCCTGAACAGTGGCAGAGGTGGATGCTATAGAGGGAGAGTTTTGAATTGGTTAGACCCATTTCATTTTCACTTCCTGCAATTTCATTGGTGTCAGAGGTCATGTGGCATCACTTCCTGATGTGATACCGCTTCCTGTGAGGTCTTTGAATATGGCTTGCCAGCCCACTGGGTGATAAAAAGTTCATGATCTGGCCCCACATTCAACAAGGTTGGACACCCCTGAGTTAACCAAACCCATCCTGAGGCTAAATCAGTATTATGCCTGTCCCTTATCCTTAATCTTAACTGAAGGTACACCTATCACATTTGGTTTTTGGAGGTGAGTATCTCAAAGTTTTTAGCACCTCCTTATCTGTAGACATTCAAAGATGTGATTCATACATTATTATGGTAAAACCTGTCTGTCTCTTCAGATTCCTGCCCAGCTATTTTTCTGCCACCATCCCATTTAGCTTGCATACTCCTTACTTCTGCTCATTCCAGCTGAAAAGACAAGATGGGGATGAGTTGCTTCTGCTTGCAGCTGAATGCTTTATGTAACAGTGTAGATGCCATTTTAGAAGCAGGTGCTGACATGCAGAAGATAGCAGGGTTTAGATCAGAATAACAGTATTTACTTGATTCCAAAATGAGATTGCTTTTCCCATAATCTGCATGAGGGGAGAAAAGCCTAGTTTTAAATTCAAGTACCAGCTCAGAGCAGGCAGTAGCTGGCTTTGGCCCCAGGTTTTTGGCTGAAGCCAGTGCTGAGCCTCTGTCTACCCCTGCAGCTGAAGGTGGGGGGGCCAAAAGGGGGCAGGTAGCAGGGTAAAGCACAGGCATGGGGACAAGGAATGGGATACAGGCTGCAGGGGGGAGAAAGAGCTAGGGGAGGCAAGGCGTTGGGGGGGCAGGCACTGGGGAAGGAAAAAGTGGCAGGGGGAATAGGCAACAGGTAGGAAATACAGAGGGGGGCAAGGGCAAATTATAACACATTTATAACTTTCCACATATGGAAAATTCCATGTATGGATCCTAATAATTGGGGGGGGGGGGTCTTCTTAAATTTGAAGTCATCTTGGATTTGAGAAAGTACAGTCATTTATGGTAGACCTTACAGCCATGGTGCATGCTCCAGAACTTCTGAACAAGTAGACCTTGCAGAATCAGAACTGTTTCAGATAGGGACCCTCCTAGTACGAGGAATAGGTCAGATTGTCCCCTGAATCACTCCTGTTTGTTAAACATATCATTCCAAATCTGCTCCCATTTCACCCGCTCTTGCATAGTATACTTGCCAATAGTCCTCGATGGATGTGCTAACCCACCAGAGGCAGTGTTTGTCCAGAGCGACTGTTTTCACGGACTACTACAGATTTGTTTCAAACCAGTTCTCAGGATGGTTTGCAAAGAATATCTCGGAGAAGGGCAATCTCAAACTGAGCTGAAAGCCTTGATAGCACTACTTTGATTCAGCAATCCTGGCAGGTTGAAAACATTGGTGTAGAAAGTAAATGTGTGATGCCAAAGTACTGAGGGGATCTCAGGGATTTATCCCCTGGGAGAAGTGTTTCCTCCTAATGTCAATTTTAAGGATCAGGTGTCAGCATCCATTTTTTTGTGAGGCCACACTCACTTGCTCTTTCTAGGGTTTATGATGTCAGAGGGCCTAGCTAAGGAACATTCAGTTTCATAGTTAGTTGCTAGCAGAACATATATTTGGCAGGTTGAAGACAAAAAACATTTGGATGCCAAGATGGCCCATGCCTTTGTATGATTGTAGCCTGCTGTGTCCTGTACAAAGTCCAGAAGGCTACTAGTAATGTTTAGGGAGTGGACATTTGTAGCTTGGAGACTAGCCAGAGGTAATCAGAAAGGGCATCTAACCCCCTGAAGCTGAGTGTAGGCAAACAAGGAAATAAGGGATGTGTGTGTGCCCACATCTTTGAAGCACAGAGGATATGGATGTGGAAATCTGATGCTGTAATGCTTTTAATGCAGTAAATGATTTAAACCATCTCGTTCAATTCCTATTGTTGCTAATTACCTTCTCGTTTATTGTGGCTGTATGTTTTATGTGACCGTAAAGTTCATAAGGTGTTATGAGAGTAAAGGATTGCGAAATTGTACAACTGCATTAAAAGGCCATCACTCATTGTGTCTCAGCAAGGATTCATACAAGCTGTATTCCAGTAGGCCATTTCTTTTCTCATTGCAATTTTTCAAGTTTAATATATTTTCAACAAACCCAGGGCAGTTCTGTCCTGCCATGGATTTGCTTAATGATGGGAATGAATGAGTGTTCACAGTACAGAAGAGTGCAAATTTGTTTGTGAAGAAGATGAGAAAGACAAGAAAAAAGCAG
>NW_017729032.1:173521436-173526294 GCF_001723915.1 Gavialis gangeticus
TCAACAAACCCAGGGCAGTTCTGTCCTGCCATGGATTTGCTTAATGATGGGAATGAATGAGTGTTCACAGTACAGAAGAGTGCAAATTTGTTTGTGAAGAAGATGAGAAAGACAAGAAAAAAGCAGAAGTAAAAGTCCCAAATAAACTTCAATTGAACCCTATTACAGAATGGTTTAAATAGTGCTGTGAACAGCTGTTTGAAGATCCACTCCTGGGGTCCTTTCCCCTTGGCCATGTGGTATAGGTTGTGCAGACTCTTCCAGCTTGGAGTACAGAGGATATACCTGTGTACTCCAATCCATTGAGTTGTTCGTTGATCAGTCAAGTCTGGAGTTTTTCAGTGCCTGAACTGGCTGCAGTACATGATCTTGTGCCAGAATGTGTGGCCAGTGGTGATGGCCCAAGAGCAGGTACTAAAGCTGATGTGAAGAGAGTGGTGGGGCTAGAACTGGAACTGGCTGCTGGATTCTGATAGCTGTAGCATTCATAAACCAATTGTCACCAATCTGTGGCCCTTCCATATTCTGCAAGGAATTGTTCTAGCATTTTCTTCTTCTCCAATCCTTTATGGTCCTCTTCCATCTCCTGATACTGCAAAAAAGTGTCGCTCCTGCATGCTATTTCTTCATTTCTTCCAACACTTCATCTCTGGAACACCTCCTTTTCTTCTGCTGTTGCATAGGTCATGGATAGGAGTGCTTGCCCATCAGAGATAGAAAGACAAGGAAAACAGGGAAAGCGCATTTTTTGCATGTTGGGAAAGACAAACCCCTCCCTGTTTTGCTTCTTGTGTCAAGGCAAGGCTGAAGTCTTAAATTAATCTTTTAAAAATATTTCCTGAATTGTTCAAAAGCTGCTGGTAATAATAGCTTATGAAGAAGCACAATGTTGAATATTATTTTTCACCAATTAAAACATTTTTAAAGGTTGATTAAAAAGTCTAGTAGTGGGTTAGAGGTTACGAGGAAGGGCACTTTTACCAGTATTTGTCCTGATATTATTCTAGATCAATAAAGTGCTTGAATATATTACTCTACTCAAGGCATTGGATTAGGGGCAGGTGGAAGAGGTTCTTGGCAATTAGAGGAACCCCAACCACTTATACTAAGGAGATTTTTGATTTTTCAGTGCTTGATGAATGAACAGCTAGCTTAACTCTGAGTGAGAGATCTAGTAAGTTATCAGGAAGGTTTTAGTACATTTGTTCCAGGTATTTCAGGGTACGGACACATGTATTTTTGTAATCATTTCAAAAGAGCAGCAGCTGTTATGTTCTAATTGTTGCTACGTGTGGACAAACTGGGAATGATACCAATGTAGCAAAAACTGCTCATCCAGTGTTAAAATTGGAGCAGGTTTGCTATATTGATAACATTTCTGGCTTGTCCACACATAACAATTAGAACATAACAGCTGCTGGCCTTTTGAAACTGCTTCCTTTTTGAACCGCTACAAACATATGTGTGTTCATACCTTTATAGACTGGAGAAGGTATTAAAATCTGTTATCCATCTATGTTATGTTACATAATTATCTATTTAGCTGTGTTTCCCTTGTTTTGAAGCTACTTCTGATTGCTTCTCTGCTCCTGCTTCACAGTCATTCACTGTTCCTTTAAGTGACCATTTTCACTTGCATGGAATTAAACACAAGGCACTCTTTCCCCCCACCCCCCCGATATTTAGCTTAGCCTATGTCTGTTTCTTTTCCAGACTTGAAGAAGGGCACTTTGCGAACCCGAAATTTGTCCAACCTCTTTCCCAACTGTACAGTTGGTCCAGTAAAAGATAACACAAAAATCTTTGTATCTCATACATTGCCGAGATTATTTAAGATACAGCAAAAATCCAACTCTATTAGTTCCTCCACAAAGATGTTTTCATCACTACCTTTGACAGAACTAGATGGTATATGGATTTAATTTTAATCCCCAATAATAAAGTGTCTAGTGCTTCAGTATACATTTCACTTTAAACTTTGAGTAGTCTAGTGGATGTTGATCAGACTATTTGATTAAAATTAGATATGTATTTAAGTACTTTTTGGCATCATAACCCAAAATGGAAATAGGACCCGGAGTCATCACTAGTTGAAATGTGTCTATAGAAGCATGTTCATGCTAGCGTTCATGAATGGAAGTTATTTTATTTAGCACAGTGAAGATGCAGGGATTGTTTTAAGTGCATGGAAAGAGTAATCCAATTATAAATGTCATTTGCCATTCTTTGAGTATAGTAAACAGATGATACAAATGTTTGGTTCTTCCCTCAATGTATTCCACAAATATGCTTTAAAATGCTTGTAGGTTTTTATGAGGAACAGCAAAGGTTAGCAAACTTTAATTAGCTTTTAGAATTTTTTCTAATAATAAGGTTGTTAAACCCAAGTATTGTTAAAAAGAAAGACAGTGCCATGTTGTGCTTTCTGATATGTGATTTGTGGGAGGAACGTATTTTGCTTGTATGAAAGTTATTTTATCCTTCAAAGGCAGACAAAAACTGAACTAGATTGTCTTGGGGTTACATTTTTAAGAGTAATAGTTTGTATAATTTCTCCAGAGGGAAATGTACTGCAGCATATGTTCTTTTACATTAGAAAAACAGCCATGTACAACATAAAAGAAATTGAAAGGGAACATACCAGTTAAGCAATTTATCCACTTTCAAGTAGCTATTCCTTTTGCCAGATGCAGTATGTTTTAAGATCTGTTTGTTTTGTGCCTCGATACCTTTTTCTATCCTTTTCTAGTCTAGCCAAAGGCAGTTTGAAGGAATTATGTGAGCTAACATTATACTGAAAAAGCAGTTTAAAATGTTCCTTAGATAAAGGTTAAAAAAATCTGGCTCCATGAGAAAAGATTAAAAATCAATATCCTTAAAAAAGTACAACAGTTGTGTGTAACTTGCATTTAAGAAAATCTCTATTTTCTTGTTCATGTTTGTATAAGTGTCATCTGGGTCTTTTGAAAGATGAATTAGAAGTTGAAATGTATTTATTACCTCCTTTTAAATTAATTTGATTTCTAATTTGATAAATGTGCCTCATCTTTTAGATGTTTCAGGGCTGTTGGTTGTAGCTGTATTGGTCAGCCCCTCAAAACTGGTGTGCATATATTAAGTGGGGAAGCTGATTTTCTGTCTGGGGTAGAAGTACCCTGTTGTGACTTTACTTCATAGTGCAGCAGCTATGGTACAACTATTCAGGCAGCTGAGGGAGTCAATTAACTGAACTGTTCATTGCTCTTCACTCCACAAGTGTTAACAGTTCTCTTTCGTTTTAATGACCTTGATGTTACACTAACATCACTAATCAAACTAACTTTTCTTAGAGCAATTTTGTTAGCTACTTCTGGTTGATCTCTCATTTCAAAGCCCCAGAGTCTCTTGAGCTCTTTTTAAAATCATATATCCATCCATGGAAGCCAGTTTTTTGTAACAGCTAGGGTTTCAACTTTAGTTAGGCAGGAAAGGGAGGGTGAGTCAGCTGAATATTAGGCTGTGTCCCTGCTCTGTGTAGCCATACCTTTGGAAAAATCCTTTTGTTCTTCACTGTGCCTTTCAAAAACAAGGTATGTATTATATTCTGGGGTGAGCTGTGTGCAAAAATATAGCGTGTTCAGGAATAACTCTTCAAATATTTATTTGCGCCCAGAAGAAAGAGCATCACTATATTTAGGGGTCATATTCTTCCCTCCTTACTTATGTTGATTAGTACCCCAATCCACAAATAGTTCTGTTTATCTTTTATGAGATTACATGCAGTAAATTATTACCAAATAGGTAAAGGAACCTATCCCTGGTGAGGTCAGTTGCATACAAATAATGTTGCTTAGGTAAGGAATGAAAAGATGAATTATGAATTCATATTCTTTGACATACAAAGTTCTTTGGGTAAGCTGGATATCTTGTATTAGACCAACTGAAAGAGTTGGAAAAACTCTTTTTTGAAAACTTTTGGGTACAAACACCCTTCTTCCTTTGGCATGTGATATAATTATCTCAACTTGTTAGAAGCAGATGATTATGACTTCAGGTGAAGAGAAAGTATCATTCAGCTGAGTGGTCCTGTAAAAAAGATGCATTTCTGAAGAAAATGCCCTTTCACAAATAAGTGTGAAGAGATAGAAAAAAGATGGTATTATCTGGAATTGCATTAAGATCCCACTACTTTGCTATCCACTGAGAAACCCTGCACAAAATATTTGCATTAGATCCCTGCACAATGGGGACTCTCCCCATTTATCAAAGATCTAATAACATAATGGACTGTGTTATTAAGGACTCATATTATAAAATATATGACGTGTTTTAGCTCCTGCTCTCCTTGACTTATTTCTGTATTTTAGCCAACAGCTGTTTAGTGTAAAATACAGACACTGGATTGAAAGTAGTGCCTGGAACCTAGGACTTCCCTGTGTCAGCAGACTGCTCTGACTGCTAGCCTACTGCATCAGGCTCTATTTTGCTTTTTTCCTGGCCCCAGAAGTCTTGTATTCTTTGCTGCAAAGTGACCCATCCTCAGCAGGATAGTTAAAGAGGACACTGTTATGGGTTAAGTGAGCGAGTATTACATTAAATCCACGTGTCCTACTTCCAAAGTGAGTGCTTTAACCACTAGCTATAAAAGGTGGGCACCACTACTTTAAATAGAAAGTAGTCAGAACTGTATCTTGTGAGGGGTCCAATCTTGTCTGATAGCGGAGATGTGCTCTCATCATTCCTTTTGGATCAGTCAGAATAAAGGATTTAGGTGGAATAATGCTTAGTTTCATGATCAGAATTGGACATGAATATATTGATAAATTTCTCAGACAGCTCAAGATATGCACAGAACCCCAACTCTCAGCCCCTAGGGAAC
>NW_017729032.1:173526305-173529246 GCF_001723915.1 Gavialis gangeticus
AGATATGCACAGAACCCCAACTCTCAGCCCCTAGGGAACGTTGAAGGTGATCATGGAGGTATTTCTTGAGTTTAAGCACCTCCAGAGTTAGGTGAAAGTTGAGGACAGATTTTTTTAATTGCTATTTTAGACTTGGGTACCTCAAATATGTTTAAATCCTGAGATAGGTGCCCAAGTCCTTTACTGGGTCTAGCCCTAAGTCACAGAATCAAGAAAAGTAAAATGGGTTTTCCAGGCAATTATTATTGCAACTAACTAGCAAGAAAGTCTGTTTGAAAATGTCCTCTTCTGATGTGTTGATCCATAGATTCTAATGTGGGGGACACCAGTTTGTTTGGATGACAGAGGTTACTTCTTCCTCTGGGCATTCAATAAAGACCCTCCCCACTTTTTACCTTTTTGAGGACAAGGATCAGAAACCTCATTGTTGTAATCCAAGAGTGGCCAAAATATGGCACAGGTGCAACAAGTGGCACAGGCAGTTTTTGTGTGTGGCATGCAGCAGATCAGGAAGACAGCCCAGCAGCAGGCAGGGCAGAAAGCAGAAGGCAGAGCAGGAGATCAGGCAGAAGAAGGGCATTGGCACTCAGGGAGAGTTTGAGACTAATTTGTGATATGCCTGCCAAAAAGATTGGCACCCGCTGTGTTGTGATCCCTGACATTGTTAGCCGACCCAGAAGAATAAAAGGCAATTTTATAGTGCACTGTCCATGGTGCTGTACCAAAAGTTTAAGTTGGTATTTCCACTAGTAGCTCTTGCATACAGATTCTCATATTCAGCTGTTACATACTAACCTGGTTTCATACTTGGCATGCAGAGTTTCAGTCTGGCATTCAGTTATTTTAAGTCTAGATGTGAGAGACATTTTTTTATTGATAAAATGTCAACTAGAAGTGCAAAAAATGTATATATTTGTTTGAATCTCAAAAGTCAAACTATGAGAAGGGCTAGAACTACTCTAATTCATGTGATTTTTATCTAGGTAGTTCAGTAGGAGAAATAACATTGCTTTATCAGTTAAATTATATTGGAACTTTCAGGGAAAATCAGATTATCTTAATAAGAATAATACTGTACAACTTATGTGCTTCATTGAGCATAATATTGTGTATTCCCTGTCCTCTTCTAGATCAGTAAAACTGTATTCTGCCAACACTGCTAGAAAGAAACTCAGAAATTGGTTCAAGATGGAAAATCCTGTTTTCTTTGAGTTGTCCTCTGAGGTTTTAAATTGAATATATATAAAAAAAAAAATCAGAATTTTTTTTTCTGATTATGAGGTAAATGTAGGTTTTATTCCCAAACCACTCACCTTCTCTGTAATCTTGGGTAAATGATTCTTGTCTCTGAACCTCATCTCCATTTGTCTTTGACAGTCCCTAACTGCTTATACCATACTGGAATTCAAATACTACATAAGTGAAAATTAAATGGGTATTAACTTCTCTTTGTTCACTGGAAGGTAATAAACAGATAAAAATGTTAAACTGTGTTACCAGCCTTCAGAGGAGCCACTACCTGTACTGTTTTACTAGCTCTACTACCAACCTGCATATATTCTGAACAGGATGCCTGACAGAAAGGAACCCTTCATGAGCAAACCCTTGAAGACACAAAAAGTTATTTAGTGCTGCATTTCTCCTCATTAAAAGACTAGAATTATTTAAGTATTCCTGTAAACTCGTGCCAGAATCTGTCAATGTATCCACAGTATGGTTGATAGCAGTAGCAGCTGCTGCCGATTTTCCCAAAAAGGAGTTATCACACAACATGACCAATGTCATTCCCACCCTTACATCTAGGCCTAATACCAATTTGTGTGACAGTTTTAGCAATGTTTTTTTCTAAGGGAAGCTGACAACTTTCCTCTCTCAAGGAGTCATTGTCTGTCATGGTCTCTCTCACAATATCCTGATTAACAACCTAAGGAAATACAGATTAGGTAAATGTATTTTAAGGTGAATACATAAGTGGTTGGATCACTATACTCAGTGAGTAGTCATCAACAGGGATCCTGGCTTTCTCTGATTTAAAAAAATCCCTAATTTTTGGTTAAAAAAGGTAACCCCAAATCCACATTTTTCTTTGATTTAAATGAAACACCACTGTACTTTAAATCATGGGAAAATGTGGATTCGGGGTTACTTTTTTTAACTGAAAATTGGGGATTTTTTTTTAAGTCAGAGAAAACCAAGATCTTTCATCATCAATGCCTCAATGTCTAGTTGGAAAGAGGTATCAAGTTGGGTTCCCTAGGGCCTGTTCTGGCTCTGTTATTGTTCAACATCTTCATTAATAATTTGGATGATGGTATTGAATGCACGCTTGACAAATTGGTGGATGATACCAAAATGGGTGGAATTGTGGACACTGGAGGGCAGAGCGAGGATCCAGAATGATGTGGATAAAGTGGAAAAATGGTCCGCAAGCAAAAGATTCAACAAGAGTATATGTACTTGGGATGGAATAACTGCATGTACAAATAAAGACTGGGCAATGACTGGTTATATTGCAGTACAGCATAGAAAGACCTAGGGGTTATGGTGGATGATAAATTGAATATGAGCCAATGTGTGCTCTTGTTGCAAAAAAAACCCTAACAAAATCCTGGGCTGTATTAACAAAAGTGTCACTTACAAATCAAGGAAAGTGATTCTTTCTCTATTCAGCGCTGTTGAAACCTCTCCTAGAATACTGTGTCCAGTTTTGGGTCCCCTGGCTCAAGAAAGATGTGGACATTTTGGAAATGCACTGGCAACAAAAATGATTAGGGGTGTGGCAGGTAAGATTTATAAGGAAAGGCTGAAAGAACAACGATTATTTAGCCTGAAGAAGATAAGGCTGAGAGGGGGCTTTGATAATAGTCTTCAGCTACCTGAAGGGTATATTATAGAGAGGGAGGAGATGGGCTTTTCTCTGTGGCTGAAGAGGACAGGACTA
>NW_017729032.1:173529257-173529647 GCF_001723915.1 Gavialis gangeticus
GGACTAGGAGCAATGGCCTCAAGCTGCAGCAGGAGAAATTTAGGCTGGAGATTAGGAGCAAGTTTCTAACTATGAGGGTGGTCAGGCATTGAAACAGGCTCCATAGAGAAGTTGTGGATTCTGCATTCCAAAAGCAGGTTGGACACTTAGCGATGATTCTGCCTTGAGGAGGAGGAGGGACTAGATGACCTTATGAGGTACCTTCCAGCCCTACTTTTCCTATGATCCTATAACTCATGGGTTCCACACCTCTCTTCTGGATCTTCTAAGTGGCATACATTTAAGTTTCAAATGATAGCACATACCTCCTCCAGTGCCTCAATGTACATTGCACAGGTTAAAACTGAAGCAAGAAGATTCTGCATACTAGAATGTGCTATTTGAAAAATG
>NW_017729032.1:173534647-173570846 GCF_001723915.1 Gavialis gangeticus
GGCTCCATAGAGAAGTTGTGGATTCTGCATTCCAAAAGCAGGTTGGACACTTAGCGATGATTCTGCCTTGAGGAGGAGGAGGGACTAGATGACCTTATGAGGTACCTTCCAGCCCTACTTTTCCTATGATCCTATAACTCATGGGTTCCACACCTCTCTTCTGGATCTTCTAAGTGGCATACATTTAAGTTTCAAATGATAGCACATACCTCCTCCAGTGCCTCAATGTACATTGCACAGGTTAAAACTGAAGCAAGAAGATTCTGCATACTAGAATGTGCTATTTGAAAAATGCTTTGCTGATTCCTTTTAATTTGTAAAGAAAAAATTGTATTTTCAGGCACAATAGAGTCCCTTTCTTTAAGTTCCTAGAGTCAATTAAAACAAGCTTTTGAAGGCTACCTGTGAATGAAAAGCTCATTAACTTGGTGGTGGCTTTCTCTAGATCTTGAACACCTTTTTGAGAGCATTTCAATGCATAAAAATAATTTCTTTTGAAATGTTTCTCATTTGATTTATGTTCTGGAAAAAAAAAGTATAAAACCATTTTGACTAATTACCAAAATATTTCCCTTTCTTCTTTATCTGTGAGAAAAGGTAAAGGTTTGTTCTACATTTTGTCTGACTTTGTTTTGTTTTTTTTCTGTATTATGCAACAAAGGTATTCTGATACGTTAGGTGTGTGGTACCTTTTTGTTTCCCTCTTTCATTCACCAATTGTACTCTTTTGTCCAGAAAAGATAGTGGAAACTTAGATAAGAGTCAGATAATGAAAACTGCACCTAAATTAACTTCAACTTTGTTTTTAAAGATGGCATCTATGAAAAACAGGTTTACTATTCTTAAAATATAAAAAGAAATCTGTATACAACCTAGATTTCTTAATTAATTGACATTTCCATGTTCTCGTTGCATGTAAGTGCATTCCAATATTAAAAATACATCATTTACCCCCTTTTCTTCTTCTTTTTCAGAGGTACTCGTTGATATTGAAAAAGAATGGATGTTTGATATCCTCAGTGTAACTTAAACAAGTATTCCTCTTCACTGAGACCTGGGTTTAGACCAGTACCCAGGAATTTGCTTCATAATTGTAGGCCTTTCACTAAATGTTGTAAGATATTTGTTATAATGAAATCTAGTTTCTGTCCCCAATGAATGCATGGAGGAAAGAATATCACAGTAGTGTGGTTCTCAAACATTTTAGACATAAGGTACTCCATAACGTTTGTGAATTGAGCAGCACTTCATTTAAAAAAATGAATGTGTTTATTACATTGCTTCTCTTCTTGCAGAGCGCTAGGCAGGAACAATCCTGAGTCTACATTTAATCTCTTCACACCTACTTACCTCATCACACCTCTGACACCCTTCAAAAGATCTTGTAGCACCCAGGATGCCCTGGCACCCTGTTTGAGAATCACAGGTAATTCTTTCAGGGCGTTGAATATGAAATTTTTTAAATGAATCCATCATGAAACTGGCATCTAATGTGGGGTGAGCACACTGTTTAGCTTTGTGTAGAAAAGGAATTTTGGAGTGGCCCTGGCGTAAGGCTCAAGGATAGTCAGCTGTAGTAGTCCAGTCTGAGGTATAAATCAATATGGCTTGGTCTTCATTGTAATGGGACAAGTGTAGCCTCTCAGGTCACTCCAAGCAACAGAACCTACTTGATAAAGTCATCACATTACCTTGGATATCTAGAGAGGTCCTAGACCACAACCAATTTAAATTCCTGGTGGGATAAGAAATCTCCTGTACATTTTGAAATCACCTGTTCTGCTTGTTCCTCAAAATAATTTTTGCCTTCCATTATTGCTTCTATCTTACCTGGAGTGATCCAGGCCACTCTTCATTGAGGTCCCCCTTCACTCACTTTCTGTCATTAAGGGAATTGTGACGTCTGCATTTATCAAAGAGGGGGATACAAACATGCCTGGTGTTCATGCACGGTTGGGATGTAGGCCAGTAGCACTGGAGTGTGGCAGCCTGGAATCCTTTTGAGCATGAGAATGAGGCAAGTGTTTAGGCTGGGAAAGGAAAGAAGTGAGTGTTGTTTTCCTTAGTGCTATTATTTTATCTGTCTGATACTGCTGAAGTTGCAAGTTGAAGTCAGCAGGGACACTTGAGTTGGAGTTTAAAATGAAAAGGTGTTGACAGGTGGTTCTGAAACAGCCTGTATTTGCTGGCCTCCTAGACAACCTGCAAAGTTCTATTTTTCTCAAGCTTTTTGGAGCTAAGTGGAGAATTTTACAGCCTCTTTTAACTGGTTATTTTGCTGTGTGGTGGGAGAGGAAAGAAGCAGCTGAGCTTATATATAAGAATGTAATTTTTTGTAGAAGCAACCTATAGCCTGGGAAAGCTGTGCTTTTTGCTTTTTAGTTAGTTATCAAAATAAACAAAAATTATTTTTTATTTACAATTATTTGTCTTATAGCAGTTCACTGGCATGACTCATGCATACACAAAGCCTGATCTCATAAGTGCTCACTGTGCAGATCTCCCATTTACTTTAACTGGATGTTCACAAACAGTACAGCATGAAAAGGCCCCAGAACAATGTTGATCAAATAAAAACGTAAGTTAATAAAGAATGGACCCAGTTACACAAAGCACTTCAACATGTGTGCAACTTTGCTCTTTAAATATATCCATGGACCTCAGTGGTCTTGTTTGTGTCCAGCTTGATTGAATTAGCTATCGTGACCAGATTATGAAAACAACTCTTCGCCTAGAAACTTTTATACTGTACTGTTACTGTAGGCCGAAATAAAGGGGAAGTTTTTCAAAAATACAATAGGAAGATAGACACTACTTTGTATCCATGCATTTGAAGATGGCCCCCAAGTTATCTTTGATAGATCTAAGTAATGGAGACTCCAAACTAAAATTCGCACTACAGACTTCCAAATTATGGTATATTGAATCAACCACCCAGTACTGTAGCAGTCCCCCACAACTGATAATATCCTGGATATATTAACCAAAGCGCTGTATACAAGTCATAGGACACAATTTTTTCACCCTATACAGGTGAGCCTCTGTAGTGCTGGAGTGCTATGTCCAGTTTTGGGCACTGCACCCTAAAGAAGATGTGAACAAATTGTAGAGTCAACAGAAGAGCACCAAAAATGATGAGATCTAGACAACATGATATATGAAGAAATGTTTTCAGAACTGGGTTTATTTGCAGAAGAGAAAGCTGAGGGATGATTTGATAAGTCTTCCAATACAATAAGATTTGTTATAAAGAAGATGGTGATCAATTATTCTGTGTCCATGGGGGACAAGACAAGAAATAATGGTTTTAAATTGCAACGAGGAATATTGAGGTTAGATATGAGGAAGAACTTTCTAACTCTGAGAAATGTTAAATGCTGGAACAGATTACCAAGAAGGATTGCAATATTTCTATTGTTGGAAGTCTTTAGGTGCACGATAGACAAACATTTATCTGGCTTTATCTTGAGGCTGGACTTCTCTAAGTCCTGACCAGCCCTATTTTTCTACGATTCTATGAATGGAAGGATAAAGATACCTCACCTATTCACTTTGAAGTTAATGGAAACATTATCATTGTCTCCCTTGGAGATCAGGACTGGGCCCAAAAGAGTTGAGCATTGGAGGAAATTTGTCTGCAAAGGAAATATAATTTCTCAGAAGCATTATCCAGCAAAGACTTTTATAGATGTTCATAACCATCCCTCAAATGTGAGTCACTCTAATTTGGTAGACATCTGACAAGGAACTTTATCAAATATTATGGTTTATTTTAAGTAATTTCATCTAATTCCATAAGGTCCTGTGGCAGGAGGGGAAGGCAGAAAGCAGTGTGGAGAGAAGGATAAGTGCACTAAAAAAAGGAATGAAGCCTTTGCTTATCTTTATTTTTCAGTGTTTTTCAGAAAAATGCTGGTCTATTCAGCAGAGATTTGCCTGAAGACTTTAAATGCCTGATCACGCAGTACTATGTACCCTGGTTTCAGTGGCATTTTGAGTACACTGGAAATGCATCATTTGCACTAAATGCAAGGAGAAAAAGAGTATCTTGATGGGGAAGACAGGCTAGTTGCACTTCAGGTGCCCAAAGAATCCAATCCAAACTGTCAGTGACCAGTTGCAATGAACTATAATTGATATTCTGAAACAGGATGGAGCTTCTCAGTCCTGCATATTCAAAATATAAATTAAACACACTGAAAAATAAAAGGTTTGGAATCAGAGCTGCCATTAAATGAGACAACTACTGGATGTTTTGCTCACAGTAATTACTCCAAATTGGCTCTGCTCTTTTTTTAATCTTTGAGTTTGGGTTTTTTCTGTTCCATTGCTGAAGTATCAGAATACTCCAGGTGGCAGCAGTGAATGGAGTGAATACATCTTTGAGGGTGGGTGGAGAGTTTGGTCGGTGGTAGGCTTATTAAAAATGAACCTAAATATTTTATTCCCCTTCTGTTCCTGTTTGATACTATTTATATTAAAGCAAATCTGGATGTATAATATTGTCATAAATATTTGAAGAGCCATAGTCCCTTAAACTGTTTTCTGTAATGCACTTATAACTATTTTGAATTTCAGTATAAAAACTGTCAAAATGGATGCAATGTGCTAATTTTAGATGTGGTATAAAGAAAGCACAGAATGCGCAGTAGAGCTAGAGAGAGAAAGGGGCATTTCTTCTGGCTCAGATGTTCCTATAGACTTTTTCTTTTATATGCAGTGTACTAGGACCTTAGCTCAGGAGTGGGAGAATAGGAGGGAGGGCAAAGGTAGTTTTACACCACCTTTACATCTCCATATTTTGAGAGAGGCTAAAAGCAGCCTTTAGTGTAATTTATATTAGGCTCTGGGGATGCTTTAAGTTGTACCCTATTTGCAAGAGTTCCCTATTGATCTAAAACAGTTGGAGCACAGTGCACTCTGGACACTCCTTAAATATTATTTATTTATTTGTATAAGGCCTCAGAGTCTTAGTCATAGAGCAGGACTGCTCTGCTTATTGCTGTACAAATGCAGAATAAAAAAGGGCCCCTGCCCAAAGGAACATTCAGTTTAGATATAACAGCTGAGGTGGGAGTACAGAGACTGCTAAGCATGATAGGCGTTGCAATCATTTGAATAAAGTATAGAGCCTCCCTTCCCAGAGATCTAGATTACAAAATAAACAGACTGTGCAATGGGTCATTTTCCATTGGGGGTAACCTAGAATAATTTGTAGAACAAATTCATGTACTAGATATACTAGATATACAAACTATAGGTGGAGAGAGAGCCAAAACTGCACAAATCTGCAGAATCCCCAACCAAAGCATGCGGTAATCAGTTAAGTTACCATTTCTTCTCATACTATCTATTCTTTTCGTGCCTGTTGTATGTGCTTTCTAACTAGGACCCCACTTCCCTAGCTATGAATGCTTCTCTACTTCATATTAGCTATGAATAACTAAGTTTAACTAAGTGGACCAAGTTTAATGGGCTAATGTTGTTCACACTTGTTTGGAAATGCTGCTCTACAGCACTAAAGAATTTTAGCAAGATGCAACTGTAGCCAATATCCACTTATTTGTCTTTTAGGGTTTATCCAGAGAATGTATAATTCTGTCCCCAGACAATTTGCTTAACATCAGCCCCCTGCAGTAGTCTTTCATGGAAGAGGAGAATTTGTTATACTCTTTTCTCCCTCAGGACAGCTGGAAATGTTTCATCCCCTTTCCTTTATTAGATTATTCTGGACCTCTAGTTTTTCAGAGCCAAAGAAAATGTTATCTTCTATATTTTGTTAGGGGAAGTTCTCTATTGCTGTCATGTATTAAAGCCTCAAGTGTTTTTCATAATTTCCTTCACACTCTAACAGAGATGGGTTCATAGTTTATATCCCATGTATCTATTTTTTTTTTAAAAGGGAATTGCAAGATACTTTAATATAAAAAGTATCCATATGATACTTAATATAAAATATCCCTTGTGTACCCTAGAAAATGCATGGATCATAACATAGGTATAATTCACGTCATAGTATCTTATGGTAAATAGTGCCTTCCTGCATTATATTTCACCTTCTTCGAAAGGTGAATGTCTGTCTTCAACATGGGTTCAAAGAAAGAAATGTATGTATAGCTCTCACCTGTTTTAAAAATTTTCACCTACTTTTCATAGAGCTAAAGCAGATTCTTTTTGGCTTTTGTAGGCGGTATTATGCACTTGTGTTATAGGTGGCTGAATATTAATGCTTATGACAATGGAAGCCTTGTAGTATGGGGATAAGTATTACATGGTGAAACATTGTATAAACACTTTTCCCTGGATCTCAGACAACCCTATTTCTTCACTGAAAAGTACCCTTATGTTCTAATTCTGTGATTTTTTGGAACTGTTTTTGGCAGATTCTGCAATGGCTTTGTGATGTGATGTGATCAAATCTAGCAGGCACTTGGCTAACGCTATCAAATTCTTTTTTGTAGCTTCACTCCAAAAAAGAAAGGGATGCATGTTACAACGATGTGTCATGATCAGATTGGCATATTAGCATAATGAATTGTAGTCCTGGAATAATGAAACAGGTGCAAGATGAGTAAAGCAAAGAGAGACATCTTTTTGTTACTGGAAAAGGGTTATTAGGAAAGGGTGCAGAGGTAGCATCCATCTTGCTGCTGGTAATGCTGTTACCAAACTTTTCTTTCCCTTTCCAGGAAGGGAAGACAGGTCAACAAACTGCCTCTCATAATAACTTTTTGAAACATGGGTCCCTCCCGTCTGGGATAAGTTCCCTCAACTATCCACTTAGTATCTGTCTTACAGGGTATTAATTTTTCTAGCTAAGTGATACTTAAAGAAAGATTATGAAGAAAGCAATTGAGAGAAAGGGTAACTCAGTGTTGAGAGCACTAGTCTGGAATTCAGATAATTAGTGTTCAGTTTGCTGACCTAACATGGGCTCTTGTGTGACCTTGGACATGTGATTTAGTATTAAAGTGCTTAATCAATGGGGTTTGGGGTCTTGTCATATGGGGCACTTAGTATGTGTTAAGCCTGTGCAGTAAAGTTTACTATGATCTTTAACATGTATAGCTTGCTGATTATTAGTCCCAGCCCTGGTGCCATACTGGAGTCTTGATCTATCTCTTGTGCAGTTCTGGGGCTTGAACTGACAATCAGCTGATTGTTGGTCTCAGTCCCTGCATCACACGTGAGTCTGGAATTAGACTTAGTGTGGTGCTGGGGTTTGGATCAGGGCTGTACGTACTTCCCCCCCACCACACCCGTCTTGAACTCATATGATCTCCAAGGAGCAGTCCAACAATAGCTGAACATGTGTTCATTAATATTATCAGGAGATACTCCTCCCACAAAGAAACCATAACTTTGCTATGATACAATCCCACTTAGCATGTGTTTTACTGTTTGAATGCATAGGCACTTGCATTCAGCACATCCTAAGTTTACTGTGTGACACAGCCCTCTGACTCATAAATTCTTTTGAAGATCTGGGTTTTATTGCCTCACTTTTCCTTGCTCCCCATAATATGGGGTAGCACTATTTCACTACCTTATGAGGATGTCGTTAGAATGTAAGAAGGTGCAGGACTCAGGGGCTCGAGCCCAGCTGTGGGGTTATGGGGTCAAAGCCTACCTGCTTATGAACTCTGGGTCAGCTGACAGAGAAGATAGGCTGGGCTCAGAGGAAGTTAAAAGCTCCCAGGAAGGGAAGCTGAGAAAGGGAGAGGAGGATGATGCTTAGGGAGAAGCACAGGGCTCCCGCCGGGTCTGAAGAAAGACCAGAGGTTTGATTTTGTCTTTGTTCTTTGCACCCTGTTTAGCCAGGACAGTCCTGGATTTTGTAGGCCAGTCCTGGCCAGCTGGTGGGAATTGAGCATCGCAGAAATGCAGGGGCATGGAGTGCAGTCCAGTGGGGAAGCAGAGCAGTCCAGCATGCCAGGCAGGTGGATAGGCAGGCTCTGCTGCCCACCTGCCTGCCCAGCCCACCATGCTGCCCCAGCCTCCTCTGCCTGCAGCAGCACTGCTGACTTGGGAGAGCAGAGTCGGGGGGGCAGTATCCTAGATGTCACAGATCTCTTTATGGTCAGCCTACCTGTACTTGTTTTGCTTGCTGTAGTGAGGGGCTTTCCACATGTATAATGAACAGACTGCAACCAAGAACTGACTGGCTTTTATGAGGAAGCTGGTTCCTGAGTCTGCCTAAGGGAGTGTCAACCCACTACAGGAAATAAATAGATAAAAATATTGGGAAGTTCTCAGATATTATGTTGATGAGAGCCATAGAAGAAAGAAAACTTCTCCAATCTGAACACAGGAGAGGTAAATATAAGTAAAGGATTTGAATTATTTCCTTATATCATTGTCATAACAGACTTTAAGTAAGAGCTTCCTGTTTCCATTTTCCCAATTTCTCCTACAGTTTGACTTGATGTCCCACCACTAAGTACTTTCCTGAAAAACCAAAAGCAAGATGGCAGAGCAATGGTTGTCTTGCCTGTTCCATCCCACCCTGTCCTCCAGTTCCCATCCAGCCTTCAAAGATGCCAGCTCATGGTTTCAGCCTGACCCTCGTGTTGTTTGGTTGTTCACTAAGTGTCTCAGTTTCTGGAGACAGGAAAATCTCATCTTTAATTTTAAAAAGATATGTTTCTAGGATTCATAGTCTCTCTCTCTCTCCTCTCTTTCTCCTTTCTCTCTCCTCTCATTCATCTCTCTTGCTGTATCCTCTCTCCCCCTCCACACACACACACACACACACACACACACACACACACACACACACTTCAGTTGCATACAGTTTGAGAAAGGGCTTCCTGCTTTCTTTTCCCAACATGCAGGTGATGAACTGGGCTGGGTTTTCAATCTATTGCCTAATTTCCTAGTATTTTTCAAAATGTCCACAGAAGGGGTCTTGACGAAGGAAAGGAAGCTGCCTTTGTTCTCTCTTTGTTCTAACTATGAAACTATATGAAGTGGGGTTGTATATCTGGTATGTATCAGATATACAACCACAGTGGACGTGGCCATTGGTGGCAAAACAAAGACAGCTTTGAAACTATATGAGGTGGGGTGATCATATTACCCCAAGTCTCAACACAGGGCACAGTGAAACCTTCCCTTTCCCCTTCCCCACTCCGCTCCCTCCCCAGGCTTTCTGGCACACTTCAGTCTCAGCTGGGTGTGCCAGAGAGCAGAGGGGTGGAAGTTTGTGGGGTGGTAGAGCAGGATGTTGAATTTACCTGAGACCCCAGGATGGATTTGGACTGCAGGGCTCCTTGTGGGACAGATCCAGCCCATGGCCATGGTGGTAGTGGGTCTGGCAGTGGTAGTGAGGGGTCTGGTGTTAGCAGTGAGGGTCCCTGTAGTGTGCTGTCTAGGTGAGTGAGCTGGATTCTGTGGCTGGTCACTTTCCCCCAACAGCCAGTGCCTGCCAGTAGCCTGGTGGGTCAGGCAGAGAAGCTCTGAAGGCCAAATCTGGCCTGTAACCGTATGTTTGACACAGGACAGCATCCCCTACCATGGAGGGCATTGCTGCTCCTACATTTCTGCTGAAAATGGGACAGTGTCCATGTCCAAACTAATGCGATAGGTGCTTAAAACAGGATTGTTTCAGTGAAAATGGGGTATGTGACCACCTTACTATGAGGATCTCTAATCTTACAAGGAGGTGTGTTGCCTGAGGGCTGAAGATTTCTTTTCCCCCCTGAAGAATTTTCTTTTTTTAAACTGAGAAACTAAGGAGATCCCCAGTAAACTATAACTCATAGGTGGAGTAAGTAGAAAACACACTGATGTGCAGAGAGTTCTTAATTTTAATAAAATGTATACTTCCGAGCAAAATACCTAGTAGTAGTCTAAATTATCCACTGTGTCTGAGCATGGAGGCTATCAGGGGAGCAGAACATGGCTCCCCAGTTTTCAACTTTCCAGCTTCAGCATAAGTTTAGGCTGCAGCAGAGCATCTTTATCTTGCATTGAACTTATATTTAAAGTTAATCAGGGACTAACACCAAAGCAGAATTAAGCACAGCATATTTTTTTTCCATCACTCCCACTGTAATGTTTCCCTAACTCTTTAAGTTAAGAAGCAGCCTTCTGTAGTAGAAAGCAGTGAAACAGCTTCCTCCTGCTTTAGAGCAGAGAAGATTCACAGTGGGTGCATCTACACACTGCTGTGCTTTAGTACTTCCTTTTGGAAGGAAAAGGAAATACTAAAGCACGCTGCAGTACAGGTGGTTACTGCACCATGCACATGGTGCATGTTTAAATTTTGCCGCTACGTCACTGTAGCAGTGCACTATACCTAGTGAGTGTGCAATGTACAGCTACATTACTGTAGCTGTCGATCACGTGTAGACACACATCTTTGCTATTCACCTTAGTGCAAGGTATGGCGAGGTAGCACATCACTAAGCTGCTGTAGGACGATGTGTAGATGCAGCCAGTGTGTATTTTTGACGGAAAGTCTGTTTACGTTCAGCAGGAGCCAGATAAGTGGTGCAAGATGAATTAAGCCCAGGATCTGGACAGACTGTTCAAGTGTCAAGATCCTAACTGCATATTATTTAAAGCAGATATCTGAATTTAGTATATCTTTGTAAATCATTGTGTTGTTCATAATCAGAGAGGTTCAGATGTGTTTGGCCCATTCTTATGCACTAATCTTTTCAGTTTTGGGGTGTAAATATTTTACTTCTTTCTGATCATGTTTCCTTTATAGCAGGGGTATCAAACTCAATTTTTTCCCTGGGCTAGATTCAGATCATGTTGGACAGTGATGAACACTGTAATGTTTTGTCTGAGGCATATAAATAAATGACTCCAGCCACGAGTGCAGGAAAAAGTGCTGCCAAACTAGTGGGCATAGAATATATTGTGAACATAAAGTAAAACTATACATGTGTTGTCATTAACAGATTCAGCAGAAAGTAGCTTTAGATTCACCCATGCAGATTCAGCACATTCGTATAACCTACAGTCACTGTGGTGGCAGAGGTGGTTGCAGGCCAGGAAGGTTCTTGCTTGTGGTGGAAGTGTGCAAATGGTGGTGGGCCAAGTGGTCACAGGGTGACTGATGCTCTTGCACAGCCCTCGCTTGCCTCCCTGCCACCAGTGGCCACATCCACTGTGGTTGTATATCTACTTCTGGTTTCCAGGATCCCATTTAGGTCTGTCCTTATAACCATTTGAGATGTAAGGCTATATATAGGCTTACATCTCAAGTGTGTGTGTATATGTATATCTCCAGAGTCTTGTAAGCAAAGCATCCTTCCCCATGTTTAATACATCCCTATAGTTGTTAGTTTCTTCTGCCCCTGAGTTGCAAAAGGAAATATCTATGTTTATTCACCGGTGCTGTATAATGCTCCTCCATTGTAATGTGTAATGTAACTGTATATACTACTGATGGGTGCTGCTGCTGTTTTCCTGGGAAGAACCTTCTGAAGAATCAAACCACGTATACACCCTGCCCTACGCACCTCTCGCCCCATCTTCCCTCTTCCCCACACTGTGCTCCCTTTCCTCATCCTTGTAGTAAATTGGTGCTGTTTAGAAAAAGAAAAGTATTTTCCTTATCAACTATAAGTATTAGGCTAGGGAACCAGGGTTCCACTTACTGCCTTGGATAGGCTTCAAGAAAGCTGAAGGAAGAGATAAATCCTAAGCTTAGCTAACTGGTTGGAGAAAAAAAAAAAAAACAACTTAGGGCTTTTAAATATATTTTTATATATTTTTAAAAGGCTCAACATTTTTTTCACTGTCCTAGATATTTGATGTGTGAAGTCTATAAGCCTGAATGTCAGACTGAATAGCAATGTAAAGCCTGCTTCTGTTTAAGAGAGAACCTCATATGCCTTCTCTTACAGTCATTGCATTTGTAAATCACTCAGGGCACATGACCTCTTAAGCATATCTTGTTTCTAACTAGCAGAATGATGAAATGTGATTGGCCTTCAAGCACTTACTGCCACTCTCCTCCCAGTGTCTAATATACACTTCCCCCTCCAGTAACTCTAGCTTGCACCATCATTCTCCCTCTCAAAAGAACAAAAACCAAAACTGTTCTCTTGCTACCTTTGGGAAGAGCAGAGTTGTTGGTTTATTCCTGTTCTCTAACATGGAGAGGGACTTTGGTGAAGAGAAAAATCAGCAGACCCTCTGCATTCCCTGGGACATCAGCAAGGTCACAGATGAAGAGGGGGAGGAACAGTTTTGCCAGTAAGTAATAACAGTTAATTTTGTAGCTTCTTTTTGATTTTCACAGGGTTCATGATGCAATGAAGACACTTATGCAAATTTGAGAACTATTTCTAAGTTATGTAAGGGAAAAACAAAGCACATTTGACACTTTGCATTCATGTGTGTGAATGTATTAAACCGTCAAGAGCAACTTTAGAAGAGAACAATGGATCATGCACGTCCCTGATGGCTCCTTCATTTTTACACATGCAACTTTCTAAAGAAATAGGACATTTTTAAAAACAATTTTAAAATGGGGGAAAATAAAGCAGGTAGAATAACAGGTATACAAAATACTCCTAAGCTAAATAGTTATTTTTTAGGAGTTGTTTCTTTAAAAATCTTTTTATTTTCAAGGGGCCAGAAATCCCTTCCAATAGTTGAGAATAATGATTTTTTTTACTTAAATACTGTATCTTGTCACTGTCAAGGACAGGATATAGATCTGTTAACAGCGCAGTTGCAGGTAAAAAGTGGGGATGTTGACAGCATATCTTAGTCTGATGGAATGGCAATGTCCAGTTTTTTACTCTTCTTTTAATCTTGGTAAGATGAATGATCCTAGCAGGATTTTGGTAGTAATTAGTGTCTCTTTTGATCATCATACAAATGTTGGATTCCAGCAGTGTCTTTTAAAACTACTTAAAAATACACACACATTCAAATGTTCTTTAAAAATCAGTAATAACTAGCTAGGAATTCTAACCAAAGTGGACATATTTTTGGATGTAAGAGCTTTCATGTGAATTGTGGTGTTTCACAGCTCTGCTAATGCAGCCACTCAGTGTATTTAGCTACATGCATTCTAGTCACTCCTGGTGGGCACTGGAGTCCTGGAACAAAGTCACACTTAAAGTAATAAGAGTTGAGGTGCAGGCAGAACTATAAAGGGGAGGAGAGTTGCAATGCTGTAGAACAAACCTCAGACTCTACCTCTCCTGTTGGGCTATGACATAGAAATACTGTGAAGACTGGTGGGACTGGTTGGTCTGATGTTTCCACACAGCCAGTAGCTAATCCTTTAACCCTTTCTATTCCAGAGAAGAATACTGTCGCCCTGAGGCTCTTTTGCTTTTTCACCATCTTTTTAGGAGGGGCATGTGAGGGAACGTGGTGGAGTAGAATTTCTTCCTTGTTAATGAGTGCACTTTTCTGTGCCAAGGTTTTGTCCAGGTTTGGCTTGAGGCCTGGGATTTATCCTTCATGTAACCCTCCTCAGATTTGTTGTGACTTCCAACAGCGATCAGGTCCCAAGGAGCAAGTTAGAGCCACCTAAGGATCCTAAATTGCACCAAAGTGCAAGGAACATATCCCGTAACTGGGGATCAGTGGAGCAAAAGATTGCTTCAGCTCTGCTGCTGTTCCCCACCATACCAGAATCTCTGAGAGAGGATGGTGCAAACCTTTTGCTTGGGTCCCTGATTCCTAGTGAAGCTATGAAGGAGAAATCTCTCAACAGGGCAAAAGCATTGGTCCTTTGGATTAAAAGTTCTGAGTGCCGAAATCTCAAGCTGCCTATACACATGATGGTCTGCATTATAATTAGAATATGTGAAAAAAGACTTGATTAATCGAGGCTGCTCCATGTTCAAATTAGAATGCTCCAGCATGGCGTCATTGTCACGTGTATAAATCTCTGCGGGTTTAAAAATGGCCACTTGAGTGCTTTATCTAAACCTCGTTGAATGAGATTAGGTAAAGCATCCTGCAGCCATTTTTAAACCCACAGGGGCTTAATACAGATGACAGTGAGGTGTTCTTTACTTAGAGCAGTTCTCCAGGAACCACTGTAATTAAAATGCCCCCCCCCCACACACACCCAAACACATATCTAGGCACTCTCAGTGAAAAGCATATTTGACACGTTGCATTCAGTAGGAGTAAAAGGCTCTCAAACATGCAGGAGCATCCCAGACTGTGGGTTTAAAGAAAAGAAACTGAGAATAGCACTCTGCTGAGGGCCATTATACAAGCACAAAAAGATGTTGAACAAATGAGCAACTTGAGCAAATTAAATTAGTGCTGTCTTATCATCAGTAGGTGCTTTGTCCTCAAATGGTTATTTATACACTGCTCAAATGATATGAGATTTCATGATCAAGTTAAAGATATGACTTTTGATTCATGTGTATTAGATTACCCACAAAGATGCATCATGGATTTCAAAACAATTTCTGTTGTTGTCTACTTAGGCTGTATTTGATGTTAGTAACTGTTTTTTACTGTATGGATGGGCCTAAGATGCATTAGCTCAAATCCTGAGAAGTGCTAATCTCCACCTATAACTCCTCCTGAAGTTAATGGTAATTATAATGTTATGCATCTTTACAGACCTGGGCTATTATTTGGATTTGAATATGGTATGGCCTTCTCTGGGCTAATTTCCATTAGGAATCAATCTCAGAATAAATGTCCCTCAATTACATACTTCCAAATGATAGCTGCTTCTGTTGCATATTAAGAGAGATCCAGTGCCCCATGTTATTTATTCAATATGGACGTATGTAGAAGCATTCATTGCATTTTTGGCCTTCTTGAAGCAGAGACTGTCATTCATTGGATGTTTGCACCTTGTTATTGGGCATTGGGGCTTCAATGTGGTGGAGTACGCTAGGTGCTGCCAGAGTAATAACAATACTATGGTATTGTTAACAATATATTAAATAATAGCATAGGTTAAAAGTTTCCAGGCAACAATCATTCAATAGATCGTACATGATATACTTGTCTACAGTGAATCGGAACAGAGTTTTCCTACTTCTAATGTCTGGAACACACTTTTTTTCTGGATTGAAATTGGTGGCGCATGTGTGTGTGTGTTTCAAAACATATAGCATATTCTATTACCCTGCCAGAGGAAATCAAGCCAGTGCTGAGATGTATTTGGTATAATTTTTTAACATCACATCTTTCTTAAAGCAAAGGATTAGTCTCTACTAGTGGTTCACAAGGTGGCAGCAACAGTGGCACTCCCCAGGCACTGCTGGAATAGCTGGGGCAGGAGCAGAGTGCCAGATAAGGGAGGAGAGCATTTTCCTCCTCACTTCGGGGGATCTCACGGGACACTTATGTTGCTCTCACAGCACACTGGTGTGCCATAGTACAGCCTTTGGGAATCACTTAATTGGAAGCTGTGATTTTTATGTTGGCTGTTCCTTCAAAGAAAAATAAAAAGCTTTGATCCCTATTTTTCATATTATTCATCACGTAGGTTTTATCTGAGAGATTTGAATTCTATGACAAGTCTGGTCTTGAGCTCTGGTTCAGATCAGTAGGAGTAAAAGGCTCTCAGAAACATGCAGGATTGCAGTTCAATTAGAAGAGGGTTGTTTGAAAGCCTGCCTCGGTCTCACAGCACAGCCTTTGCTTTGGTTTTAAGTGAACGAATGATGTTGGCTCTTTATTGGTTCCTATGCCAGTCTGTTTACATTGGGCAGGGTACTTCTGAAAGTTGTCAGAGGAAAAGCTGTATGACTAAAGAATCATCTATCTGAGGAATACATATACCAGATGGGGGCAATAGTAGATTTCTCATGTCTTGAGATGGTAAATTTGGAAAGCTGAAAGGGTGAGGCCCTTGCTCATCTTAGAGCATGTACAGGTATTACATTTAGATTGACCTAACTGGGGTTTGGTTGTTCTAAATGCCCACTTGTGCAAGAGTTCAGAGGGCTTAAATCACCCCCCAGACGGCATGCCCAATCTAAGTTAGTTCTTCTGAAGAAGTGCACTAATTTAAATCAAGATTGGGTTAACTTAATCTAAGAATGCCTGCATGTGTTCACAGCACAGACCCGGGGCTGGGAAAACCCAGCTGCTCATCCCAGCACTGGGACTGTGCTATTCCTACCCCTCAACTGATTATGCTTTTTTTAGTTCCCCAACTTGCCCCTCCCTCAACCAGGAAGCCTCTCCACCCCCACCACCCCTTGCCCCAAACCCACCAGCTCCAGTCCCCTAATCCTGCCTGCCCTTTCTTCTCACCCTGGTTTCCCTGTGTGACTCCTAGAAGCAGTGAATGGCTATACACAGTACTCCTGGTCTACATTTATGTGGCTTAAAGTAAGCTGTGTGACCATAGACCGGCTATGATGAACAACTGTATGCACCCTTAGAGAGTTTATACACATACTTTGGGAGGTAGGGGATGGGACATTTTAATTGGAGCAGCTCTGAGACCAGCTCTAATTAAAGTGTCCAGAGTATTACATGTATCAGTGTCCCCATGCTGAAAAATGGCAGCAGAGACGTTTTAACTAAAGCTCATTGAACCAGCTTTATTTAAAGCACTCCACTGCCATTTTTCCGTGTAGGGACGCCAATACATGTGATGCTGGAGACTGCTGAAGCATGGTAATTACCATGCTCCAGCAGCCTCCATTAATCAAGTCTGCTCCAACACGCTGTAATTACAGCGCATCGGAGCAGACTCTATATACATGTATAGGCACCCTTATTGTTTAAGATGAGAAAATAATTATGCACCTGTGATTCTTTAACCCAACTTTTTTTCTTTTTATCAAGTTTCATACTGTTCACTTTTTAATAAACCTCTGAGATAGCTCCTTCTTGCTTCTGTTAGAAATGTGTTTATCAGGAGGTTAACTTGTTCTTGCAGTGCGAGGGGGGGAAAAAAATCTCCTAATTAATTTTACCTCTCAGCAAGCCAACTGTTACTTCAAGATTCACTGAGAAGATTTAAAGTAACCAAAAATAAATACACTCTTATTAAACCAATTAGAGCTGTTTTATTTCCAGTTTTCAAGCAGCAAATGAGATAGCGATGTTTATAAATCCAGTGGCCTTAAAAGTGACTTTTTTGAATGGTCTAACTTTAGGAAGAGCATTTCCTGTTGGGGACAGAATACTATTTTGTTTTTTTTTTTCTGAGACCCACACATTCAGAGAAGTACAGTCACAAAGTACAGTGAATTTTCACTTATCTACTACCTGGACTAAAAAAGTAAGGGCTTATCCAAAAAGAGGCACTAAGGAAAGTTAATTTAAGTGAAATACAATGGATAAGTTGAACTGCATAAACCATTGTGCAGACCCTTCTAGTCTCAATTAAAGTGGCCTTACTCAATATAGTTTATTTTGCTTTGAAATGTCCATACCAGAGTTTTATGGGGTTTAACTAATCCGCTTTTCTGAGCATTCCTGTGTAGCAAGGCCTTACCTCTTTCCTCATTTTAGTAGCAGACAGGGGTCATTTCTGGGAGGAGTCGGGTGAGAGCTGGAGTCTTTTGTCAATTGACTCGAAGTGCTGCAGGACACGGGATTCTGGGGAGTGTGTAGGAGGAAGGCAGACACGACTGACTGACATGGGGTGCATCCTCTGAAAGAAGAACTGGCACGGAGAACTGAATTATTTGTTGAGCTCAGGAGATCCATGGGTGTAAAAAGGAAGGGAACAATTTCAACCCCATCACAGTGAAAGCTGCCTTTGCTTCTGGGCCCAGTCCTGATCTGGGCACTGGGATTGTGATTTGAATATTACCTTTCGTTGTCAGAGTGGTGCTGAGTCTCTCATGCAGAGCAGTGCGAGTCTCCTACTGATTTGCTGGCATGGTTCTCCATTTCTCCCTGCCTTGTTTTGCATTGTTGTGCTTGTTCCTAATGAGCACTTGCCAAGCTGTGATAAAGAGGGAACTTGGTAGGTGAAGAATAATGGTAACCTCATTAAACCAAAACCAGAACTTGCTCATTCCAACTTTGCTCAACAGACTGCTATAAAAAAATAGTGTTTCATGTTTTGTGTTCAGCTTTGACATCTGCATTTCATTTACATGGCTTTGTCCAATCAGCTGAACGTACATTAAAGAGACCCTTCAGTGACACTGCTTATATCCTGACCTTTTGAAGCTTACTTTTCCAGTAAAGATTTTTATCCCATATTACAGATAATTGCTCATTGAGCTTAATACAATCCTCCCAGTGCACTGAAACTGAAGAGCTGGTGATTTCTGTGATTTAAAAGATCAGGTATCTTGACTGGCAAAGAGATGGGGCAGGGGAGGAAGAAACCATAGTAACTGGATCTTTGTCATTTGGTGGACTTTAAATTTCCTGCTTGGGTGAAATGTATTTGTTCTTTCTCTCTCCTTACAAGCCTGGAAGATAACATTAACCCTGCGTTCAACTGCAATTGTGTCTGTGATGCATGCTGGAAGACAACTGCTTGTTTGCTGCTGAGATTTTCATTCACTTTTATGTTCAATCACTCAATGAGGATAGAGAGTAAATGAAAGGTGCAGTAATCTCATGCCCCAGCCCTACATGTCATAAAACTTTCCCTGAGGCCATGCGATGCATATGACTTAGCAGAAGTTTCATGGGGAAAAAAATGTCAGGAGCGACCATGGGACCTTTTTCTGTCTCCACTACAATCTATTGGAAACACATACCCTGGGAGTAGTGTGGCTATGCTGAAGAGCACTGAGGGATATAACTGTTTAAAGGTTATGTAGTACTAGGATACGAGGCAGCTGAATAGACAAAAACAAGGCTCAGTCAAATACATTTCTAGAGTCAAAATGAAAGCATCCATTGTCTAAACAAATGTTCTGTATTTTCTCTTACCTCAAAACACTTCCATTTTTATTAGAATTAACTTTTATACCAGTGGCATCAAAAGGCCCTGACTGAGCTAGGAGCCCTGTTTTGCTATGCACTGTACTGACTTATAAGATGCAGCCCTTCATGAAAATATCCTTCATTCTAGCTTGGAAGAGAGGGGGATCTTACCATTTCCGTTAGCAAATGTAGGCCTCATATGTATCAAAATTGTGTGTCCTGACCAAATCATACAAGGAACCGCTGGCTGAGGTAGGGACTGAATGTAGATCCCCTGAGTCTGAATTTTAGTGCCTTATCCACAAGATTAGCCTTTCTCTTGTAGCTTAATTTTCAAATTCTAATAATCTTGAGCACGTAAATATAGATCCCATACAGTTTTCGGCACACTTTTAATGGTAGATTAAAGAAACAAAAATGACGTAAAATGGCACAACAAGAATAAGACCTGTGGGCCAGATCTGGCCTGCAGATGTGGAGGGCTTTTTGCCTGTACCTATACCCACACCAGGGTCAGAGAGCAAATGGTTGTGGCAGAACCAGGAAGCTTTCAATTGCATCTGCACCACTGCCGCTTTTTCCCGTCTCTTTCCGCCTCCTGGCTGCAGCATGGGTGCAGCTTCCCGCTGGTGAGAAGCTGCGCTGGGCTTGGGCAGCTTCTAGGTGTGCTCATGCTGCAGCTGCTGGGTAGGGGTGGTTGGTGAGAGGGGAGAAACAGTGGCAGCATGGACACAGTTTGTAGCTGCCTGGCCCCAGTGTCATTCCCCATTGGCTGGAAGCTGCACTCATGCCCCATCTGGGGAACAGGGCTGGGAGAAGTGGCAGCAATGCAGGCAGAGCTCACAGCTGCCTGGCCCCCATGTGGGTGCAGGGAAAGCCCCCTGCCCCTGACATCACCAAAGCCAGCCAGCCCAAGTTGGACCAGAGCTGGGTTGTTTCATCCTGTGGCTTGTTGAAGATTTCCAGCTGCTGGCATAAAACATATAGGAACAAAAGTGTTATATGGACATAGTGACCTCCTGAGGTATCTGCAGATATCATGTCATAATAAATGCTTCCATAACCTGATTAAATATAATCATAAAGCTAGGCAGGTTTTTGCTTCCAAAGGACTATCCTTTTCAGTATGAGAAAAATCTATACTTTTGTGTGGCAACTGAATATTCATTTGCCTGATGTTCAAACTATATTCCCAAAAGCTTACTGGAGTGGGAGTGTGATAGTACATACCTTTCATACAGATATATTACATGATTTTGGGGGTTATATGTGAAGACATGGGTACAAAAGTAATATTAATGTTTGAATTGGTGTAACCAAGCCATGCCAGCAAACTCAGCATTACAAATTTCAGAGAAAACACTGGACAGCACAATGTTTTTGTGAATATTAGATCCTATTTTAGTTTATTTCCTTCCCACTCTTATGAGAGAGGACGTTAGCACAAAAAATATTCTTGATTGACAATCTACTTGTACCATCAAAGACAGCAAGAACAGAAATGTTGACAGGTTCATTTGCTCTGCAGAAAACCTGCCAGAGTTTCTTAGAAGAATTGGTAAGGGAAGAATAATTTGGAGTACATCTAAGGGTACAAACAGACATTGTCTGAAGTCTCATTTGTGCCACCTTACATTTTTTTAAGATTTGGAGGTCTGGAGCAGCAGGGAAAGTTGGGTTTTCCCCTGCTTAGCCAGACCTGCAGCTGGCTGAGTCTGAAAGCATTTTTCTCCATTGCCTCAGACCTATAGCATAGGTCTGGGGCAGCGTAGATCACATTGTCCCTTGTCCCACACCATCAAGGCGGGGGGAGGGCGGGGAGGGACAAGATGCAATTTGTGATGTAGACCAGCTGTGCCACAACATATTGTGACACAGTTGATCCGCTCCAGGCAGCAATATTTATTTCTAGCCTAAGTGTTATCCTGCAATGTCAGGATGTGAACACTGTGTATTGACCACAACCTTACTAACTTATTGAAGGTCAAGAAATCTCTCTTTCCACATCTAAACATTTTCCATCCATACTTCTTTTGGAATACATAAAATAGACCCTGGAGCACAGTGGACTGAATCATTCCTGGAGCTTCTGCAAGGTGAAGTGACTTTTCTCTATTTGTTGGGAGAATAGGGTAGGATTTAACCCTGTAGAATAAGCAGCAAATGAATTCCTAAACAGACTTCTTGTTATCACACTGCTGTCTCTACTAACTAGGGTGAGCCAACTCATATGACATATAAAACTAACCTTCAGGGAAGACTTAGACTGATCCCGACATTTTTTAAATTCAGAAAAGTGTGTCTGTTTCGTTCTCTTTAGTTTTCACATTTCCTGAGCAAGGGGAGAACAAAATAGGATGAGAGTGAAGAAGCCAGGAGGAATAAATTTGCAAAGCAAAGCTGATGTGTTATTGTTCAGGGCAGATTGTGATGCTGCACTGAAAGCTGTTGACATGCAGTCCAAAAGACAGCTACAGCACAGGAAGTGGCAATGAAAGACTATGTCTTCCTTAAGCTTTGTTAAGCCAAGGACCACCATGGAGAGATAAGCCCTAATTACTTGCTCCCCTACCTGTGAATAAGCTCAAGCCTCAAGCTTGATATCTTGCAATTAAAAACATTTTTTTGTAAAAATCTCGGTCTAAAAAAAGGTATCACCTCAACTATGAGCCCTAAGCTCAAGCCTGGCATTTAGAAAGTAGTCAGAGGCATCTTAAGCCATTTGCAGACTCTTTTATTTTGGGAGATCCTCAGACTACCTCTAAGGTGTGCACCGAGATCAACTAAACCTGGGTGTAAGAAGGTGCTTAGCTTGCAGAAGCCTGATACCCAGCTACAGGAAGTCAGCAGTTAAGAGTCTGCCTGGTGGGGAGACAGCTGCAACTGATGACCAGTAAATGAGGCATGGAGAGTTAAGAGCTCCAGAAGGCGAGGTGAAGCTCATGTGCTGAGGGAGAAGTGCAGACCCTGGGTTGCCCTCTCTCCATCTGAAGGAAGACTACAGGGTTTGGATTGGTGTGGTCTTTGCACACTTGCTTATTTTGTTGTTTGCTGTGAGGATAAACTTGCCCCATGTCAAATAAACTGATGAGACACCTGAACTAGGAGCTGACTGGCCTTAATGAGGAAGCTGGGCGAGTGACCTGCTTACACAGAAGTTTTCAAACTTTTTTTGATTTAGGGCATTTCTATACCCACTGGGAGCTTGTCTGAGATTATAGGTGATATCACCTGATCACCCTGTGAACTAGCCCTCAGGTGGTAACAGCTCTCACTCACTTCACTGCCAAGCTCACTCTCTTTAACCTAAGGGTAAAAAGTTCCATGTCTCCTTCTTCACCAGTTTGGTGAACCCACTTCCAAGCCCCATACCATATGATTTTCTTTTTAAATAGAAATTCAGATGTTCTTACACCTGTAAGCACAACAGGGCTCACTGTAAATGGATGGATTGAGAAGCCTCAGTTCTGCACTTCCCAGGTATGAAAAACTTTATTTTTTGTTGCATTGGAAGCCTTAAATCAGATATTTGTTTTAATAATTGTTTTCTGTCTTTAACGTGTCTTCCATTCTTGGCACCCATCCTTCCCATATTGTCTAAAAGAGCATTAACTAGATGCATGTTAGTTATAAAACTAGTCAGCTAACGTTAAAAGCAAACATTTTAGCAGTACGCCCCCACAGTTTTCAGAGGATGAACTTTTGTTTCAACTGCAATGTTATACAATCGTATTTCCATGGCAAACTTACAGCAACACATTTGTCAAAATTTGTGGTTTGTTTAGCAAAATTGTTGAGGCGCATATGTGCCATATGCAATAGTCCTTTCTTTACAAATATGTTTTTAAAACGGCATTTTCCTGCTGTGATTAGGTCTGTCTCTTGGGCTTTTTAGTGGATGTATTTGGCATCAGTAAGTCCTGCCTGGCCCTCTAACTAAGAACACAGAATTTTAAAAAATGGGTAAAAACCAGTTGGCTTATCCTTTAATGTTTCCACTCTCCCAGTAGATGGATGAGCAGGGTCTGAGTCCTGGGTGCTGCAGAAGGAGGGAGGGCTGGTGCTAAAAGGGAGCTAGAGAGGTGGCTTACTTTTCTGCCCCACCTTCCTTGCAGTGCCTCCAGCTCCATTTTGGGCAGGTAGTGGTGGCAGTGCAGGAGACTGTATGAGTGAGTAAGGCTTCAGTAAAGGGCATTCTGGGAAACATCATTCTTAATGGTGGTACCCTGTTCTTGAGGGAGAGAAAAAGTTATCTCTTTTTCTGCTACTGGAAAACCTCTTATTGTCGCTTTAGCATTGTGAGCTGCTGCCATAGCTCTGCCCTTCTCATGGCCAGAGCTGGATGCACTACAGGGAAGGTGCTAGAGGAAAGAGGGATGGGAAGAGTCCAGGGCCCAGTCCTATCTTATTTAATGTTTCTGTTCCTCGTTCCTTTTTTTTGGCATTTTCCCCGTCCCTTTCCTCTACACCCAACATCATCCTGTTCAGAAGATTTTTTTTGTTGGAATCTTTGCATGTATTCACACAAATCATAATACCCGTTGTTTGAACCTGAAGGTAGAATGCTCCTAGTATTTTGAACCTATAACCTATTTTATTAACTGTCTTCACAATTTGTATATTGGCTAGCAAAGCCTCAACCTCATGGCACCTGACATATCAGGAAAATTAACCCATTGTCATTTTACAGGTAGATGGCAGTGTAGGGTCCTACTGGCCAAGATGTCAATAGTATGCAAAGTAAAAGGTAGGTACATTCCTGACACTAAGGTGGACCCAACGCCACTCATCCCAGTGTACAAACTTGTAGTCTAATGCCTGAACTAAACTTTTTAAAAAAAAACCCCAAACAAACCAGTTTTAAGATTTTTTTTTTTTTTTTTTAATGTGGACAAAATTACATACGTTCCCTTGAACTTGTTCTCTAAAGTGGCTGAGCCATATTCCTTAAAATTAAAAAAAACCCCAAAACAAACAACTAATTCCTTACTCTTGGAATCTGTCCTGTTCCCTTCCTACGTGTTAGAAAAATTCTAATTTGTGATCCAGAATGCCTTCCTTTAGTGTGATAACCAGTGATCCTGGTTTTCTCTGATAAAAATATCCCCAATTTCAGAAATTAAAAAAAGTAACTCAAAATCCACATTTTTCTGTCATTAAATGAAATGTCACTAAACCATATATGTTTCCCACTCTCTGGAACTTTAATATTATAGTTACTCCTAATCTTCATGGGACTGAAACCTTGGGTAATTTTCGGGTTAAAAAAAGTAACCCCAAATCCACATTTTCCTGTGATTAAAAATATATATATAAGTTTTTGTGGTGTTTCATGTTAATCACGGAAAAATGTGGATTTGGGGTTACTTTTCTTAATCTGAAAATTGGGGATTTGTTTTTAAATCAGAGAAAACCGAGATACCTGGTGATAACAAATACTAAATGTCTGAGGTAGGAACATGCACAAGCTATAGTACGGGAGAGAGGAACTGAACCTAAGAGAAAATGATAATAAAAAGAAAGCAGGGAACCAAGAAAGCATGTCTTAATTGTGCCATTGGTGGGGACTTCTTATTCTTTTCAGCTTGCCAAAAGTAGAGCCACTGGCATGTGCTCCTCTGCAGATGGATTAATGCAGCAATGGCAAATTCACAGTTGTGCACATTGTAAGGGGTGCACAGCTGTTTGATTCAGTATGCTGCCGGCTATCTAGATGATTTTGGGGGATCTCCAACTGCTGTCACAGAGAGAAAGAGAAACTAGTTTAATAATTTTCCTTACTTCTTTCCTGTTAAGCTTAGTTTTCTGAGAGAAATCAATAGAGAGAATAGAGAGACTCAGTCAGTGATCTTTATGTAACCCTTTTGTGCCTTCAGGTTTGCTCTGCCAGACAGTCACCAAACTGCCTCATTCACAGAGGTTGCAGGACTAGCAGGGTGATTCGGGAAATGTCACATATAACACTTTATGTAATCTAAACTGCTTTCTCATTTTACCATGCTTGCATTCCTTCTTATTTATATTCCTACAGACTTTTCTGTGAAGCAAGTTTTATTTGTATGCATGTTTCTGGAAAAGGACTTTAGGGCCATCACAGGGCAGCAAATATTTGCTGTCAAATACTTAGTAGGACTACATGACTGGATTTGTGTGTGGGCAAACTTATAATTACACCTGAAATGAAATGGTTTGCATGGCTAAGGCAGTATGTGTCCTTTTTTGGAAAGAAGCCAGTCTCTAAGGAAAACATTATGGGTTACAAATGTATTCCAAAAACTATGTTATGTTATGTTATGCTGCTCCTCAATTTCTTTACTTTGTTTTATCTCCAGCACTATTAACCATGTGCTACAGCATCCAGGAATCGTGAGAATAGGGGTTTGCTTATTTTAATGAAAGCCAGCCTCTTTATCAAAACTTAGAGGCAGATAAGCCTGTTGGTAGAAACCCTGAAGCACAATTTCCCACTGCCTGGAGCTTTAATATTATAGTTACTCATAATCTTCATGGGACTGAAATCTTGGGTAATATTTGATAATTCAGTGGTCCATATTCACCTCAGTATTTGAGACCCCTTGTGCAACAGGATAACATAAGAAGTGGCCATTATATAATGTCTTCCTCACATTTTGACTGTTGCCTATTGCCTTAAACTTGGAATTCAACCATTCTAGCACACAGTTAATCTGGTCTATTGCTGGTTCATTTTCTTCACTCCAGGCCACCATGATAACGAAAGCTTTTCCTGCCATGCCTGAGGAAGAGAAAAAGCTCTCTTTCTCAGTCACGAGCTGACAGAAAGGGAAGAAAAAATAAAATCATCAATGCACAATGCTGCTTCAGGAAGGGATGACAACACATTGTGACAATGCAGCATCTCATAATGGTGTGATATCACAGTCCAACTTGGCAATGCAATTGCAATGTGATTCTTAACTATGTCAGTTTGTGGCTCTCAGAAGACAATGTACTGCATCAGATGCAAAGGATGAGTGTTACTATATTAATATATGAATCAGAAATTTACATATTAAGACATTTGACATTAAGATAATGCAAAATTTGTCTGCATTTGGCAGATAGCTTCACTTTTTTGCCATGTCATTATTCCACTCCACCAAAATTTCACTGTTCAGTCGAATCTATTTAGGGTTTTATAATGCTAGCATTAGTGTAGCAACCAATAACTTTTTAGGTAAAATAAATAGCAATAATAAAATCCTGACTGGACTTAATGCATTTCTGCCTTTTCAGGGTCAAAACTTAGAGTTTTTTTGATGTAGGATGACTTGGAAGGGGGTTGGGACTGAAAGGGATATTGCTGTTGTCAGTGTCACATTGAGTGTAGAGGATTTCTCAGAAAGAAAGCTGTTGCACATTTGCTAAGGATGGTCAGACTCTAGGATTGCTTTATTTTTCTCTGGATGATGGTTCCCTTCAACTGAGAATGTGTTGTCCACACTCCTCGCACACACTGTCCTGAAATGTGTAATATACATTGTCCCAGAGGAGTACAGTTGCTTTGGTAATTTATAGATACAAAGTTGGTCTTTGATGTGTCCTGAGCCTCAACCAGAAGATAAACAGTAGGTAAGATGTACAGAGACCAGAAATATTTCCCAAGTCAAGTTTTTTTGTTCATCCTGGAATAAATCAAAGTGTCTTCTGGGATAATAAGAGATCTTTAAGCATGGACATATCCTTCAACTAAATTAAATGTAAATCAGTTCACTTACTTTACAGTTCAATCCTTGGGTTTAGTGTTTAAACAAGACATGCATGCATTTCGTAAGTGTCAGGACTGCCGACCTTTTATTAGCAGAGTCATAAGGCTCCAGTGGGTGGCAGTGAAGATATTTGTCTTCCATCTTATACTAGCCAAGAGCCTTGTGGATAATGTATTTGTGTTGTGTTGTTTATATAGCATTTAAATAAATTGCAACATAACATTTCAGTTGAGTCAAATTTTCTATCTGTGAATGGGTCAAAAAGGGTTTGTTTCTTGTCAGAGCAGTTCAGATCTCCGTAGGCTGTAAAGCTACTCTAAAATCAATATTCTTATAGGCAGCATTATGTTTGAACTATTTATCTGCAGAGATGTCTGGATACTTCTTGGATTGATTTACCTTATCTTTTAACTTGTTGCTTAATTTGACTATTATTTTTAAATCTAATCAACCTTAATTCTAATTCATTAATTATTAATACTATTGTATTTATACTAGTATTAGGACAGCTTGTACCAGCTGGTCTTACTAATTCAAATTCATCTGGAATGATCTGATGACAGTAACAGTTACACACTTGGATCTGATTCACCATTGGCCTGAACTATCTATATTAGTATAAAATCAGAATAATATCATTTTGTATTCATGTTACGCTGGTAGAAATGACTACATACAGATTGGAGGCTATTATTTTTCTCAGTGCAAAGCCAATCCTTTGCAGTATCCTCCATGTCTGAACAATCCCCTCAGCCCAGCAGCTTTCTTCCTTGCTTAATAGGGGGACTTCTCTGAGAGCCCACAGCTGCCCTAGGTAGTCTATTCTATCGCCTCACTGTTCTAACAGTGAAGAAGTTTTTTCTGAATATCCGATCTAAACTGACTTTTCTGTAACTTCAAGCCATTGGTCCTTGTCCTCTCCTGCAGCAAGAGAGACAAGAAGCTTTCCCTCTTCTTTATGGCAGCTCTTTAAGTATTTGAAGACTGCTTTCATGTCCCCTGTTAAGTGCCTTTTCTGCAAGCTGAACTTACCTAGCTTCTTCAGCCTCTCCTTGTATGGGCTTTCCAAGCCCTTTATCATCCAAGCTTGCTTTTCAAGCCCTTTATCATCTTTGTTGCCTGCCTCTGAACCTTCAGGGTCCTCTCCAATTTCTATCTGCTCCGGGCTGCAGAGCTCTTGTGATCTCCCAGTGATCTAGGGTTGGAGATGGGGAGAGGGTGCTCCTGGGCTTTCAGCTGTTGCTCTTCATAGCACATTCCAGATATTGCTATTTCCAGATCAACCCTGTCCAATGTTTTTCCTACCTCGTCTTGAGGGCTTCCAATGAAAGACATTCCACAACTTCCATAGGTGGCTTGTTCCCTTGTCTTACAGCTCTTACAGTTAAGACACAGGTGGCGGGGGGGGGGAGTCAATCTGTTTTGAAGCAGCTGAAACTAATTACTTCATATCCTGCCTTCTGAGACCAGACAAACCAAACATTCATCCTCTTGCTTTATGGCAACCTTTCAAATGTTTGGAATTGGCTATCATGTCTCTTTCTGGTTTCCTTTTCTCCAAGCTAACCATCCCTAGTTCCTTCAGTATTTCCTTATGCAAATTACTTCCCAATCCCTTTATCATTTTTTGTTCATATCTAGACTCTCTACAGTCTCTTTACATCTATCTTAGACTTTTCTGCCCTGAACTGAGGCCTAAATAGTAATAGGACGATGCAGGCAGATGAATCTCATTAGGCCTAACTGATTTGAAAACATACAGCTTTTCTTTTTCTTTTCTTAATGCTTTATTAATCAATCTAACTTTTAAAACAGCAGATCTGATTCTTTTTCTACCTGAGGCTGAGTATTTATACCCTTCCTGGATGCTAATTGTGTTAGTCATCTGAGACCTGATCTTTTTATTGAGATTGAAGTAAAAAAAGGCATTAAACAATTCAATATTCTCTATCAGCTCCCATTCAGTAAAGGATATATTCTTCCCTCAGTCCTCCTATTATTTCTAATGTTTTTATAGAATGCTGTTTTGTTACCTTGCTAGCTCATCTCATCTTGAACCCTGTCTTTCTTATTTTGTCTCTGCATACATGCTTGTGCACTTATAAATATCCTTAGTAAAATGGCCAAGTTTCCACTTTATGTAAGATTTTTTCTGAAGTCATTGAAGGGTACCAATTTAGCAAGGTCAGTGTCTTTCTACACTTCCTGCTTTTTCTTTCACATCTGGAGATGATGCTTTTATGTGCTTAATCTCATCTCTTAAGGAACACCTCACTGTCCTGGACTTTTTTCCTTCAGCCTTGGTTCCCATAAGAACCTCCCTACCAATTCTTTGAGTTTGTAAAGTCTGCATTTCTAAAGTTCAGTATTTTTATTCCATTGGATTTCTGTGGCAGAGACGAGAACTAAATCTGGGCTTCACATCCAAAGATGGAATCTACGTTCATAGAGACAATTGTTCTGTAGGACTCTACATTGTGGTAAACACATAGCGAACTCAAAGTATTTACAATCCATTTCTATGCAGCTTATCCTTTTTTTCCAGCAAGTACTATCAGTGAATTTGGTACAGAAGTGGTGTGTGTAAATGTATACACAGTAATTAGCTTAATGCAGTAGTTCCCAAACTTTTGATAACTGAGGCACACTTTTTCTGGATTAAAATTCATGGCACACTTGACTCTTACACACAAAAAAGGCTATCTATGTTTCAAAACATGTAACATATTCCATTCCCCTGCCAAAGGAAATCACACCAATGCTGAGATGTACTATACTTTTAAAAAAATAACTCCATAACTTTTCTGATTTTTTGAGGCACCCTGGTTGAAAATCACCAACATGGATCTAAATTCAGAGAAGATATGGAGGGGGTGTTTGGAGCTAAAAAAAGCTGAGAATCTCTGATTTAGATGGTGCCACTGAAGTCTACTGAGGGAAGGACCTCATCCTGTTGTGTTCTGCTTTTCCCACTGTCTTCCCCGTCTTGACATCTGATCTGTACCTTGGCGCAAAGGCATCCCCGACTACCAAGGCTGCTCCTGAAGAGTTGCATATGCTGGTGACCACTCCTGTGACCCAAAGAGGAGTGGAGGAGATGAGCTAGCCTGCGAAGTGTGGCTCCATCTGTCTGTGTGCTCACCCACAGCAGAGCACGTTGCTGGAGGGCCGTAGCAGCAGTGGTGGTCCCCAGAGGAGCAGCTGCAGGTGCCCCTGGAGTAGCTGGGGCTATCAGGGTCCTGGATGGGGGAGGAGAGCATTTACCTCCTCAGCCAGGGAGATCTCATGGCACACTTCTGTTGCTGTCATGGCACACCCTTTGGGAATCACTAGCTTGTTCTACTTATATAGACATCGGTAGCATAACTAATGGCGGGTAATCAAAACAGCAGCCCCATGTACCACTTTTGTGGGGAAGATGCAAAAGCAGCCATAGCTGCAGTGGCAGCTGCCAGTGCTGCTGGAATTGGTTGCCCCAGATGCAGACCCACCTTGCTATGCTTCTGATACATACCTATATAGTTTAGCTAAGATTTATAGCTGTTCCATAGCTGAATGTCCTATTTTAGTAAAAAAATATTTTTGAAGATACACTGTTATGCACAGGTCTCTGTATGAGAGAGTCTTCTTGCAATACATTGAATGTTTCCTGTTCTAGCAAGGATTTTTGAGGAAAAGGTTTCCCTTATCTGCTATGGAAATAGAAGACTATCCAGTACCCTGCTGAGGGATGTTATGTTTGCCCCAAAAGAAGAAGATTAGAAAATATATACATGCCATAAGCATGACTACAGTGTATAGTTCTTCCATGGGAAAATGGTAATATCCCAATGGAAGTCATTAGGCATTTTTTTCTGCAGTAAATTGAGGATAAGCATGACTCATTCCTCAACCATAAATGAATTTTTAAAAGACTTTTCAAAGCCACTATCAGTGATGTTATATAAATCTACAATTCAGAAGGTCAGGCTAACCTATCAGTCTTTAGCAAGAAATTTATTCAGGTCAGCAGCTAAAAAATCTTGTATATATTAATTGTGTTTCAAGTCAAGTTTATGGCTATGAAATAAATCTTTGGTGGAAATGTGTACTGGTAAGGAAAAATGCAACAAAAAGCAATTACCAACTGCTTGAATCAATACATTGATATGGAACAAAAACATGATCACTTCAGTTTTAGAATATTGCAAAAGATTAGTTGACAGCATAATATTCTCACTTCTCTCTCTGAAGCCTGTGTTACAGTTTTTTCCCTATGTATTTACATTATGGTATGAACTCATTTCCAGGGTGAGGAGCTTTTGCTGAAAGGATACTCAATTATGACCCCCTCCAGCCTATCCTCTATTTATCAAAATTGCTGTTGCTGCTAAGATGATTTTTGTCATTCCCTCACCTACTTGCATTAAATACACCATAACACTCCATTCATTTGTTCTGGCATAAAATTGGGGCTGACTGGAGTATTTGTTTCAGATATTCTCTTATTTTAGATTAGTTTGAGGGTATAATTCTAGCCATTTTCTTTGAAGGCAGTCATAGAATCATAGATGTACCTTGTAGATCTTCAAGTCTGACCCCCCCACCTAGGCAGGAGAAAAACTGGGCTCAAATGATCCCAGCTAGGTAGGCATCAAGCCTCCTCCTAAAGACCCCCAGGGTAGGAGCCAGCACCACTTGCCTTGGAAGTTGGTTCCAGATCCTAGCCGCCCTGACTGTGAAGTAGTTCTTACGGATGTCTAATCTAAAACTCTTCTCCAACAACTTGTGGCTGTTATTCCTTGTTATGCCAGGGGGCGCTAGGGGAAACAAGGTCTCTCCCAAACCTTGTGGTCCCCCCTAGTGAGTTTATAGATGGTCACCAGGTCCCCCCTCAGCCTTCTCTTGTGAAGGCTGAACAGGTTCAGGTCCCGCAGTCTCTCATTGTAGGGTCTGCCCTGTTGTCCCCGGATCATGCGGGTGGCCCTCCTCTGGACCCTCTCAGTGTTGTCCACACCCCTCCTGAATGGAGCGCACAGAACTGGACACAGTGCTCCAACTGCAGCCTGAGTCGTAATACTCCCATTCAGAATCTGGACTTTCTCAAATGAATATTACAATATTGGGTTTTGTTCGTTTAAACCATCCCTACTGTCTTATAATCAGATACCAAATATATTCAGAAATATATTTAACACTGCTTGGTTACTGCAAGAGCAATAATATAACCATTTTCTAATAATAAGAAAGCAATCTCAAAGCATTTTGCTCTTCCTAAATATTTAAGTTAATAGACAGTGAAGAACTTGAACCCATGGAAAGAAGAACATTCTCATTCAGGGACTGTTAAGCTGTTTTTCCAAGTACTGGCACTGAGAAAAATAAGGCAATGAGAAATAAAGCAGGAGAAAGTTACTTGGGAATATATCTCTCTTCTGTGCAATATACTTCTTGAATAAAAGAAGGAACATAGAATACATTCCTGTAGCAAAAGAAAAACGAGTCCACATGCACACTTTTAGTTTCTAATAAAATTTCTCTGACACCAGGTCAGCCAGTGCTACTGGAATATAGACTCACTTTGTACAGAGGGCAGTAATTCAACAATAGAAAAAACCCTAGATGCTATCTTTTTCATCTACTCTAATGACTCTGGACTTTAATGACAACTGATGATTAATGGTAACATTTTTTACTTAAATGTCTGGGTTATTATGACAAGAAAAGTCCAGTCAGCTGTAGCTTTATTGCTGTGATAAACAGAGCTGCAATGAATCATTTTTTCCCATTGGCAAGCTGAGCTATATGAGCCCTTCAAAGCTCATAAGTTTTACCACATAGGGGTTAGTTTGTTTTGTAAGAGGTTTGCAGGCAACAGAGATACTGGCTAAAGTTGTAAATATTTCAGAAGTAGAGGAAGAAAGAAGAGGAGAGAAGTGAGACTGATGCTATAATGAAAAATAATTATTTTCCCTTAAGCTGTGTCTGGTTACAGAAGGAGAAGTGAGCTCAAACAATAATCTGCTCATAAAGTTGCCTTAAACCACAGGAATTATACAGCTCAAAGGAAGACCACAGATCAAATTATACAACTCAAAGAAAGGATGGGTAAGAAGGCAAGGCTGTTAAGGAATTATGTTGTGACTCCTTCCTTTTCTCTCTACCTACCTGACATGGTCCATTCTTCCCCTAATCAAGCAGCTGGATGGGGGAAATGGCACAGATTTGCTGTTTGTAGATTCATAGTCATAGATGTTAGGGGCTGGAAGGGTCCTTACAAGATCATCACAGGAAAGACTGCTGTGGTCAGATGACCCCAGCAAGGTGGGCATCAAAACACTTTCTGAAGATTGCCAGGGTGGGTGACTGTACCACCACTGGAGGGAGTCTGTTCCAGACCCTCGGCACTAGAATTATAAAGAAGTTTTCTGTATGTTGAGACAGCATTAACATTAGTAATGCTTGGTTTATTTATTGTTGAGATGCTCGTCCCCTATACTTGCTTGTGAAGTATCCCAGTGAAGGAGCAACACAGCACAGGCTAGTAGGTTATGATAGAGTGAAGTTACAAGTTGCACTTAAATCATACTAAAACAATGGAAAGTTAAGCAGTGTTAGAGCAAGGGCTACTAGCATTTCTTGTCTTCACTGCTCTGACTTACCACTAGGGGGCTGGTGAGCAAGAACATGGCTAGGAGTCAGAACAGCTGGCCTCTATCCCTCCTCTGGGTGGGGAGGCAGGGAGGGAAGGAAAAGGAGCAATGCATCCTGCAGTGCTGGAGGACCTGTAAATTGTTCACTTTATTTCCATGGAGCAGACTGAAGTTATCCTTACATGAGCTGGGTAGCATGGCCCAGAGTTAACCCTCACCACAAGTGGTGTAACTTTGAGATGCAGGGGGCATTTAGCATCTTAACAAGCTTTATGGTACAGTTGCCCTTATTATGGTCTATGTATAATGTCAACGTAAAGTGGGAAGAAGGAGACAGGGGTGTAGGGAACCAGGGGGTAGGCAGTCTGGTCTAGTGGTTAGGTCACTGAGGGAAAGCAAGACCTGGGGCTAGCTCCTGCCTTACACCAAAATGAGAGAAAATCAGAAGCAGAGTCCACAACACAGCCCAGGGTCAGGATCTGGGGGGGTCATATACTGAGTCCAAGTCCAGGGGGCAAACCACAGTGCGAAGTCTAAAAACAGCCAAGTCAAGCTCAGGAGCCAGGAAACAGAACCACCAGGAAATACAAAGCTGAAGTCCAGAACTAAGCTGAAAACCAGGGTCATGAATCAAGAGAACCAAAGTTCAGGAACCAGAAGCTTGCCACTGCAGACTTGTTGACTGGCCTGCAGACCCAGGGCTCCAGCAAAACGGGGAGGCAGCACTCCCAGGAGGGAATCTGGATACTTGCTGCACCTAAACTGGAGCAGGCTCATTAGCTGAGGCTTACTGCAGGTGTGACTGCTGTGGTACTTGGCTCAGGCTGGCCTGCCTGCTCAGAGTCCATGACGGTACTGGACTGCCCGATCAACGTCCCTGATAGCTGGAGAGAAGAAAGGGCAATGGCACCTTCCTGGCTCTTGTTTCTCAGTTTAGAGCTGTTTAGTGTTCTCAGTAGTAATTCATTATGTCATGTTTTATAACTCAGAAAAAAATTCAAATTCATTCAGATTCATGGCTGAGCATTTGAATACAAGAAAACCAGGAAATTCAAAATCTAAGGGTATATCAATGAATTTACTTCTTGCACACAAAATGAGTAATATAGGCAGTTTAACTCAATAAATGCTAGAATGTAGGATAAAAGTGGTTCTGCTGCTTTGTTGCACATATTTTTTTCAGAAAGCATAGCTCTCAAATGTAAGCACTTATTTCAGTATCTTTACATTTAGTAACAGGTCAGAAGAAGATTTAACTGAAGTTATCATTCCAGAGCTGACTACAACCCTATTTCCTGCTTTTATTACCAGTCAATTTCTTTGATAAATTTAGCTTCGGATACCATTACTAAATTTCTGACCTTAGAGATTAACAGAATGATCTGTTACAGTCTTTCCAAGTCAGATTGATTAAACATAGATTTGGCACAAATAACACAAGAAGAGTCAGTAATGTTATTAATTTAGCTAACAAAGTTACCACCCTGCTGACGCACTTTCAATTAATGCCAAGAAAAGCATCAGATCAGGTGGATGGGGACTATATGTTCTGTGCTCACCATTGCCTTGGATTTGGTCCCAATTTGATGATAACATCACAATTTTTTACATAAGAACTTAATTGTCATATTGAAATAGATCCATCTTGTTTAGTAACTTCTCTCTGGCACTGGACAATGCAAGATGATTTAGCGGAAGATATAAAATTCTAATTATGCATCTAAATATGAAACAATTTTTCCTTACAGGAACAGTGATTAGTTTATGCCACTGGTGTTCAAGCTATCCAGCCGTACAGGCTGGATCCCACACATGGGGTCAGTCCATGAGCTTCATATAGCATGAGAGTGGTGTGCAGGACTGGTCCACAGGTGTGATCCAGTGTACCAGTCCAGCCCATCCATGCCACATCTGGCTGCAGGCTGATCCCATGTACCAGCCCTACCTCACATGCTAGATCTGGCTACAGTGTGCCCTCATATCAACAGAATATAGCATGCAGGGCTATGTCATCCAGACCACTGCTAAAGGCTAACAGTTTTTATGCTAGCTAATATGCTTCATAACTGAACCTGCTATTCTTATCCAAATAAATATCTTGGTTTTCTTTAGTAAGGCGGGAGTGTTGCTTTAGCCGTGATGGTCCAGGAAATATGGGCACTTTTACATGTGCTCTGGGAGTGGCAGGGCAGGAGGGGGAAGGGGTTAAGGTATATAGTCCTGAGGTCTTTCCCTCGATATGATTCTGTGGCAGCAAGCTCTCCAAGTTATCTCCAAATACCAGCTCCTTGAGAATTATTTGGAGTCCTACTGGTTTAACAAAACTGGCAAGATTCATAAGCTGGTCAGACTTTCAGAGGTGTTGGGCTGTTGTTTCAAGGGAAGCCACTTAGTCTCCAAAACCAAAATGTTGGACCGTAAACTTAGCCACCTGTTGTAAATCACTGCCTTAACAGTTCTTTAAAAAATTGAAAGAATAAACTGTTTCCTTGTAAGAGAGATTCTTTATCACCTTAGATGATTTCCCCTCCAATATATAAAAACAATTAAGTGTCCTGAAAGTCTGAGCCTTATTGGAAATTGTTTACACGGATATTGTTTTCTTCAAGTGCCATCACTGGCCAGTTTTCTTTGTGTTTTTTGGGAGAGAAGGCACTTCACTATACATATTAAATAGGGTATTGGCTAGGCAATCACTATATGTAAAATGAGTTTTAAATATGAATTTTACTGTATTTATCTATAAAATTATATAAACAGTATTTTTAACCATATGCTATTTTTTTAAAAACCCCATCTTTCCCTTTTTCTCCTTCAACACATTGATATGCCTGCTTTCTTCTATCTTTGCAGTAAATTAAGCTCTAATTTAATCATCTTTAAGGTCTATTTGCACGCCTACACCATCTTTCATGTGAGTACAATGAGATAAAGATTATTATTTGCTGAATTTGGGGTATAATTAAGCATGCTAAATTTTCAGCTCCTAGATTATGGCAAAAGTCACATGACCCCCCCCCCCCCCCC
>NW_017729032.1:173571262-173576219 GCF_001723915.1 Gavialis gangeticus
GGGAAAAAATCCCCCCCCCCCCCCCCCCCCCCCAATCGGTGGAGATTTTCCTGTTAAAAATTCTGCAGTTTTCAACACTTGTTTTTTATATTTAAGATCCAGGCTTTAAAAACTGAGTTTGCTTACTGCCTTAGTTAAGATATATGCTTCACTGACAGTATTTTGTGTTCTTCTTCTACAGCCATACTGGCAAGATTCACAGCTGAACATTATGACAAATATAATATGTTCACCTTCAGGCCACTGTGTTATTTGCTGGTAACTGCATTTCCTGCTGCTATAGTTACTCTGTGAAATGTTGAGATGCTATGCTACTTTCTCCCTATAGTGGGCTACTTTATGTCATCTTAAACGTATACGCAAGTTTGTGAAGTCAATGTTCCATGAAATGGATAGAAATGCGTATAGAGTTGGATTTCAAAATGGGAAAACAGGGCAATGTTTGAACTGGTTAAAGAAACAAGGAATATTTAGTATAGAAAATTGCCTCCAAAAATTCAATACCTTTCTGTTCTTATTCATGTATTTCAGCTAAATAGCTTATGAGTCTACTGTTGCACTGGGTGAATTTTATATCAGTATGAAATGCTTCAATGGAATAGAGTAAATGTCTACCATCATGGGAAGTCATGACTGTGCCACAGTGAAAATTTATTTATCTTTTTTTTTTTTATCCCTTGGTCTGCAATCTATACTTGTTATGCAAAAGTTGTTGCATTGAAGGGCTGGGTTGATTGAAGATTTTGCTGTAGACATCTGTGCAAATATGCTTATTCTAAATCCTCACTTTTTCAGGACTCATGCTTCATGCTTTCTGTTTCCTCTTTCTTATTATCTTTAATTAATTTTTTTTAATCATCCCAGTTTTTTTTATATCCTGGTTAATTTATTATTCAAATTACCGTCACACTACCCCTCACCCTGCAAAAGGAATATGTTGTATTGCTTATTATAAGATTTAGGGACCCGCATCCTTTATTTCCAGCAGACTAAATTGATTCCAATAGGCATTTAACATACAGTAGAAACAGAGAACTGGTCCCTACATTTGATCTTCCTCATTCTGACAGTACAGGTCAATGAATCTTATAGAAACTATGAAATCTTGCTTCTCTCTAGGTGGAAGTGGGTTTCACCTTTTGTTGTTTTTGTGCCGCCATAAAAAATGTTGGGCAGGTGCTTCCAGGGCTTGAGGGGCCCAAACCTGAGTGGGAATTCCTTTTACTGCCAGCTGGACTCCAGCTGTGGGCCTATGGGGACTGGTGAGGACCCACACACACAGCACTGACCCTAGCCTGTGTGACAGGGGGCTGCCCTGAGGCTGACCTCTGTGTCAGCCTATCTACCCATCTTGGGCAGTCTGCCCATCTATCTTACCTGTCATGCCTTGTTAGTAAATAATTAAGTTATTCATTAAAGTGGGAGGCTGCCCTTACTGCACCCAGCTGTACCAGGTGGTGCATACATGCTCCGACCTCCCCTACATGTGTCCCAGGCCTCGCATGTGTTACTACCATCATCAACTCTATACACTCTTGGTGTTGAGCCTTCTGGCTCCTGTTTGGCACTGAATTCTCTAGTGACTGGCTTTCTGTGCTTTTCTCTCAGATGCTTGGCTCTGTGCCTCTCTCCTAGGTGCTTGACTCTGTGTCCCCTTAGCTGTGCCCCTCTGGTGCTATGGGCACTGCACCCCTCTGGCTGCATGTCTCTGGTGCTATGGGCTCTCCCTGACCCTGTACCTGTGCCATTTTGGTGCTAAGGGCTCACTGTGCCCTTCTGGCTGCACCCCTCTGGTGCTATGCTCTCTGTGCCTGACATTGGGCTCTACCAAATCATATGCTCTCTCTCCCCAAATGTCCAAACTTCCCCCTTTTAGTCTCATTCCAATACTCTGGGGCAAACATGAACACTAATAGAAACCTCTAGGCTGTAACTGAAATGCTAGCATCAACAACAGTGTTATGTCCCTTTAAGGGGGCAAACTTCCATTCAGAGTAATATGCCCCTATTTTAGGTACCTGGGAGACTCCCTGTAGTCATGTAGCACCTAGATAGCAGAGCAGGCAGTACTGGGAGAGCTAGGCAGGCAGCACCAGGTCTCAAGTAGCTTCAGTGGCAGGAGCGCCTTCCCTGTCAGTTGCCAGAGGGAATGTGTGTCTGCTAGCTACAGCCTGGGCTTATGTATCCCAGAACCCTGCCTTCTGCCAGTCAGGTGACATCTGCAAGTGTAGCCAATTACTTCCTTAGGCTGTTACCCTGGCAACCTGCAGCTGGGTAGCTCTGCTTAGCCTGCTGAGCTCCCTGGCCAGGCTTCTTCAGCCTTAAGGAGCAGGTACAGGCCCTGCTGCAGCCTGGCCCACCCCACACCTATGCCAGACCTGCCCTGACTAGAGCAGACCAGCTCCAGACCAGCCAGGACCGATATGCACATCCTCAGCCTGCTCCAGCCCATGATAAGCAGTGGTGGCAGTGGCTGGACAGAAGCTTCTGCTGGGTGCAGAGAAAAAGAAGCTGCCCTCCCCTTGCCATTGCTAGGCCCTTCTTGCTACAGCCACCTGGAGCTTGCACCCAGGCTGCCTTGTGGCTCCTCCTTGCCACCATCACCACTGCCAGCAGTGCCACCTCCAGGCCACCCAGCAGGACAGCAGTGGCAGTGGAGCGGAGCCACAGGGCAGCCCAGGTATGAGCTCTGGGTGGCTGCAGCAAGAAGGGCCCAGCAGTGGTGAGGGAGAGGCACCTGTTTTTCCCTCACACGCAGCAGCAGCTTCTGCCTGGCTGCTGCTGTTGCCACCACTGGTTATCATGGGCAGGCCAGTCCAGAGTAGTGCAGGGCAGGCCAGGGCTGGGGCTGTGCACATGTGTCCCGGCTGGCTTGGAGCTGGTTTGCTCCAGCTGGGGCAAGTCCAGGGCAGGTGTGGGCCTGACTGGGGCCAGGGCCATGGCTGTGTGTTCAGCTGTTGCTGGGCACTGGTGGTAGCAAGGAGCCACAGGGCACATGGGCTTCAGGCTGTTTGGTGGGGAGGGTGCTGACCAGCCTGTGATAGCTCCCCAAAACTGCCTATGTGGCCCATGGGACCAAATAATTGCTTACCCCAGCCTAACTCATGGTGCTTTCTGTGAAGCACCATGAGTTAGACCAGGGAGTTGTGCATCTGTGTGTGCCCTTTATTACAGAGGATATCTATTTGCTTTATGGTGGGAGAGGGCAGATGTACTCTTACCTTAAGGGGCCCAGTTCTATACAGGATTGGGTCTCTCAAGCCTAGGGTGTGCCTGCCAACTTCCCCCACTTCAACTCGTTGGTGGCTCCAGCCCTGGAACCACACCAGAGTGTCTCAGCTTCCCCACTTCCAGAGAAATGTCCCCAGGATCTCTGGATATGTCTCTGGAGGTGGGAAAAGTCAAGGTTCTGACTTTTAGCTGACTGGCAGTTCAGCCCTGTGACTACTGCACTGGAGTGTCCTGACTGTTCCTGCTTCCAGAGATGCATGCCCATCATCTCTGGGGCACATCTCTGGAACTGGGGAAAGTTGAGGTTCTTTGCTTATAGAGGTGAGCCCCAGCCAATCTCCAGGAATCCTTGGAAATGGGGAACATGTCCTACAAGTTCAACGGGTGGGACAATAGGTGATGTGTTTTGCTCAATAACATGAATCAGCCTCATTTGGCGATGTCTGTTTCTACGTCTTTAATGTTTTTGCCCTCACAACTTCCCTCTGAGGTACAATAGTACTGTTATCTTTATTTTGCCAATGGGGAACTGAAACAGAGAAGGCTAAATCCAAAAGAGTCTTAGGTGCATAAAGCAGGAAGAATTTAAGTTCTTATGTCCAAATCTGTGAATCTAACAACCCTGCTCACTGCCACCTGTCCCTGGAAGTGCCTACATTTTGTAAATGCTTCTGGTTTTTATACAAAAGCCGTAGTCTGTTCTAAAGTAGGAGTGCTCTACAATGCATTTCTTGAAGGTTTCATTGTATGTGAAACAATTAAATGGTCTTTGGCCTGGTGAAAGAAAGTGGGCGTGATTGTAACCTTTTTATATATTTTACACATGACATTCCCCTTCCTTGCCCAAGGTGAGTTCTCTCAGCAAAGAGATACAGTCATGCTTCCTTTTGCTCCCTTTCTCTCTTCTAATGTAATTTAGTCAAACGGAGAAGCAAAAGATAGTATAGATGAAGGATTTTTTTGCATTTATTTTTACTGTAGAAAAGGTTGGGAGATAACGGTTTTTTCCTTTAAACTTATTATTGCTTAAAAGAGGCCATTGCGGGACCCTTGGCACTGCTCTATGAGCACTCAAGGTGCTCTGGTGAGGTGCCAGAGGAATGGAAAAGGGCCAGTGTGGTCCCCATTCAAAAAAGGGAGGAAGGAGGACCCAGGAAACTATAGGCCTGTTAGTCTTACCTCAGTCCTGGGAAAGGTCTTTGAGAAAATTATCCAAAACCACATCTGCGAGGGGCCAGCAGGGGAGCTTCTGCTTAGGTGCAACCAACATGGGTTCATTGGGGGCAGGTCCTGTCAGATCAACCTGGTAGCCTTCTACAACCAGGTCAGAAAATCCTTGGACGCAGGTGTCGCGGTGGACATCATCTTTCTGAACTTTAGGAATGCCTTCAACACTGTTTCTCACCCCATTCTCATCAAAAAATTAGGCGACTGGGGCATCGATGCCTACACAGTCAGATGGGTCTCAAATTGGCTGGAGGGCTGCACCCAGAGAGTGATGGTGGACGGGTCATTTTCAGCCTGAAGGGATGTGGGCAAAGGGTTTCCCAGGGCTCAGTCCTCAGGCCTGCACTGTTCAACATCTTTACCAGTGACTTGGATGAGAGGGTGAAAAGCACCTTGTTCAAGTTCGTGGATGACACTAAGATGTGGGGAGAAGTGGGCAAGTTAGAAAGAAGGGACAGGCTACAATTAGACCTGGACAGGTTACAAGGGTGGGCTGGTG
>NW_017729032.1:173576569-173581533 GCF_001723915.1 Gavialis gangeticus
GAGGAGAGGTTAAGGGACCTGAACCTGTTTAGCCTCCACAAGAGAAGGCTGAGAGGGGATCTGGTGGCCGTCTATAAACTTACCAAGGAGCCCCCAGTGGGGAATGGGAGAGACCCTGTTGCCCCGAGCACTACCAGGAGTAACTAGGGATAACAGCCATAAGTTGACTGAGAGTAGGTTCAGGCTGGACATCAGGAAGCACTACTTCAGTCAGGGTGGCTAGGAGCTGGAACCAACTTCTAAGGGAAGTGGTGCTTGCTCCTACCCTGGGGGTTTCTAAAGGGAGGCTAGATAGACACCTTACCAGGGTCATTTGACCCCAGCATTCTTTCCTGCCCATGGCAGGGGGTCGGACTTGATGATCTGCTCAGGTCCCTTCTGACCCTACCTACTATAAAACAATGAGTAGTTTGTTCTGGCATTTTCTTCCTTTCATACCTCAATGTCATGTGGCTTCATCTTTAGGAATTAGAAATATAGTAGCTATTATTGATCCTGGAGTTCAGGAGAAATGTTTCTTTTTCATTACAATACCTTTGACAAAATTCATCAGATGGGGTTGTTAAGAAATTAAGTAGTCACGGGGTGTGAGGTGAAGTGCTAAAATGGATTGGTAGCTGGACTTGGGCCAGAGAACAAGGTGTAAGAATAAGTATTTAGTTCTTATCATGGCAAAAGGCTAAGAGTGGATGACCCAAAGATGTGTAAGTTGAATAGTGTTTAATATATTTATTAACGATGTGGAAAGAGGGAGCAATGTTTTCAGATGAAAGAAAGTTAGTTAAGTTAGTCCAGACTGTGAAACAGTCCAGAGGGACTTAGCACATCTATGTAAACTGGCAGAACAATGGCAGATGGGTTTCAGTGTTGGCAAATGCAAGGTGATGAATATTAGCTGGAATTATTGCTGGATACTAAATTTACTTAAACCACTCAGGAAAAAGACATGAAATCATTGTAGACAGCTCACTGAAAAGCTCTTTAATGTGTAGTGCTGCTCAAAGGTATGTTCAGAAACATTAACAAGGGGATGGAAAGTAATACTGAAGGTTAAATAACATAACTTATTGTATTATAAATTGATGGTATGTCTTCACCTTGTATATAGTGCTTGTATCTGTTTACTGTATGTAAATAAAAGCACATTATTATTGGCATTGAAAGACCATATATACATATACACTTACACACACACATGCATATTGACATGTATATATGTGTGTATATATATGAATGTGTATATGAATAAGCACATACTGACCATTTTTTATTGCTTTACACAGTCTTTTTTTATTGCTCTAATGTATGTTGTACATATCTGACCTATTTCGAACAATGATTACAGGCAATGAAAGACTTCCATAAGAAAAGAGTTTGAAAAGATTGGACTGCTTTGCCTTGACGGGGTATGAAGAGAAGAGACATGAAAGCTATATAAAATGATTGTTCAGAGACTTTAAATAAGATGCTCTATTTATGATATCATATTATAGGGTAAAGGGAATTTTAATTGAAATTGAAATATAGAGAACTTTAAAAGGATCAAAGGAATTTTTTTTTTACAAAATGAATAATTAACCCTTTAAAAGTATTGTCGGATGGTAACATGAAGGCCAAAAGATTAGCAAGATTCAAGAATGGATTGGATTGGCTTTTTAATAAAACATTCACATTAGACATGTTATCTTTTTAAGGGATATAAATCTTTCTGTCTCAACGTATACTTTAAGCTAGTCATTCTGAACCAGGGTACTGTAGCACTTCGGGTTGCCATGATATCCTTTCAAGGGGGCTGCGGGGTAATAGGCAATATTAGAGCTGCAGTACTGGTAGGTGTGCAAACACGTATGATTCATAAGATAAACTTAGAAATTTCAAAGAAACTCTGGCTTATTGTGGCCTTCTTGAATTCTTTGCAACAGAAGAATTGCTCTACTATATTTCCATAGTCAAGAAATGAAAAAGCTAAGACCTGACATTTGCTGAGGAGTGTCTTGAGTATAAGAAGGGGTGCCTTGAGTCTCAAAAGGTTGAGAATCACTGCTTTAAGCCAATCACAAACTGATAAGGGTTAGGAAAAAAAAATCCTCTCCTCCTAGTGTATACCATAATTGGGTTTCCCTGTCCATCCTCCGAAGTATTTGGTACTGGCCATTATTAGAAATAAGGTAATGGGCTTGGTGGTTACTGGTCTGACTTGGTATGGGAATTCCTCAGTTCACATACTTATAGAGCAGGGGTTTTCAGCCTTTTTAAACAAGTGTACCCCGTCTAATGGTGTCCAGACGTGAATTGGGGGGGGAGGGGCTTTCATGTGGCGGCCACCGCCCACCACCCCACATCACCCTACATCACTGCTACTGCCACCACCACCCACCTGTGGCTGGTTTTGGTTTTCAGTAAACTTGATTTAAGTGCACATGGGTTTTGCTATTAACAAGTTTATTATGACAGTTTTACAGTTTCAATGCTGAGCAAACATATAAGGAAGAGGAGACTAATCATTTGCTCCTTGCAGTTCCAAGTCACAGACTTACTATGCCCAGGGATTATACTAGTAGTGGCCTTAAGACCAAAGGAATAGCTGTCACAGATTCAAAACTTAGAGACAAAATAGACCAGATCCTATTAACTATCTTGCAGCTTGCAAGTTTTGCACACCGTTTTCCTGGTTTTATTTCCAAATATTGTATTAGGACAAATTTGCATATATGGGGGTTTCATTGCAAAAGTTACATACATTGCTCTAATCTTTGGCTACTCATTTTTACCAAATTCTGGGACACAATTCCACCTTGTGCAGATGGAATGATATCAGGAAAGGATTTGCACAATCTAGTACAGGGGTTGTCAATTGGTAGTACGCATGCCCCCAGGGGTACTTGGAAAGGGGCTAGGGGGTATGCACGGGTGGGTGGGTCCAGAGTGCTGCCACCCACCACCCCACACCGCTGCCTCCCAGGAGCAGGACTTGGGGGTGGTGAGGGCAGTGGCTCTCCTCTGCGGGCTGCACAGGCACCACCCCACCAGCTGGACACTGCGGGGGGAATTCACACACAGTGCCCACCGCTGCCATCCACCACCCTGTGCCACTGCCATGTGCAAGCCTCCCTGCCCTGCTTCATGTTCAGTGGCTGCCACTCCCCCATCCCTCCCTGCTCCGCATCCCACTGCCGTCCCCTACTCCACCCCTCCAGAAGTGTACGCAGAAGGGGTATACTCCTTTAAAAAGGTTGAAAACCCCTGATCTAATACAAAGTAACTTTGTAGAAAAAGGCACTTTATTCTTCTTGTTCATCTTGGTATGCTTGTTCTGTACCATTTTAATACTTAGTATGTACTATAAAACATGCCTCTAAAGACTCCTGTCTGCAGGACCATGGCAGAATGCAACAGCTTATCTTTAATTTTTATTACCAAGCACTTTGAGAATTCCAAACAATTAAATCAATGTCTGCATTGATTTAATTGTTTAATTGTGCCCTAATACACATTAGGGCATTTATGAAGGCTATATTAATACAGATAATGATAAATGTGCCAAGTTGGAGTTGCTATGGGAATCATCATTTTAATAAAATCATTACTGACTTCTGTGCAATTTAAAATCTGAGTCTTAATTGTGCATTGTAGTTTTTGCCCTTCACGCAGACTTTATTTTAATAGATGTGCCACTTACATATTTTGGAAAGTATTTTAATTTGAAATGTGCCCAAGATATATATATTTGCAAACTGAAAGAAACTTTTAATTATCCTTTATTTTTTTAATTATTTTTTCTTTCTTTTAAAAGCAGCAAAACTCTCAAAATGGCCATTGTTGTTAACAACCAGAACAATACATCGCTTACATCATTGGCGGTTATTCCGTGCACAGAACATTATTAAAATATTGTAATGGAAGGTGTACCACATGGAGCCATTCTACACAGTCCTTCAGATTTTGTTCCCAAGTATGAGAAGACATTCTTTGCTGCTATTAGACTTTCGTTACCTAGGATTCTGATAGAGAATGTTCTGGTGAAAAAAGCAGCAAGAAGCAATTGCTATTTACCTTATTATTTAGTTAGAGTCAGTTCATAAGTCTAGTTGTTCTCTAAAAGCTAAAATGCCTGAAAGAAGAGATTGCCTACATGTTGTCTATAGATTTCATAGACATTAGGGCTGGAAGGGACCTCGGAAGATCATCGACTCCAGCCCCCTGCCCCAGGGGCAGGAAGTCAACTCTTCTCTGCTCTGGGACTGCTGCTCCAAATAATACAAGGTATAATTAGAACATGCTTGCTTCCAAAACTGCTGGGGAGGGATCCTTTCAAGCACACCTTAACCGCCCATTCCTTCTCATATATGCCAAACCAAGAAATGAGGTAATGATGTTCCTCCAGCAGCGACTCCTGCTAAACCTCTCCAACCAATTGGCAAGCCCAGGGCAAGGATACCACCCCTCTCCCCCTGAGTAGCTTTACTGCCTCAGGAAACATGCCCCCATGTACAGGAGACTGGAAACTAAGTGACACAGTCTCATTTTGAGTCTATGAATTCAGTGGCTGATCTCAGGTCATTAATTGCTTCTTCGCCTCTGTTTCCCCACATTATTGAGTATTTACACCACTGTAGTTTTGAAAGCATGGAAGAGCCCCCTGTCCCGCCTATTCTTTCCACCTTCAGTGGCAGCTGTTGTTCATAATGGGTTGGATAGAGTTGTGGAACTGGAAGACTGGAGATGGCCATGGTTATCATTAAGGCAACGGGAGAAGGCATTTAATAATTTATCAATCTGTTGTACTGGATTAAAATGGTTATTGTATGAACAAACATGATAAAGGTGGCCATTTACTTTCCCATAAACAGACATTAGCATCTACTTATGGTTGCTGGAATATGTAAATCAACCTGATACAACTGCTGCAAAAATGGCTTCCTCTTCTATTGTTTCATAGTTTCATAGTTTCTAGGGTCGGAAGG
>NW_017729032.1:173581544-173583583 GCF_001723915.1 Gavialis gangeticus
TTACCCCCTCGTCCAAGTCACTGATGAAGATGTTGAAGATTGTTCACTGTGCTGACCCTAGTGGAGGTTAAAAGTGGGATCAGTCCCAAACAAAAACTCCACTTCTCCAGTGGGCTGGTGAACTTCTACATAATGAACAAACACTCTTGGATAACCTCTCCCGAGGAGAATACCACTTAGAGGATGTTGGAAGATGAGCTACAGGACCAGTATATGAGTGGAGAAGAACCTGTAGCATTTCCTTCGTCTGATCCAAAAATATATATAAAGAGTATTTTCACCCATCTTGATTCAGAAGAGCAGAAGATTTTAGCAGGAGACCTGGCTTTTCAGACACTCTCTGAAACTATCAGAGAGAATGGAGGTGTAGTCACCATACTGGTGAACAGACAGCTTATTATATGCCAATGTGCTGCAGCTGTAGCGTCTTATCTTCTTGGCTAGGGACAGACATTACACATAAATTGGTTTAAGTGATCAGAAACTGATTTAAACCTGTAACAGAACATAAGTTCAGTGCACATACATAACCCAGTTTCAAAATACCTGAAACTGGTTTAAGATAAACCTGGTTAAATGTAGTATCAGACTTAACTGATTTGGGTCAAACAGTTTATGCAATGCCTGTCCCAGACCCCTTCCTGGTTTAACTTAAACCAGAGTCCTCCAGCATCTCAGATGCTTTGCAATCCTGGGATATGCTGTATGCTCCAGAGAACAGGGATGGCCCCACCCCTCTGCTCCCTAGCCAGAGCTCTGGCAGTCTGCAGGCACAGCAGGGTCTGCCTGGCATCCCCCTGCCCCACCCCGCATCGCCATTTGCTGCTCAAGCAGTGATCTCCCCACTCCCTCCTATCTCCCATGGTACAGAATCCAGCCCCATGGACCCTAGGCATGTGGTATGCTAGCTAACGCTGAGAGTTGTTTGTGTGCGTGTTTCCAGTTTCACTGGGACAGGCAAACAGAATGGTGTCTGCTTAGGGCTTTTTGGAGCTAATCATCAGGTCAGCTGGTAATGTCCCTCTGTTCCTTCCTTGGAAAAAGCTGTTTAAGAAGAGCTTGAACTAATGATAGAGGCTTTTGTTTTCTTGATGGGATGATAAATGCTGTGTTATCAGTCGCTGTTGGCTCCCTTGCATGTCAGGTTTGCAGACAATACAAAGAAGCACAGAAAGGGAGATTGAAAAGCTCAGTATCATCAACAGATGCATGCCCGTTTGCCTCATAGTGCTATACCAGGGCTGGCATCCAGCAACACTCCTGCCCCTTGAGCAGCTAGTGGAGAAAAGCCTGGAATGGTGCAGGCAGAGTGGGGTTTTACACCCCTCCCTAATCAGTGTGTCCTGCTGGGGCCTGGCCATCCCCCACCCCTCAGCTCAGCACTATAGCAGGCATGGGAGGGCTGCTCTAGCACCCCCTGGCTTGTAGCCTGAGCCACTGCAGGCATGTGCCTGCATTTTTTCAGTCCAGAGGGAATGTCTGTACAGTTCCAAACCAGTTCAACCTAGGCAGCTTTAGATTAACTTGCAAAAATTGAATCAATTCAGGCTCAGTCTTTTTGAATGTCTGTCCCTAGCCCTTATGTTACAGATGTGCATTAGCAACTTCACGCTTGCATCTGTTATACCCTTGATTAGCCTGCAAGTTCCTGAAGCAGTCTGAACAGACCTAAACCAATCCTGAAACAGGTTGCAGCTGCTGATCCCTGAGGCCACTCCCAGTCCCCTTCCTTTCCTTTGCTTTTTATACTCTGCACAAGTCCAACCCACCCCATTTGGAAACCTCATGTACATTATCTCTCTCAAGTGACTGTGGGTTAGTAAACTGAATCTTTCATAGATTCATAGACATTAAGGCTGGAAGGGACCTTGGAAGATCATCAAGTCCAGCCCCCTGCCCAAAGGCAGGAATTCAGCTAGGGTCATAGGATCCCAGCAAGATAAGCATCCAATTTACTCTTTAAGGTGTTCAATGTGGGTGCTTGAACCACCTCTGATGGCAGGCTATTCCAGACCTTGGGGGCTTGGACAGTAAAGAAA
>NW_017729032.1:173583681-173585274 GCF_001723915.1 Gavialis gangeticus
GTTAGGGCGGCTAGGAGCTGGAACCAACTTCCAAGGGAAGTGGTGCTGGCCCCTACCCTGGGGGTCTTTAAGAAGAGGCTGGATGCCTACCTGGCTGGACTCGTTTGAGTCCCGTTTCTCTTTTTGGGGTTTTTTGTTGTTCTCCCGCCCTGGCGGGGGGTCGGGCTAGAAGATCTACTAGGTCCCTTCCGACCCTTAATCTATGAATCTATGAATCTATGGATGCAACCCAGCATTTTGGTCACTTTACTAGCCGCAGCATTGCATTGAAGGCTCATGTCCCATTCAGAAAAATATTACTATTGTTAACTGCAATTGATGTTAGATTATACTGTAATATTATTGGATGCCAAAAGTTGGCATGTGATTCCCCCCCGAAAAAGAGGTAAATTTCAAGGAAAACTCTGCAACTAATTGATTTCCAGTTAGCACATGTAAAATAAGTCAAAAGAATCGATTTCAGAGTATTTTTTATCTAATTTACTTTATTCCTTGCTGGCTTGATTAGTTAGATGGTTGCATGAGATGCTACACATTGTGGGAAGAAATGTCTGTTGAATCATACAAGTGTAAAGAATAAAAAAGCATGTGCAATAACTGACAGCACTGCATGCTGAAACTGTTGAAAATCATGAATGATGCAATAAAGTGAGAATATCATGGCTGAGAATTAGTTCACAGGTTGTCCTATTAGCACCTTCTATATAGGAGAAGAACTGATTAGAACTGGAACTTTTCCTATGAGCTTCCACTAAATTAGAGGAAAGCAAAGGATAGTGGTAAAGTCCCAAGTAGCTGAGAGCAACCGTCCCTTCAGATTCATTTAATATAAAGTGTGCTGATTGGGAAGGAAAACCCACTCAAATAACATCTCTGTAATTGAAGAGCAAATCTTTCTCTGCAGCATACTGAAGATTTGATGGAGAGTGAGAGATTTGACACACAGACTGACTTAAAGAAAAGATGCTACTGCATAAACTAATTGGCCTGGTTTTTTTCCTGGGGGCCTGATGCCAAGCCACTGAAGCCCATAAAAAATGTCTCAATGACTTAGGCAGACTGTACATGAAGACCTATATGTAATAGCCTGCCTAACTGTTTTTTATTTAATACAGTAATGTGGAGAGGTAATATCCTATCCACCATTTGTGTTGAAACCTATTTTATCTACCCCATGACTAGAGGCATAACTGGTAGAGCTTACACTCTGTGGCACTGGAATGGAAGCAGGGGGGCTTTGAGGCTCCAGTCATGCAGTGTAGAGTGGGGTAGGATGCTGCTACAAGGGGAGGTGTCACTGCCAAGAGCTAGGTTAACTCTTTCCTGGTTTCTCAACACGCTGGAAGGGAGAAATTCACGCTAGAAGGGAGGAATAGGCTACAATCGGACCTAGACAGGTTACAGGGGTGGGCGGATGAGAATAGGATGGGATTCAACACTGACAAGTGCAAGGTGATGCACCTGGGGAGGAAGAACCAGCACCATACCTACAGGCTGGGGAACTCCCTTCTCGTCAGTGCAGAGGCAGAAAAGGATCTTGGAGTCATCATTGATGCCAAGATGAACATTGGCCGGCAGTGTGGGGATGCAGTC
>NW_017729032.1:173585811-173606402 GCF_001723915.1 Gavialis gangeticus
AGAGGGGACCAGCAGGCACTGGGGGAGTCCCTGTTCCCCCGTGCACTGCTAGGAGCAACTAGAAATAATTGTCACAAGCTGGCAGAAGGTAAATTCAGATTAGACATCAGGAGGTGCTATTTCACTGTCAGGGTGGCTAGGATCTGGAACCAACTTCCAAGGGAAGTGGTGCTGGCTCCTACTCTGGGGATCTTTAAGACAAGGCTAGACAATCACCTTGCTGGGGTCGTCTGACCCCAGTACTCTTTCCTGCCATGGCAGGGGGTCGGACTTGATGATCTGCTCAGGTCCCTTCCGACCCTAGAAACTATGAAACTTCTTTACTTACATAGTAAGTGAGGGGCCAGAGCCCTTAATCTGGAAGCAGCTGCAGCACAGGGGAGGGGGTTAATGTGGCTCTTAGTGACAGCACCAGACACCTCCCTTCATAGCAGTAGCATCTCCAATGGAGCAAGGGGGTAGGGGCTGATGAGAGGATTCCCTGCTCTGTTCTGTATGGCTTAAGCCTCCCCATTAAGCCTCCATTGTGGTGACCCCTGGCCTCCATTTTAGGGCCCCCCCAGTCACTTATATTTAGTTACTCTACTGTCTGCAACTATGGCTTGGAAAATCAGTTTGGTGTGAAATCACCCTACTGATTGTTAAACAAAAAAAAAAAGCAAAAAAAAGCAGAATGTTTCTACAAAAGTGAAAGAGAAATTGTCAAGTGAAATTTGAATTGTATAACAAAAAAACCCTTGATTTGAAACATATTTGTATCTAAGCTTTTCCATCTCCCTTTAACAAGCAAACTGCTTGTTACTTGCCCCGCAAAATTTTCAAGTAGTAAAATCTCCTTGAAAACTCTTGTGCTAGCTATATATCTAAGGCAAATAGATTACTGAAGTCAACTAAGATTAATCATGCGCTTTTCTCTGGATACCTGCTCAGTATTGCTAGCAATGCCAGTTTTTGTGGCTATTGACTTCAGAGCTGTTAGAACTGGATACAAAGTACAAGTGACAATGTTGTCCTCTAGTTGCTTGGTTGCAATTTTGGAAAAGAACAGAGACCTGTCATTACTGCCTATATGTCTCCCCTCTGCCAGCCTGTCATACCAGTCCAGTCTCCTAATCATCCAGTCCACCAGAAGAACTGGTCAAATTAATCAATTCAGGTTTCAAATAAAAAAAAAAAATAGACAAACCAAAAAAGGGAACTTTAAAACAGCATTATGTGTCCAAAGATTTAGAAACATCTCTCTGTGGTGAAACAAACAGCCGCCCTTAGAGCTTTCAATCCCTATTTATGCAAGTAATTCCACTGGTTTCAATTAGATTTCTCAAATGAGGCAGAGGGGCTTACCTGAGGAAGGTTGCAAGGCTGGACACTGGTATTATATCTTAGTTTACAGGGAGATGCCCTAAAAGACCAAAAAATAATCTCTCTTCTTAAATAAATAATCTTTTAAAACTGGCAGAGATACTTCCATACAATATTTACTCACACTTTTACCCAGTTCAATATTGAGTGAGATAAAATAATATTATACAAGAATCTGGGCTATTAATAAAAAGCTGATGTGAATATTTTATTGGTATCCTTACTTGAATAGACCCATATTTTATTTCTAGATTATAAATCATAGAATCATAGAAGTAGAGTCGGAAGGGACCTTGTAGATCTTCAAGTCCGACCCCCCACCTGGGCAGGAGAAAAACTGGGCTCAGATGATTCCAGCCAGGTAGGCATCAAGCCTCTTCTCAAAGAGCCCCAGGGTAGGAGCCAGCACCACTTCCCTAGGAAGTTGGTTCCAGATCCTAGCCGCCCTTACTGTGAAGTAGGAGATGGTCTACTAACAAGGGGTAAGATGTGAAGTGTCTCCAAGACAATGAACATGATAATGATCAATGAGAATAAAATGGATAGTTGAAAAGGCAATGGGTATGAGAGGGGGAGGGAGTGGCCTGGCCATGGTGGTTTAATACCCAACACCTTGGCCTTCCCAGCTTGGTTGCTCACCTGTCTGCTACCTCCCCAGCTGACTGCTCAGAGTGCACACAGGTGGCCAGAAACCTCCATCTAGGCCTAGCCATCCACCCACTCCCTGTTACTGGAGTGGCTGGCCAGGGTCAGCTGACTCTTCATCCCTTCCTGTATAAACCCCTGACCTTGAAGAGGAAGTGTGTGGACAGTAGGGCTTAGACCCTTACTTGGATTGCCTAGCTGGTCTTCATGGCTTGTGCCTCTACTGGTTCCCTGCTTGATCTCTTGGCTACCTAACCTGGTTCATCCTCTTACTCTGTGTTCTGCTTGACTTTGACTTTGACTTCCTGATTCAGCTTTCCCTTAGATCTGGCTCTCTGCTTGATCTCCTGGCTACCTGAGCTGACCTAGCTTGCCTTCTGACTCTGTGCTCTGTCTGACTCTCTGGTTTCCTGACTCAGCTTCTTGGACTGATTTTTGGGTTTCCTGGTATCTGGGTTCTGCTCACTCCTCTTACCCCAGTTGCCTCATCAAGTCCCAAGTGACCCCCAGACCTGGCTGCCTGTGATCTGGTGCAACAGGGGGTCTTGATGCAGTTGTTCGGGTGTGATGCTTTGATATTTTCAGCCAAATGGTAGCAGAGCTCAAAAGCCCATCTAACCTTCTGCTCTACCCGGTATCTTTCAAACTCTCCTTCAGCTTATTTCAAACTGAAACATCTCTTAGGGTCAGATTTGCCATACAGTGACTTTTAAATAACACTTTGCTGACTAAGAATGGGCCTTTTTGGCAGTTACTAAACACTTTTTGTTTAAAACACTTCCTTTCAGCAGATTTTTGATTTGACATGTTGCATGTGATGTCTGCTGAATCCTTCGCACACTGGCCAGAGCCTGTCTACTGTCATGAGAAATGATGTTTTTGGGACAGTCTGAGCTGAAGATATGGCCAGATGCGTACTGTGACTTGTATTACAGAAGACTGTTCCCTAACCAAACTGGGTGACATCCAAGTTCCTTGAATATTGTACCTTGGCTTTGCCAGATGTGTATATGCTAATCTAGCACTGATCACTGGTAAAATAATCAACACCCTGACACATTCATCACTTTATCTAGTGACCCCCTGAATGAAAGAGACTGTTCAGACAGTTCACATGGACTTTGTTAATACAGCACTAATAACTGAGCCCTTTACCAGAAAGAAATTCCCTTTGAGGATTAGAACTGAGAGATTGGAGAGAGAGTGGTTTTCTTGTGCGAAATGTGCCCCCACAGGTAATTGAGTATTTTTGTCTTCAGTACATTTCTGGTGTGCATTCATTCTGGTGTGCCGACCAAACAACAACTGCGCACCAGAATGAACGCACACCGGAAATCTATCAAAGACAGAAAAACCCAATTACCTGTGGGGGCACATTTCTCACACTACTCTTTTCACAGACAAGCCTATGAACTTCACTTCATCAACCTCCTGGATACAAAAAATCATGGACTAAATATAGACATTGGATTTATGATGCATTATAACCTGCCTGACAGCTGACTCCTCTGACTCCTTAGGTTCCTCTCTGCTATTTACCTGCTACATTCAACACCCGCCCCCCACAACCGCCTGTCTCTCACCCACTGACTCTTCAATTTACCTCTTTACTGACTGCCTTTCTTGCATGCAGACCAGCCTCTAGCTTCTTTACTATTCAATCCATCCAGGAAGAGCACACACCAACTGCATATGCTTCCTCAGTTTAAATACCCTGAGGAAGGGTATTTAAACCCTAAATCTTGCTACGAAGAATTCTTCCAACTATTGGAGTTGGTCTAATAAAAGATATCAGATTTATCCAATGAACCTTGTCTGCCAGTAGTTTATGCTGGCATTGCCAGTCATGGTAGTAAAGGATGCTTTAGTGACTGGTGAATTTGCTTTATAAATGGTGCAAATAACATAGGAAGAAGCGGAGAAAAAATTCATTTCAGATTATGAAAGAAGCTGTAGTTTATTTTCAACACGTTCAGGCTGAGACTTCCTTTGACATTTTTTTTCCTGCTGGCAGCTGAAGGTTAATTAAAAAAAGATGTTTTCATAATACAGGTTCCATATCCTGATATGAAATCTTGTCTGTACTCAACCTAAATGGTAAGCATTAGCCATTTAATACTAGAAAAAAATGTCCATAAAGTGTAGTTTTCAAAAGCACAGAAGACATGCCTTGTTATCCAAATGAACTATTTCACAGAGCTATAAAAGCTCATGATTGACACACACTTTGCAGTTTAGGGAAATATTATCCTCAGAAGCTTTAAGCAATACGACACTGAATACTGCACTGTAGAAATTTCAAGTAACAGAACTAATAGGCTTCATTAGAGGAGTATAGCATACACTGATCCTTTCTTGATCAAAAGAACAGCTCAGAAATACCTAGATGGAGGGATGATATTTTTTTTATTGGAAAAGCATTGCTAGTAAAGGCAACTGCCTTTTAGGTCTCACAGGTATTGCCCCCACAATGTAAAAGAGAAAGCAGACAAAAATCTTGAAAATACTGAGGCTGAGAAAGATCTTTGAATGTTGCCCAGCCTCTTCCCCTCCCTTTGCAAGTAGTCCTTGGAAGCCCTTTTCTCCACCTCAAGTTCCTTGGGCATACTGACATGTTAATACTTGTAAGAGGTGCTAAGCGGCTTCTAGCTTTGTTGCTGCAGCATGCTGCTTCCTTCACTAATGCGTGCCATTGTGTTTTTGCTGTCATTGAACAGACTATGACTCACTGCCACAAAGCAGAGTAGAAGTGGCACATTAATATTATGGTGCACTGAGGTAGAGAAAGGAGTTATCTTTTTAATTAAAATTCAGTACCCTTTTCATAACGATTGTTAACATTACTATTCATTTGCAGTTCTAATTACGGGAGTATCTCAGCATCGATGATATTTTTTTGGCTTCTCCATAAGTACATAGACCTCTTTTTTTGCAGCTTTTAACTCTGAGAACATCAAAGATTTTTTCTTAAAATATAGTGATAATCCTTCTTGATCACAAATAAGTTAAAACTCTGTATCCCCAAGGGGAAAGCAGCCTAATAAGATATGTAAGAGTGGATTTATCTCAATGTAGTTTTCAATCAGTGAAACCAGCACTTTCATTTCAGTAGAGGATGACATGATAGTATTTTAGGATGACAACACATTTAAACAATTGGATGTTGCAGCTGTTCAGGTGAAATTTCAGTCATTTTCTGGATAAAAAGTGAAAAATTGTTCTCGGATATTATTAACTTTACATTCAGTTGCTCTGACTAGCACACTCTCTGGAGTACTTTTACTCAGCTTATTTTAGTACACAAGTCTGGCACATCTATTTGTGGCTGAATCTCCTAAACCTCAGTTATATTATCTTCTGGCATTAGCCCCTTTGAAAATAAATAACTACTATTATATTTCAAAAGAACATTCATCAGCTCTAGAATAAATCAAGGCAGTTTCCTTAGATATCATATGGTTTGCACAATTTTAATAATGTGAATGTTGATTTATTTTGTTTGAGTTATTCTCTTGCATTATAGAGAGAATAAGAACAACATTAGAATAATTTCACTTTCTAATCCACTAGATATATACATCTCATTGAGTATTTCATTCTTCATCTTTTCTTCTTAGTGTGATCTCTCAGTCTCTGTTTTATTTATTTTTTGTCTTAAAAAGGTCTAGTGACAAATTAGAATAGGAGAATGCGAAATTATTTTCACTTTAGTAATTTGAAGTGTCACAGTTTGTTTTAAAAAGTTTGATAGATGAATCCTTTATGCTTCACGTATTTGCATTTGGAAATGTTAACATGTCCTGTTTTGTTTGCCCTCAGAATCTGAGCATTAGCTGGATTGCTTTCATCCTTAGATTTTTCCTTTCACCCTGTCATTTTGCAGTACACATTGACCTACAGCTTCCTCCCCCTCTCTTGATTTGAATTACATGAAACAGACTATTACCCATGGAAAGGTTATTACAGTTACTTTATACAAGCCACCCCTATCCTTCTGTAAAATGCAGCTGATGTTGATCCATGAAATGAGTGGCAGGGGTGTCCTCTCTCATGCATGTCCTGTCTATTCTGAATCATAACTTTGATAATGCCTAAAAAGAGACTCAGAGCAGAAAACAGCAAAGGAGACTAGTCAGTCAGTGTGTTTTTGGTGTGTCATATTATTTTCTTCGTACACAGATTCTGAAGTCAACCTAAGGGGCTTGCATATAAATGTGGAATTGTAAAAATGCTTTAACAGTGGGCAGGAAGGCATAACTGGTTTGGGTTAGAGCAAGAACGAGGCTTAGGATTTGGGGTTTCAGTGATGACTTTTCACTGATTTATTTCATGGCCTCTAGAAAGTCAGGGGGGCATTTTCAGAAGGCTTTGGGACCTTGGGTGTGTTGGTTTCAGGAGATCCCATGTGACATATCTTGAGACTGATTGATTTACTCAGAGGTGCTGAGTACCTGCATTTTCCATGGATTTCATATGGAGGCAGTAAATGTTATGGCTTAAAATCAGACTCAGGTGTCTTGATTTAGTTGCCCAAAATCAGAGGTTATTTTTGACAATTTTGGCTTTAACTTCACTGGGTCAGATCCTTTTCCATTTGCAGCCCAGGTACACCCAGGGGGTGTGCCCTGTCCTCCAATGGAAGGGATGGTGGTCAGGCAGGGTGCTGAGAGAGGGGCCTGCCACCTGGGAGTTGTTCCCTCTCCTCTCTACAGAGCCAGGCTGAGACCAAGCACTTAACTATATACAAATTGACAGCTATAATAAATAAATATAAATAAGGAACATTAAATATTTACAGTAAAATTAACATGTGACACTACATGTGACACTGCATATAATAACTTGCAATCAACGTATAATACCACTTCTAAGGACTATAAAAACATAAACCGGGTGACTCACAGCATATACAATAATTAGCCCCCCCTACATGAAACAGGCATTAACTCATTGAAACAGGTAAGTCAAGGCATCAACACAATAAAAACATACAGGGATCAACTTAATTAACCCAGGTAAATTCAGATAACAATACCATAATCATACACAGGCAACAATACAGGTATGTTCCAATAATAGGCAATAAGCATGTATAGATAATAAAGACAGATACACCCATATAAACTCCGTTAAGGAGTACCCATAACTATATTAACCTCTTCAACAAGCAACAACAACCACCACAAAATAAAGAGTGCACTGAGCACCCCACATGGTGCTCCCTGGAGCTCCTCCCCTTGAGGGCCCCGGGATGTGGATGTGCCCCCCCAAAGTAGAGGAGGGTGGAGGTTGCAGACCCTCCTCTCCCAAAACTGCTTCCCCCACAGGACCCTCTTTCACAGCAACTCATGCTCCTGCTCTGAAGCAGACAAGGATCGTCCCCTGGTGGCCAATCCCATGAGGGCCTTTCTCCAGGGGTGCATCTGGCTCCTCTCGATAGCCCGGTGCCCTGCACTGGCCATCCAGGGCATTCCCACAGGAGCCGAGCCTTTACTGGCTCCAGTTCCCCAGCCTCAAACTGGGGGTTCTTCCCTTTCCCAGGTCCTGCTCTGGGCACTGGGGCTCTTTTAGTTTAATCTGGAGCCACATGGCAGGGCTCCAGTTACTCAGCCAAGAGCCAGGGCTAACTTGAGCAGGCTCGAGCTGCTCCCAGGTCTGGCTCTCTGTGCGCTGATCCACGCACTATCGAGGCTCAGGTGGGGTCCCAAGGACAGTTGTCTTCAGAGCTCCTCTCTCCTCGCTGTCCCTCATTGTATCTCTTCCTCCACAGCATGCTGAGCATGGTCCCCTTTATATACTTTTCAGGGCTCTGCCCCTAAAGCCTTCCGGACCTGACAGTGTTGCAGTCTACAGTCAGGTTTGTGGAGGTCCTCTCCCCCTCCCCTCAGGAAAGGGGCATGGCTTCACTCCTCCAGCTGTTGAGCAAGGGGCATGGCTTCACTCCTCCTGATTGGTGGATGGGCTCCACCAATCAAACAGCTGACTCTCGAGCCTGGGACCCAACCTACGCTCCAAGAGGTAAGCCTGCTACACACCTATTAGGCACTTGAGTGGTCTAAAGTGCCTAAGTGTGATCCTATTCTGCCCTATTTCACCCTGTAAAACAGTTAGCACAAAGGGTGGATGGATTCTCCTCCTTACGCATTACACTAATTACGTGGCACTGTAAACTACATGGAACTGCATATTTATGAAGCTCAAATTCTGTATTCCTGAGAGGCCTATAAGCTCTTCTCCAAGAAGTATCTGTGCTTCCAGAGGTTGGGTGAACATTACAAGCTCTATGTAAGCTAAATGTCAGTGTCCTACTCTAACGCCATCCAAAACATTAGATTGCTGAAAGTTGAAGGCAGGTGGCCAAATCTTAATCCTAAACATGGAGTTAGACTGTGGCAAGAATTTTACCCAGTACTTCTACAATACTGGCTAGCCCATTAAAAAAAACCCAGAAAGATAAAGGGAAGGCAGAAACGATGGAATCCATAATGGCTTTGGTGACCCTCTGATCAACTTTTTCCAGTGTGGGGCCCAAGATTGGTGAGGGCTCACCAGTGCTGAATAGAGTGGAAGAATCATTTCCCTTGATTTGCAAGTGGCACTCCTGTTAATACCACCCAGTGTGCTGTTGGGCATTTTTTGCAATAATAGCACAGTGTTGGCTTATATTCAGCTTCTGTTCTACCATAATACTCAGGTCCTTTTCTGGGTTCTGCAGCCTAACCAGAAAAAGACTAAGTTGCAATACCTGTTTTTGTGCCCACAGTTTCCAGCCCATTTTTGTGTATACAGATATTCTGTCCCAGGTGCAGGACTTTGCACTTGTCCTTGATGAATCTCATCTGGCTGATTGTGGGCCATTTCTCCAGTCTATCCAGGTCATTCTGGATCTTAGCCCTGTGCTCCTGAGTATCTGCAACCTAACCAAACCTGGTGGCATCCACACATTTGCTAAATGTGCACTCCATACTGGCTGTTCCGGATCACTGTGTTCTTCCCTACATGCTTTACAATAGATTCCTTGAGGACCTGCTTCATAATCTTTCCAGATATTAAGGTCAGGCTGACTGGTCTATAGTTCCCTAGATCCTTTTCCTTCCTTTTCTTAAGGATGGGCACTATGCTGGCTCTTTTCCAGTCATCCGTGACCTCATCAAACTTTTACAAATTCTGAAAGAGGATAGCCAATGGCTCTGAAATTACCTTAGCCAATTCCTTCAGTACCCTCAGGTGCAACCCATGTGGCCCAGCCAAACTGAAAGTGTCTAGTTCATCTAAGTCATTCCTACCCTGTTCTGCCATTACTCTTAAGCTCCTTGTTTCCTTCCCTACCTTTGCTGCCAACTGTCGCAGACTCTGATTGGGCAGGCCAGCCTGAGTTAAGCACTTCTACAGCCAGACCTGCTGTAAACCTCAGCTAATGAACTCTGCCTGTTTAGAAGCAGTGAGCATCCTGATTAGCCGCTGGGAGCACTGCCTACCCATTTAGCACTAGCTGGCACCCTGAGTTTGCCGGCCAGTCAACAGTTCTGACCCAGTTATGCTGTGACAAGCTTCTTGGCTCTTGCACTCTCATTTGCCTGGTCCCTGATCCTGGTTTTGACTTATTCCTGGACTTTGGTTTTGGATTTTCCTGTGGATCTGTTTCCTGGTTCTTGGTCCTAGTTTGCCTCTGCTCTTAGACTTCACCCTGTGGATTATCCCTCAGATTATATCTGGTCCCTGAATCTTGACCCTGGGCTGTGTTGTGGACTCAGTCCCTGGATTTCCCTCTGAATTGGCTCCCATCCTCTGAGCCAGCCCCAGGCCCCTGCTTTCCATCAGCAATCTAACCATTAGGCTAGACCACCTACACCCTGGTCTCTTACACTGAATGCACTCAGCATCTAGTAGCTGCCCTTAATTGTGAAAACTGAAATTAAAAAGGCATTAAATACTTCAGCTGTCTCTGAATCATCCAGAAATATATTGCCTTACACCTTCAGTAGGGGACCTATGATTTCTCTGGTCTTCCTCCTAATTCTGACATGCGTGTAGTGTCCCTTTTTGTTGCCTGTTATGTCCCTTTCAACTGCATCTTAAATTGCACTTTGGCCTTCCTAATTTTCTCCCTGCATGCCTATGCAATACTCTTATACCCTAGTACTATGACCAAGTGTCCACTCTTTATAGGATTCCTTAGTTTCAACTTATTGAAGAGATTGCTGTCTAGTCAGTTTGGTCTTCTGTTGCACTTCCCATTTTCAGTTGCATCAGGATGATTTGCTTCTGCACCCTTTAGAGAGCCTCCTTAAAGTTCAGAAGAGATACCTGTACTCCTTTTCCCTTCAGACTTGCCTCCAGGGTATCCTGCCCACCAGTTACCTGAGTTTGTTAAAGTCTGCCTTTCTGGAGTTCAGTTTCCTCATTCTTTTTGTTCTCCTTCCTTCCTTTGGGATCTTGAACTCTATCATTTCATACAAGTCTACAAAACAGCACTGGAAGCCAAGGAAGAGTTTTTAGGCCAGTGGTAAAATGTATAAAATACAAAGGAACTGCAAGGCACTTGGAACTCTCTTACAGGAGGGTGGGGTGAGGCTGAGGAAGGAAATAATATTTTGCGTCTGGAAGTGAACGCAGCATATGGAACAGAAGTTGTCAAGGAGACTCTCTGTAGCAGAAAGATGACAGCAAAGGAAGCGGGTTGGAAGAATCTGATTCATTATTGTATAAAAGATGATGAGTACAAAGTTATCCAGTAGGGAGGTTTTACATCTTCCCATGACATGCCTAGTACTGGCCATCTTTGGATACAGGATACTGGACTAGATTGATTGTTATTCTGATCCAGTGTGACAGTTCATACTGAATGTTCTTATGTTCCTATTTTGAAATGAAGTTTCTAATTCCTTCTTTGAATTTTAGTGATTGTATAAGGAAATTTAGCTTTGCCCTTGTGGTTTATAAGATAAATAGAGTTCTTCCCCAGGAATATACTTTTATAATTCAGATACCCATTATTTTATGTACTACCTGTACATGTGTATAACATATGTATGAAATCAAGCCCAAGTTACTAGGTCTGTACAGTAAGATAAAGAGCTTAAAAAAGACATAAAAAAGAAATGCAAGAGGCACTATATTATTTAGCATAATGCTACATTGTTATGTAACATCAGGAATTAGAGTAATCAATGGCATCTAATATTACTAACAGATTTCTTTAAAGCAATACAGAGAAAACAGAAAAGAAGAATTGTGAGCTAATTAAACTAAAATGAATCCTGCAGAAGCTGTTAGCAACCTCTTAAAATGTTATTGTAGCTCTTCATTTTTAAAGATGTGATAGTTATTGCACAGCTTTGGTGCAGCCTTTAACAAAATTATGTTTTTAAGAAGAGGGCCCTAATAAAGGTCTGTTCTGTTTCACAGTTCATGTTTTATTGCAACGTCAGCATTTTATTTAAAAAAGTCATTAAGTAATACTACCTAGTAAGCCTCCTTTCCTTTCCAGCAAACTAGCAGACTGAATTGTATTGTCCAGAAATGGGTTAAGCAATGTGCCTAATGTCTGTTACGCATTGTTCCATCTTCTCTGTCTCTCCCCGCCCTCTACCATCACGTGTAGTAATTCCCCTAAAATGTTCAAGTTAAATATAATACCGTCTCTGAATACCATGGCTCAAATCCAAACTCAGCTTTAGATAGGAAAGTTAGCCGAGTAAGTTGCATTTTGAGCCAAACACCCAGATTTTCGACCCTGTTCCTCCTTAAGGCATGTTTTATTTCTTTTTGCGTAATTCACAAAAAAAACAGAAGAGAAGTTGGTCTGCTGATGGCAGTGATCCCTCACGGTCGAGGATGATCAGTCCCATGGATCAAGTGAAGGGTTGTAAATGAGGCCAATCCTAGAGCTGCAGACTTTGGCAGATGCCACAGGTGTTGTTAAAGGAAAGGGTTGGACCATAGATTTCTCGGGCTTGTTTCCTCTCCTTCCATTTCTGTTGTTTTTCTGGCTCCGGGGCGAGACAGTTTTCCTCAAAGTCAGATGTACCTTCTCTCACTAGGGGTTGCCATGTAGCTCTATCCTGGGCTAGTTTTTCCCAGTTTGTGATGTCAATGCCACTCTTTTTAATTCTCACCTTGAGGGTGTCCCTGAAGCATTTCCTCTGGTGGAAGGCTGGCTAGACTTCAAGTGGCATGCGGTGGCTGGTAGAAGTGGTGGCAGTGCATGGTGGCACAAGTGGAAGCAGTGGGTGGCAGTGGTGGCACGTGGCAGTGGAAGAATTGTGACTCCCTTTTAAGTTGCTTATGAGCCCCTGTGGGGGGGGGGGTGCGATTCACAGTTTGAGAACGCCTGCCTTAACCTATAGACTGTTTAACTAAAATGGCGAAGGCCTGCCTTTGTCCTCCCGTGTCAGACTGCTAGGCCTTGTTTTTTCAGGAACTTACATGGAGTTAACATGGTTTTCTGTGTGAAATAGAATTTTGTATATATGTATTTATTATGCTGTTGTTTTTTACAAAGGGTTCAGGACAGCTTACTATAAAAGGAAAAATAATTTACAAAAGCAGAGCATAAAAAAAAGTCCTTATGCAATGTTCCAATTTAGCCTTGTTTGCCAAATGCAGGATCATCTCAGAACATGAGTGGCTTGTGTGGGTCCCTTGAGAACCTGCTGAGAAAGGTAAGGTGAGCTGTTCAGGAGGAGTAGAATGTAAAATCTAGTAAGTGGCCTATAATGCCACTTATGCAGCAAAGTTCAAGTGCTACTTACCTACCTAAAAGGAATTAGATTTGGGCATATATGTTTATATAAGTGAAGATAAGATCAAATAAATGTGTATTGTAATTGGATTTAAAAGACGTGAGGTTTAGGGTGATTGTCTAAGATCTAAATATCAGTTGTAATTGTTCCATGGCATGGGAAAGGCCCCAAGGAAATTGTTTCCTTCAGTGGTGATTCCAATGCTTCCAAAGGACAAATTCCACTGTGTCTGAATAGTTAAGCTATCAAATATGCCTATAAAATTTCTTCTCTTGGAATTTTAGGTGATCTTTTACTAACCATCAAATATTTTGCAGATAAAGGCAGAAATCTTTTTCTTGACTCTGTATTGTTTGAAAAGCCAACATAAAGCGTGAAGGACAGGTGTGATATGCACATGGTAGCTGTGTGGCTAAGGAAGCATGATGCAGCATTCTGTACTATTTGGAGTTTGCGAAGGGCTGATAGCCTCATGCTCAGGTAGAACATCCATGAAATGACAAAGGTGCGTATGGCTGAAACCAGCTCGCTTTTCCACCACTATTGCATGGTATCCCCTTGACCACTGAAGATGATGGAACATGATACTGATATGTACAAGATCTTAGTAATAGTGAGTTGTCTGGGGGCTCTCACAGACAACTGGCTTGCTTGACCAGTAGGGAGTACACATCCTTTTACAACCATGCAAGATTAAGTTGGCTATGTACTGCAACGTGCCAACCAACATAACCTCTGGTTTCCTCAAGCTCTGATTAAAACTGCTGTTCCCCATCTGTGCACTGATCTTCTCCAACTGCTACATAAGCTTAATGGTAATGTGCTCGTATACAGAAAGAAGAAGCAGTATGTCACTACATATTTTTGTCCCTTACATCCATGTTGTTTCCCTACGTTTTCCAAGAGTTGTGTGTAGTTGTTGAATACAAACTTAAACAAAATTGATTCTTGTGGGGATGCATCTACCTCTACACTAATGAATAGTCTCCCACCATTAGTTTTTGGATGTGTCTCTCCAGAAAGATCTCAAACCACCTTCACTTCACTCTGTCACTATTGTTTCCTTCAGTGATATATCATGATCTGCTGATTGTACTGGAACCTGCAGAAAAAACAAAGAGGAGGGATGTCTGTTTTTTGTCTGTCGACAGCTGAATATCATTAACTCATAGTTATTCCACTACAATTGATTAATTCTATGTCCTAGGCTGAATCTAGGTTGTCCAAGATCTAGCGTAAGGTTGGGATATAACATTTTTATAGTTTCTTTATGAAATTTTTTAGATTACATAGATTACAGTTACCACCTGGAAAGTTCATCCTTACTTGTATTAAGCAACCATTAACAACTGGAAGGTTAATGAAAGAGATTAGCCCCACATAAATGGCTAGGTTTGATTGCTGTCAGTAGTAGCAATTCAGTTTCCATTATTTTCACCAATTTAATCACAGATGGTGCAATCATCTGCACCATAAGTTTCATATTGTTATTCAACTTATCAGTCAGGGATTTATTTTGTTCACTGACTCCAATTTTTGTTTTGAAAAGAGCAACAACAAAACCCTTTAAAAATAATTCCACTGGTTTGTATCTTTGCTGTCAAAGGTGACCACCAAGCAAATTCCTATTAATTTCTTATGTTAAAATGAAAAAAACAAAGATAGCACTTAAGATGATAAACAGTACTATTGCACTTATTTAAAACTCCTAGAATATAATGCAAATGGACCTAATAAAATGGCAGGTTTGGTCAAAGTAAGACAGTCCTTTACTATCTTTCAGAAGGAACCATGATTAGTACAAATGATTTGCTGATTTGCTATACTTACATAGCAGTTAATCAGTGCACAGAGTAAAAGGTTGTTTCAAAAGTGCTGATTAAAAATGAGAAGAGTTTTCAGTTGTCTGATTTCTTGTTAACTTTGCTTTTCTTATTCCTTTCTGTAAGTTGTAAGGCACTGTACTTGTGGGACTTCCCTTAACATACCAGCTCTAGTAACAGGTGTTTTTATTTCTGATTGGATACAGTACTGAAAATAAAAAAGCCAAAATAAATATTTTTTTAAACAAGGCCAAAGTCAACATTTTTTCTTGTGCAAAGAAGGTAAAGATCCAAGCCAGGATAGTTTGTTGAATCATGGCTTGGTGCCTTTCAGTGGAAAATATCTCAGTTCAGGGCTGCCTGCCAAAGGATTAGGGCAGCAACAGTAGTCATCCTTTGCCCACATAAGCACCGTAGCCCATTTGCTATTTCAGGAAAAAATAATTGATATCCAGATATTTGAGCATTTGATTAATAATGGAAAAGGCATTCCCTTGGATGTGTGTCCCAGCCACCTGCGGAGGGTTTAGATTGAGAGTGTGGTCGGGGGTAGAAAGGTAAGAAAAAGTTATTGACTTAACAAAAACACAACTATGCGTGGTAACAAGACAAATGACGACAGACAAAAGCAATTCACATCGATAACTTATCAGCAGTCCTTCTGATGCCTAATACACAGCAAGTTCCTCTTTCCACAAAGTTCAGTGAAGTTAGGCATCCCCTAGCAATGCTGTCAAGGTGTACCGGGAAGGACCCTGTAATGCAGTTCTTGGGCTCCTCGAGGTCCACAGGCCCACTGATCCAGGCAACAGCTAACTAATCCTTTTCACAGAGCTGCATCTTCCTTCTGAATGGTTTCGAGATATTCCAGCTAATTTATAGCTTCTGAAGGACACTGATAACATATGACTACTTAGATTCCTTTTTCTTCAACTGCCCTTAGACTGACCAATAGCAGTACAAGCCTTGCATTCCTTTGATAAGGTAATTTTAACTGCGCCACAGGGCCTTACTACTTCTAGGCTTTGCTAAATTTACTGGGCCTTACTTTATACAAGGCCTCACTACATCTTAAACTATAATTAGGCTTTTAGCAACAACTTAAAGCTTAATATCTAAACAAATACAGAAAAACACTTGGTCTAATCTTCATAGAGCCTTCAGCAAGTACCTTTATCACACAGACATACTTTTCAGCTGCCACAGACGTGTTCACCTGTTCCTATAGATTTTCATAAAACCATCTGTGAAGGTCATCTTTTCGGCTTTCACTTTTTTTCTGCTGCCCCATTCCTGGTTCTGGCCACTGCATATTACACATATGTATATGAATTACAGCAACTGTAATTGTGAAAAAAATCATGGCTGGGGTGAAGGAGAGGACTATTTGCTCCTCCCCTGAAGTGGAGGGTATATTAGAATGGGAAGTGTGCATGTATTTTGTGTGACTGCTATTATAGGCAAAGACCATAATAGGGGTGAAGGAGAGATCTTTCAGCTCCTCTCATGAAGCAGAGAGAACACCAGAGCCCTTCTGAGCAGTACCCACTAAAAGCTGGGGGGTGCATTGCACATGTGCTTTGTGCAGTGCTGCACAGTCAGATGAGGCCAAGTGCCAGGTGTGGCATTGCAAATGCTACCGCCCAGCTGTCAGCCTTCCAGGGCCCCCACAAAGCAATGCTGGGATTTTTGTGGCACTGAAAATGTATCTGGAATTTGTAACACTTCAGTGAATGCTGATCCATACCTGTAAGCTGAAAGATGGTTAGCCATGTTAGTCTGAAGTTAGGCAGAAATGAGGACAGGTGACATCTTAAAGACGAACTCATTCAGAGGATAGTGATCTCTCATAGGCATATGCTAAGAATTTGGCAAAAAAGGCTATACCTGATGCTGGCCAAATGCAGCTCAAGATCCAACCCTTGGTGAATATTGGAGTCAAAAACAGGCTGAGGTTGAGGCCTTTCCACCCATCTACTTGAAATAATCCATAATGAAGATCTTCCCACAAAAGTGAGTGAATGGATTTGGATTCAGGAATCATTGTAGAGGTGATATCTTTTATTAGACTAACTGGATTTTTGCAAAAAAAAGTCCTTATTTGCAAGCTTTTGGGCACAAACACCCTTCATCAGGCATAAGAGAAAAGATTATAAAAGTTCTCTTGGGTAGAAATGAAAGTTCATATTTCATAGGAGAGTTGAAGGTGTGGTAAAATCTCCTGGATTTTACCTGGATGGATTTGAGAACATAAAGTAAGGGATGTTGTCTTCAAATCAAGACATACATGATTTGACAAGGACTTACAACAACCTGTTGTCCATAATTATCAGTGCCCCTCAATCTTATGCTCTTGCTACAGGTCATTATGGTTTACTGATTATGACAGCTGGAGTGAAGGGAAAAAAGTTCACTGATAGACCAATCAAAGGAAGAACAAAGAGTGTTTTGTGCTGTTACATCCTGATGATGGAAACCAAGATGACAGCGTTTTATTTTTCTTTTTTTCTGGCTTAGTCCCAACCAGAAGAACAGTCCTGGGTAGAAAATTGTTCTAATTCCAATTGTTTTTCTCATCAGCCTACAATGAGATCTTTTTACAACAGGAGATGCTTGCCTCAGGTACTGATGAAAAGAATTGGGCTTAGGTGATTAATCTCAAAGTAGCCCTGGGGGCATTGACAAGATTCCAGATACTTCATATGAGCTACCATGAATGCCATGTCTGTGCACACCAACATCCCTCATGAGGATGGATTACAAGCCATAATGAACATCATCCTTGACAAAAAAAACCCCTTGCTTCTGTTTCCATTAAGTTCCCCTGCTTTGTCTTCTCACACAACCTTTTCAGGTTTGCTGACTCCCTATACCTACAAACAAGTGGTACTGCCATGAGCACATGTATAGCACCCTAGTATGCCAACAACTTTATGACAGACCTTGAAGTTAACTTCCTTCACAGCTGCCCTCTCATTCCCCTGGCCTATCTCAGGTACATTGATGACATCCTCATAGTATGGACACATGGGAACATCTGAGAACATCCATGCCTACATCAAAATAACTCTGAAATATTCTGTGCATGAGATTAATTTCTGAGACACTACAGTGAAGGTTTGCAGTGGCCACATCACCACCACATTGTATAGGAAGCTTACTGACTGCCACAGCTACCTTCATGCCACCAACTTTCATTCTAAGCACACTACTAAATACATCATCTATAGCCAAACTGTTACAACTGGATCTGCTCTGATCCCACTGACTGGAATGAACTCCTTAAGGATCTGAAGCAGGGTTTCCTACAATTCCAATACAGCCCCAAAATTGTAGCCGTTCAAATCAACTCAAAGCCGGACTCAGACATGCTACAATATCAACCCTGGGACAAGGGCAACAGAATCCCTCTATTGTCACCTACAGCCCCAATCTTGAATATGACATATTAATGACCTCCAACACTGGAAAAGGATGACCATCTCAAGGTAGCCTTTGGGGACATACATGTCCTGGTTTACAACCAGCTCTCCAAACAGCATCTCTCAAACAACAAAGTAATAAACTCCCATTCTCACCAAGGCACCAGGCTTTCAGCCAGATGCCTGCCATGTCCCCACATAAGTACAGATCTACTCTGGACCTAATAACAATGATTATAACATACACAGTTAATTCACCTGAGACTCTACCAACATCATATACACCATCACTTGCTTACAATACCTGTCTGCTCTCTACATCAGGCAGACTGGGTGATCTCTATATGTAAGAATGAGCAAACACCGATCTGACATCAACTACAAAAAGACACAAAAGCCTATGGCAGAACACTTGAGCCTCCCTGGACACATCATCGCTGACCTCAAGATTGCTGTTCTAGGTGAAAAAACCCCAACTTTTAAAAACAGTTTGAACAGGAAATTGTGGTACAAATAGTCATCCACAAACTGGACAGTGTGAAATATGGTTTAAAAAGTGACTATAGATTCTCATCATTACCTAGATTAGCTTTTGTGATCCCTTTGTTACTATAGGTTAAATGCTTGTTTGTTTGCTCCTAGCACTGCCCGCTCTCCCTTTTCTCTCTCTCTCTCTCCCCTGGCTTTGCCTTTTGTATACTAACTTCTCTTTCCTTCTTGTACTCTGTTTTCTGCACACCCTTTCAAAGATCCTGATTAAGTGAGTTTCAGTCCTCAAAAGCTTATGTTCTCTCGCTATATCTTATTTAGTTAATCTATGCAAGTGCCTTGTGACTGACTTTAGACCAATATGGTTAACTACCTCTCTCTGGGAGAAGTAAACAGGCATTGTGTCTTTTTGGATTAGATTTGCCCATATTTCACCATCTATATGTAAAGAGTGCATTTTACTCAAGAAACTGCAAAACTAATTTAGAGCAATGAAAATGGTTCTGGAGCTGGGGCATACACATGACTTATGAGGAGAGGCTGAGGGAGCTGGGTTTATTTAGTCTGCAGAAGAGCAGACTGAGGGGGATTTGATAGCAGCTTTCAACTATCTGAAGGTTGGTTCCAAAGAGGAACTGGAACTAGACTCTTCTTAGTGGTGACAGATGACAGAACAAGGAGCAATGATTTCAAGTTGCAGCAAGGGAGGTTTAAGCTGGATATTAGGAAAAATATTCTCAGTAGAAGGGTAGCGAAGCACTGGAATGGGTTACCTAGAGAGGTGGTGGGACCTCCATTTCTGGAGGTTTTTAAGGCCCAGTTTGACAAAGCCCTGGCTGGAATGATTTAGTTAGGGATGGTCCTGCTTTGAGCAAGGGGTTGGACTAGATGACATCCTGAGGTCCCTTCCATCTCTAATTTTCTATGATTCTATGACTCTTACTCTGTTTTCCTGTTTAAAACCAGAAAAGACTTTAGTGATTAAGGGAATGGACACACAGCATGTTTATACTGATGTAACATACATCAGTTGGCATGTTATAGTAAGTTATACCAGTATTTGGAGGAGAAGCCCACCAGCTCTCCCAAACCTGCTGCCTGCATTAGGCAATATTACAGTGTCTCTTCATATGGTGGGAGGAAGCGAGGAATACTTTATTTGTACTGAGCAAAAGACTTTCCTAGAATGAAGTTGATTGTAACTGGACACACACAACCTGGTGTAATTACACCAGTGTGCAATTAATTTTATTTTAGACTGTAGTGACTCACTGGCCATGTCTACACAAGATGCTGACTGGTAGCTCATTACCACTGCACAGTAGCATCACATGGTACAAAGCATGACGTGATGCTACTGCGCAACAGTAATGAGCTACTGTGCAAACAGCATCACCAAAAAGCTATTTGGGGATGCTTGTGGCAAAGTGGGACTCCCCGCCTAGCCACAGTGCTAGGTTCCCCACTTGCCTTTGGGCATGCCTCCCACCTGATTCATCTGCCACATCTTATTCTTATTAGTTAGGATGTTAATTAAGCAGGAGGCTGCCCATTTTATGCCCTGATGCCAGGGGGCACTATTTGTGGCTCTGAACCTCCCCTGCACTGCAGCCCATGCCTTGCAGATGTTAGTCACACCAGCCCCACAGTGGGCTCCAGAATCCTCCTATCAGGACCCCTTTTTGATCCCTCCACTCAGGCAGCCTACTCCGCCATCATCTGGGCTGCCAAGCGCCCTGTAGCTATCTCCCCTCTCGGGCATGGTCTCCCTGGGACCTTCGGCTGCCTTACCTCCAAGGCCAGGTGGGACCCCAGGCCCTCAGCTCTGGGCGTCTCTTGCGGTGGGCCCCTGGCCCCTTTGACCATTCTGATCCTGGCCCCAGCATTGACCAGTCAAGGGGTATTTTACCTTAGGCCTCTGCCACTAGCCCACCCTTTCTCTGGGTCTGATTTCCTGGTTCCAGGAGCTGGGGTACCTCAACCACGACTGGTGGTCTAGGGTCTTACAGGGGACTCTCACTCCCCCCCTCCTGGAGCAGCAGGTCATGGTGCTACTTAAGATCTTACTTTTGACTCACACTCAGCCTCCCAGCAGTGGAGGACTT
>NW_017729032.1:173607197-173607681 GCF_001723915.1 Gavialis gangeticus
TCTGGCATTGGCGGCTCACGTTCATCTTGGGGTCAGTAATGACTCCAAGATCCTGTTCTGCCTCTGTGCTTTCAAGAGGGGAACTCCCCAGCCTGTATTTATGCTGTGGCTTCCTTCTCCCAAGGTGCAGCACCCTGCATTTGTCTATGTTGAACCCCATCCTACTCTCATCTGCCCACATTTGTAGTCTGTCTAAGTCTATTTGCAGCTTCTCTCTCCCTTTAAGTGTGTTCACGTCGCCCCACTTCTTAGTGTCATCAGCAAACTTTGACAGTGTGCTTTCCACCCCCTCGTCCAAGTCACTGATGAAGATGTTAAACAGTGGGGGCCTGAGGACTGAGCCCTGGGGGAACCCACTGCTGACATCTCACCAGGTTGAGTACAACCCGTCCACCACTACTCTCTGGGTGTGCCCCATCAGCCAATTTTTTATCCATCCAGTTGTGTAGGCATCAATGCCACAGTCACTTAATTTATCGATGAG
>NW_017729032.1:173612681-173613637 GCF_001723915.1 Gavialis gangeticus
CACCTGATTCATCTGCCACATCTTATTCTTATTAGTTAGGATGTTAATTAAGCAGGAGGCTGCCCATTTTATGCCCTGATGCCAGGGGGCACTATTTGTGGCTCTGAACCTCCCCTGCACTGCAGCCCATGCCTTGCAGATGTTAGTCACACCAGCCCCACAGTGGGCTCCAGAATCCTCCTATCAGGACCCCTTTTTGATCCCTCCACTCAGGCAGCCTACTCCGCCATCATCTGGGCTGCCAAGCGCCCTGTAGCTATCTCCCCTCTCGGGCATGGTCTCCCTGGGACCTTCGGCTGCCTTACCTCCAAGGCCAGGTGGGACCCCAGGCCCTCAGCTCTGGGCGTCTCTTGCGGTGGGCCCCTGGCCCCTTTGACCATTCTGATCCTGGCCCCAGCATTGACCAGTCAAGGGGTATTTTACCTTAGGCCTCTGCCACTAGCCCACCCTTTCTCTGGGTCTGATTTCCTGGTTCCAGGAGCTGGGGTACCTCAACCACGACTGGTGGTCTAGGGTCTTACAGGGGACTCTCACTCCCCCCCTCCTGGAGCAGCAGGTCATGGTGCTACTTAAGATCTTACTTTTGACTCACACTCAGCCTCCCAGCAGTGGAGGACTTACCAGGGTCAGGACTCGCCCCTCTCTCTCTTGGGCTGAGCCCCCTTTACTTGGCCTCTGGACCAAACTTCAGCCTCAGCCACCTGAAGACCTACCTGGGCCTACTCCCCTCACTCAGGGCTCCACACCACCCCAACTCCGGGCTACTCATCTCTGCTCCCTTTACTCTGGGCTCCACACTGCACCCCTTCACTCAGGGCCATGGGTCATGGCTCCCCAGTAGGCTCAGGTGGCCATAGCCGTGCTTGGCCCCAGCTACTTTTTCACAGGGTCTTGCACCCTGCAGGGCTCAGGTGGTCACAGCCATGCCTGGCCCCCACTCTCCCTCATGGTTTCAT
>NW_017729032.1:173618637-173633539 GCF_001723915.1 Gavialis gangeticus
CCCCCTCGTCCAAGTCACTGATGAAGATGTTAAACAGTGGGGGCCTGAGGACTGAGCCCTGGGGGAACCCACTGCTGACATCTCACCAGGTTGAGTACAACCCGTCCACCACTACTCTCTGGGTGTGCCCCATCAGCCAATTTTTTATCCATCCAGTTGTGTAGGCATCAATGCCACAGTCACTTAATTTATCGATGAGGATGGGGTGAGAGACGGTGTCAAAGGCCTTTTTAAAGTCTAGAAAGACTACGTCCACAGTGACACCATCATCCAAGGATTTAGTTACTTGGTCATAAAAGGCAATCAGGGTGGTCAGGCAGGATCTGCCTTTGATGAACCCATGCTGGTTGCGTCTGAGCATGGTCTCCCCTGCTGGCCCCCCACAGATGTGCTCCTTGATGATTCTCTCCAAGATCTTCCCAGGCACCAAGGTGAGGCTTACAGGCCTTTAGTTACTTGGGTCCTCCTTCCTCCCTTTTTTGGGTCCTCCTTGCTCTCTCCTCAGGGTCTTGCACCCCACAGGGCTCAGGTGGCCTCAGCCGTGCCTGGCCCCAACTACCTCTGATGTCACGCAACCCATCCGAAGGTGAGGGCTAGGGTTAAGGCGCCCCTACCCGCCTTTCACCGGGGCGATAACTGGCCTGGCATTTCCTGGAGGCTCCCGCACCACTGAGAGCCCCACCAGGCCATCCACTCCCGGCAGGGTGCAGTTTTAGGTCATGCCCAGGACCAGGAGCCTCTTAAACCATACCCTGCAGCTCCTCCCTTACCTCCAGGATGATACACAAAGCCTCACAGCCAGGCAATGTTACTGCCTTCCCTGCCAGCAGTGAGCTGCCCTTTTTATGTGGGCAGCCAGAGCTCTAAAATGGCTGCCACAGTTAAGCACCTGATGGCTGCTTGGCCCCAGTCTTAAAGTGCCCTGCCACATACCTTCCCCCTTTAAATGGTACATAGGGGATGTTTCCCCTGCTGCTCCTGTAAACAGGCTCCCCTCAGAGCCTGTGAGAGCCCTAAAGTGGCAAGTACTCCAAAGGTGCTCCGCCACACATCTCCCCCCTTAGAATGAGATCTGGGGGGCTTCACTGGGCTGCCTTTCCTGCTGGGCTGTGCCTCAGCCTACTGCAGCCCCTGCCACGTGGCAAGCACCCCAAAGGTGCTCTGCCACAATGCTACTGACTGCACAGTAACAACTGCCCAGTCAGCATCTCATATAGACATGGCCATTGTGGCGTAGAGCTACACAATGTGTGTTCATTCTGCATTTACACTGTTGTAGTGGTAGTAGTGATTTATTTACAACTTTCACTAAAATGACACAGTAAAATTGACCATAAAATTATTGTTAATATAATAATATTATATATTGCATGTTTATGGATAAAAACAGACCATGAGATTGGAAAAAAATTAAAAAGAACATAGCATATGATGATACAAACCTAAATAAAATCAAACAATATACAATTGAAGAATAAAAAAATAAGAACATGATGATTTTATTAGAATTTTGGCCCTTGTTTTTTGTTTAAGTAATGCAAATATACCTAGGGCACATAGGACAGTTATTAGAGAGGAACCAAACCGATTTCCTTGTTAGCCCAATAATCAAAATTTTCTACTAATGAAGAGAACTATTTTCCTCTTATTTGTTCAAGGAATGACCAAGACCACAAATAATGATTTAAGCCTTCTGTGCAAGAGGCAAGGATTTCTTTGGTTGATATCTTTTATTGGGTCACCTCTGTAGTTGGGATAAAGTGAGACAAACTTTCAAATGCAAGGCATTCTTTCAGACTTGACAAGAGATCCTTGCCTCTCGCACAATTTTTGGACCATTATGGCTACATCATCACTCTTATACTACCCTTTACTCATCTATCTCATTCTTCCCACAAGAACATAGGGGAGTCTGACACCACCTGCCCATAACAACTGCACATCTCATTTGAGTGAATTGCACTGTCGTTATTTATAGTTTTGTAAGTTTAGTACTTATAGTTTACCTATAGTTTAGTATTTATAGCTTTGTTCTTCCAATAGGTAGGTTTCTAGGTCAAAAGACTGATTTATCGATCTCAAAAAGAAGTTTGAGGAGAACTCACTGCCTACATATTTGTCTGTATGCAGGCATCTTTAATTCTTAAAGTCTTGAACTGACAGCCATTCAGAAGTTCCTTCCAATGTAGCATGTCCACATTTTAGGCTGGACTTTAAGTACATGCTTAAATCTGTGTTGTTTTTTGCATGTGTTTGATAGAGGGAAAATACTGACCCAATTTTCTTTGGGTAACTGTGTTGTGTTGGACCAATAATCTCCCTGCAGTTTTACTTGGATATTATTCACTTTGAAACAACTGTTGTTGATGTGCGCCCTTGAGTAGCTGCTCTCGCACCAGATGAGGCTTTGCTTAAGGACTGAATGAAGTGATTTCTGATGGTATAGCACTTTGGGATCCTTCAGACTGTGAGGCATATTTTTATTATTATTGCAGACACTCTTATCAAGGAATCAGACAAAAAAAAACTTTAATAGAACTGTGGCCATTCTAAATAGTTTTTGGATGCAGTTTTATCTCTCTCTTTTTCATGTAGCCACACTATAATGGAACAAGCTTTTGTGTTGTTTTTCTAAGGGCTGCTTCTGCTCCCAGTGAAATACATGTCAAAACTCAGCTTTAATTAATGGAAGTAGGATCAAGCTAGGGTGATTGTCAGGCAGCAAATCTTTTCTGTCTAATGAAGAGACTTCTACTGAGTGAAGCGAGTATGGCTGAGGATGGTTATAAATATAATATTGCTAATAATGGGTTAGCTCACAATGGGGATATAGATAGGCACTAGGAGCAAGAAAATCTGAATCCATCTTGCACAAAGGCAAGAGCAAGGTGCTTGTCGCTGAAATCGCTTATTTAGAACTGCTATTAGAAATTGTCATAGTTGCGCTTTGAATAGATACTTGTGCATCTACATATGCATTTTACTAAGGAGCTGACTAATTAGCCCTGCAGTAAAGTGTCACAGTCTACATTGCCGGTATTAAGGCACAGTAAACTGACTAACTCCACCATAACATAGTAATGTTGAGGACAGTACTATCTTACAACAGTCCTTTCCAGGCCTAGCCACAGGCTCTGCAGGGTCAGCACCATCTTACAACAGTCCTTTCCAGGCCTAGCCACAGGCTCTGCAGGGTCAGCACCCTTGTGCCCTAGCCATCCCCTCCACTGCCCAACACTGCCACTCAGAGCCTGGGGCTGACCCCCTATACACTCTGCCAACCCAGGTTTGCTCCACCCTGGCACATACTGCTGCTGTCTTGGGTACACAGGTAGATACTGTGCCCAGGAGCAGTTTACTTCAGCATGAACTGCTCCGTAATTTCACATGCAGATGCACCCATAGTAACTATTTAAATTGTCGTCACTCAAAGGGTCAGGTCAATTATCCCATGGAAGAACCTGTTGGAGGGGCCTAGAGACACTGCACTCTTCTGTGAGTTCTCCTTGTGGAATTTTCCATGCACAGAGAAGGGGGTTGTCAAGCTATGAGGCACGAGAGATGGTGAAGAACACCTAAATCCATAGATTTTAGAGATCCCTGTTCTCCCTCACCTCCAACACTCACACCAGCAGTAGCTGAAAGGAGAGGAACTGTCTCTGATGGGAAGCCTCAGCATTAGCATCATAGCTCCTGAAGAAGGTGCAATACCATTAGCAGGGGCCTCTTCTTATTAAAGGAGAATACTCAAAGGAGATTAATATAGTGCCATGCACTACTGGGTGCCTATATACAAGCAGCAAGGCTGTTCCAATGCACTGTAATTACAGTAATTAATAGAGTCTGCTGGAACGTGGTAATTACCACGCTCCACAGACTCCCACATCTCATGTATCAGTGTCTCTGCACTGAAAAATGGTGGTGGGGTACTTTAACTAAAGTTCATTGGACAAGCTTTAGTTAAAGCACCCCTGCTGCATTTTTCAGTGTGGGAATGCTGATACACAAGATGCTCTGGGCTCTTTAATGAGAGCAGTTCTTGGAGCTGCTCTTATTAAAGCGCTCCCCAACTCCCGGAGCACATGTATAAACACCCTTTATTTTTCAAACCTAATACAGATTGTAAACTTACGTTTCAGCTGTTGTTTTCTAGAATATAGCCTTTTTGGTCCCACTGAATAGTCAGCATCCAGATTCTTAATTGAGGAAAATCTCTTCTTAAAACAATCAGCTAGAAATAATACAAATTACCATTTCAATTCTCATAAATGTTGTATGACCCCTAGTGAACTGTTACTATTCTTGTATTCTGTTCCAAAGAAGTCAAGTTTAAAACTACACTTTACACAAAAAAATCTGTACTAGGTCAAACAAGGCTCCATCTAACCCAGTATCCTTTCTCTGACCATAACAAGCGGTAGAAGCTTTAGAAGAAGAGTCTAAAACAGGTGTGGGCAAAGTCTGCCCCATGGGACAGATGGAGCCCACAGTGGACTCCATTTCCCAGCAGCCTCTGCCAACATTATTCTGACTGGTTTCCATGGAGACCCCAGTAGCTGACAAGTGTGATGGTTTCCATGGAGACTGGCCCCAACAGTGCTGGCAGGGCATGAGGCTGGACAGGGATCTGCTCCACAGCCAGGGGTGAGATCTTGCAGCGGTGACAGCATGGTCCGGAGCTGAGGCAGAGCCACAATCTGCTGCCTGCACGCCCCTGTCTGGGGTGTGCTGGCTGTGATCAGAGCTCTGCTCTGGCTGTGGACCACACTGTCACCGCTGCAAGATCCCAGCCCCGGCTGTGGAGCATCTCCCTGCCCAGCCATGCACCCTGCCAGTGGTGCTAGAGCTGGTCTCCATGGTAACCCTGGCCCTGCACTGTCACAGTGGCACTGCTGGTGGGGTCTCTATGGAAACCAGCCACAGCAACTTGGGCAGGGGCTGCTGGGAAATGGGGTCTGGCTGCCAGCCAGATCTGCCATTTTGCCCACCCCTCGTCTAAAACATCTCTATAGAAAATAGTGTGTCGAGTGATCAATCCATGGCATATCCAGTTCCCAGGAGTCATAAATATAGGGGTTAGTGTTCTGAGGTATGTAGAGTATTTTCTTGGGTGGTATCTGATTGCTGTGGTTTTTGATATACAGGCTGCTGAGGTCTGTGTGTTCGAGAAGGCCAGCACTAGCAAGCAGCCTTCCAGGTTCCAAAGGTGACAAACAAAAATCAGCTCAGATCCATGTTTGGTGGCAAAAGCCCAGAAAGGTTTATCTTCCTCAAATAGTCCTGATTAATGGTCAGTCCAACTTAGTGAAGCTTGTTCTTGACAGGTAGAGGCACTGTATGTTATTGGTGCTCCCCTACATCTTCTACGAGGGACAGGTTTCACAACCCTTTGCATGCCCCCTGTCTCATACCAATTCTTCTCTCTCTGTCTGCTGAGATGTTCATCTCTACTTGTTTCAGTTGCAAAGTTTTCCCACCAACATTTTGTTTCTTGTTATCTCTGTCTTATTACTTGATTCTTAATTTTTTTAATTTATTGTGAATTTTTTCAGCTGCTGTTTTCATATTCCCTTCTTTTGAATCAGTGTCTTTTTTCTCACTAATATGTTCTTATTTTATTTCTTTTTATTAGATCATCCAGCAGTCATGAGGCCCCTTTCTCCCATACTGCTTTTTAGCACTATAGTTTCCTATTGCTTAGCAGATCTACAGCTTAGCACAACTAGAATTCCTATGAGGCTGTCCTGAATCTGAGATAACATTTGTGATTGTTAGGCATTATAGACTCTGGACTTGTCCTCCATTAAATCGTCTAATCCATTTTGGAACCCACTTATATTATTATATTATGTGTTGTGCAAAATATACTTTTCTTCGTTTTAAACCTGGTGCTTGATAATTTCATTAGTTCTTGCATTCAGAGACACAGTAAATAACTATTATCCCATTTACTTTCTCAGTGCCATTTGTGATTTTAATAGACCTCTATCATATCTCCATTTAATCATCTCTTTTCCAAGTTGAAAGGGCCTAGACTTTGCAGTCTGTCTTCATATAGAAGCTATTCCATAACTCCAAACACCTTTGTTGTCTTTCTTTCTACAATTTCTCACTTAGTATATTATGTCTCAGATGGGCAGACCAGAACTGCTCACAGCATTCAAAATGTGGGCTAACCATTGATGTATATACATAGATAGCAAAATGATATTTTCTGTTTTGTTTACAGTTCCTTTCCTAATGATTCCTAACATTTTATTTGCCTTGTTGACTGCTACTTAATAAAGAGTCCATATTTTTAGAAAACTCCAGAATGTTTCCTTGATCACAATGACTAATTCAGAGCCCACTATTTTGCACCTCTAATGAATTATCAGAAAAATCCATAAGTTAATTACAAATACAAATTGTGTCTTCAAAGATGGAGGTCAGGTTTGAAAATCAGTTCCTATATTCTAAGAATTATTAGCCATTGGGAAAAAATAAGCTATTTAGGGCAAAAATTGATATATTTTATGTACTTATTTAAGGAAAAAAGACACATAGCCAAAGCTTTAGGCAGCCAACCATCATTAACAACATAATAAATAAAATCCCAGTTCCAGGGACATTAAAGTAATCACTTTAACAGGAATTGAGCTAGCCAGCCACCTACAGAAACTCTGGGAGGATAAATGAAGATGTAAAATAAAATACATTACGTATCCTAGAAAACTGTAAATGTCCTTTTTGCAGTAGTATATAGCTCTTGCTTCTAGCCTTCATGTATAGCAAAATTCTATATCAGCTGTATAAACCAGTTACTGGTAGAAGACTTATCATTGCCTGCCTGAAGGAAAGGGGCTAGGGGACAGAGTTTATGCAGTGGGAACGGGCCAGGCAGCAGAGGATAAGTACCATTCCTGACACACATCTGGAGGAGAGACTTGTAGGTTGACTTCCATTTATTGTGCTCCTTTTTCACGTGTGTAGATACATACAGTTTTAGACATGGGGAGTACCAGACATAGTAACCATAAGATTACTAATAAAAGCAATATCAATCACTAGATGTCACCTATAACCACGCAAATCCAATATTCAGTATACCAAAAACATACTCATGGCTCATGTGATTCAGTTTCCAGCACTAACTAGGGCTGAATGCTTCAGAAGGAAGTGGTAAGCTCTATATGCTGTTAGCAATGAAATGCTGCATTACAGGGGGTGGGGAATTCTATGTGACCACAGATGGTGATTGTGCATCTCCAGTCGATGACATGCTCCTGCTCCACCTTAGCATAGGCGCCTGGTCTTAGGCACCAAGTAGCTTCGTGTGAACCTGGAGAGGTCCCCGATCACTTCCGGGGAAACCCCCAAACTTTCCTGCCACAACTTCAGATAGCTCTTCAGTGGAGGGGGTTCCCATTGAGGATACCTCCAGAGTTGTCATGTCTCTTGGCGGATGTACACGGGGCTCCAACCTCCCCTACATCCCGGCCATGTGCCAACCTTCGAGATGAGCCTCAGGATCTTTTGTGGCTAGCCCTGAGATGATGTCTTCCTCAGTTCCTGTGCTTCCTCCTTCACGGATGGACATCTTGAATTCCCACTAGGCCCAAAGGGTCTCAGAACGTTCTGCCTCAGGAGATGTTTTCTCTGACACCCTGGGTACTCCAAGAAGGATGATGCCAGTCGCTGTCATGTCTCCGTATTGCCCATAATTCCCTTATTGGGGCCTCTGGCTCCCAAAACCCAGCAAGGGAGAATTGGGTAAGTCTGTGCTCAGCAGGGAAAGAAATAGAACAGTGAAAAGAAAAGGAACAAAAGAAACTTACACTGATGGAATGCTGTGACACACCAGGGATGACCCGAATCCAGGAAGAAAAAGGGTCAGAAGAGGAGAGAAAGAAAAGAAAAGAGGAGGGAAAACCATAGAGCCATTAGCTCTCCTTTCCCCTCACATCAAGTGCCCTAGGCAAGTGCATCCCTTGGGCTGGGACCTGCACTTTTACCCCAGCTGGGGTTTTCTTTGGCTCCTCCAAGAGCTGCCTCTGGCTCAGCGTCCCAGTGATGGATGCCGCTGGTGCGAGCTCCTCCAGCGGCTCCTGCTGCTGCCGCTGCTGACCTCTCCACCGGATCTTCCAATCCCCATTGGTGCTGGCTGCACCTGGCGTGGGGTACTCCTGCAGCCCCTGCTGCTGCCGCCGCTTGCCTCTGCACTGGCTCTTTGGCTCCTTGCTGGTGCTGGATGCCTCCGTTGCCACAATTCCCTGCAGCTCCTCTCGCTCCCGGAGTTCCTGTTCCCACACTCTCGGGGCTGGCTTTTATCTTTGCCGGGCAGCATCTCTTCTTGATGTCACCTGGCCCTGGCTGTAGATGGGCACAGCTGATGAACTGTGTGGGTGTCTCTCCTCGCCGTGCTACCTCGTTCCTCCACCATCCTGCAAGAAGTAAGTTTTTTTTCTTTTTTGTTCATCTTGGGTTTCTCTGCGAGCATGGTTTCCCGCTTGCCCATTCTCATGTCCCTGGGACAGTGATCAAGGTATTTCCTAAATATAAAGACTGAGGATACAACTACAAAATAGAGCCTAATGATCTTCAGTCATTTTGCTACTTAGTTCAGTATACTTAGTTATACAGTATAACCTCATAAATCTGGAATGCTCAGGACTGAGCACCTGCTGGATATTTGAAAATGCCGGATTTCTGAAATTTAAGTAAAGTGCATGGAGCGGGGGTGGGGGGGTATCAGCAGCCGGCTGCTTGCATGCGGTGGCTGCTACCACATCCACCGCTCTGAATGCAGCTGTGGCTCCAGGACTAGCCACCAGTTCTCCGGGACCAGCTTCCAAAGTGCCAGATTTATGAAAATTTCGGATTTTTAAAACCCAGGTTTATGAGATTATACTGCATACTATTTCGGAAATTCATTGATCTGTGTAATAAGAATGTATGCCCAAAGGGCTTTTTGTTCTAGAAGTAGTCTTTTGAGATACAGTGGGTGCATCTACATGTGCCCCTATGGCACTGTTGTTACTGTGCTGTCATTTAGTATTTCATTTAGGAAGAGGCACACAGTTATTTTTAGCTACTATTTCACCATAGTGATGTGTTATAGCGCCTTGCTATAGTGACATAACTGTGGTGTAACAGTTTTTGCCCACTGATGCTACATTGCCATAGCACATAGCAGCAACATAGTGGCTCATGTAGATTTGCCTGGTATGTTCATAAAGAAACCTCAAAGTTAATGGAAAAGAAGTGGATACAATTATGAAATAATTATTAGTGTTATCATTCCAATTGTAAACTGTCGGAAGAGATTCTTTAAAGGTCTCATGTTTTAAAACAGGAAAAATCCTTACATATATTTTAAATATGTTTATTACTTTTTAAAGAACCTGATAGAGGTCTTTGTGGAAAAGTAGTTTCTTGATTTCAATTCTCTCTTCATCTGTCTCCCCAGTCCTCTCAGACATTAATTAAACCTTTATAGCCATTCAGACGAACATCTAAACAGTTCAGTCCCAGAGTAGCTTAAGTATATCCGGCAAAATCCACAAGCATGGCTCAATGCCTAATCCTTCATTCCAGCTATTGACTGGTTTTGACCCCTTTTTCTTTTACTTTTATCATATATCTTCAGTCTCACTTTATCCTAGTCTTCAGTTTAATTTTGTTCACTGATTCAGCCAAATATTTGTATACCCTATTTTCCTGTGGCCAATCTTTCTACTTTTTATTGGTTCCTAGTTTTCTTGTGATTTCTTTTTTAAGCAGCTCGTAATATTTTAACAGTCAGACATAAAATAAAGTTACACTAAGGATTATATGGCTTGTGGTTCTGGATGGAATGTGATTGATGACTAAATACGTATTTGGCCTTTGCATATAGATATGGTAGTTGCCTTCAAAGGGGTCACAAAGCCAAGTAGTTTTGCTTTCTAAAAACAAATATTAGTATTCAGAAAGGAATAGACAAATAGGATAGCAGATCACCGTGTTCTTTTTATAGCATAGATGTTATTTTACTATAAGAAAAATACTGTTATAGATAGCATCTAAAATTTTTTTATGAAATAATAGGTTAAATACTGGCAGTGCTTAAAGTGAGAAGAAACAGGGAAGTCATTCTGTATTCAACAAAACTCACACCCAGCTTTGGACTACTATCCTACAACCAGATCCACATGAAGGACTTTTCTGCTAGTGAATGAAGGCCCAATGGAGTTATCTGAATTCCACGCAGATGTAGATCTGTCCATAAAGATCCAGTTCTGTAACTAGAGGTTTTTGATAGCGGGAATCCTTAGTGTACCTTCTGAGACACAAAATGTGGTCTCAATTGTTTTGGGAAAAAGTTTTAGAATCTTTTCATGTGTATTGTGCCAATTGAACATCGAAGTACCTCATATTTAAACCCTATTCATAGGAATATAAGAAGATGCTGTTGTTTTAGTTCTGGGTCAGCCCCAGTTTTTCAAGTGTGAGTTCTGCGTGGCATAGTGAAAAAGTAATTCAAATTCGGTATGACTGGTTAGAAGATTAATGGGGAACTTGCAAAGTATTTCCAGCTTCTATTAATGTTTGCTGTTTCTCAGTGGATGAACCACAAAGACTTTTCTCAACAGAACCACTTCTAAATGTATACAATCTATACGTTGTATACACAAATGTATTGTATACACAAATGTATACAATGTATACACAAATGTATACACAAATGTATACAATGTATACACAAATGTATACACAAATGTATACAATCTATACATTGCTGGGACACAAAAGAACCTAGTTCTCTTGCCTCCCAGCAATAGTACCCCAAGCCCAAGTGCAAGGTATCTTCTACCAGGAATTCCAGCTGTTGTCGGACTAGTAAGTTTCTTGCCTTTCACAATGTTGTGTGAAAACTCACTACAGCTTTCCATACTCTTCCTCTGCCCTTCCTTCAGGTCCCAGGCCACACTCCATGCAGAGGTGCTTCTAGCATGCATTTGCTCTTAGGACCCAGCCACTCTAGGAGTTTTTCTGCCTTCCCCAGATTGTTCTAGTGAACTGACACTCCCTGATCAAATGCAATGTTTTCATCCCCATAACAAGTTTGTCTGGGGCATTTGGCTATTCTATATAATCCCCAACTATACATGTACTGGTACAACCCAAAGTGCAGAAGCCAACTGAAGTCCTTGATGCTGCTCCTGTAAACTTTTTTTTCAAACACCTGCTTCCAAATTGAACATGTTTCTTCCCCTGTGAGCTTCCCCACTGGAGAGATTCTCCTTTTCCCTGACCAAGACCTTAATTTTTTTTTTTTTTTTTATGGTCCACTGACTCTGTCACAGCTATTGTCTGCATTCTATACCAATTAATAAATTTTACAATCTTTTCATACACAGGCAGCATTATCCAGGCCCAAGGCAAAGAATGCAACCTTTTACATATGTTATATTTACACAATAACATCCTTGTATAGTACCAGACAAATCTAGCTCTTTTATCCCTTTTGTGCAGTACAGAGTGACATACTTTACATAAACAAACAAAGACTCATCTGGGAAGCCCCATTCTCCCTTCAATTTCTCCTTGTATAATGTTGTTCTCCTAAGCCTTTCCCTTTTGGCTTTCCAAAAGAACACCATCAATTTCTGTTGACCTACGCATAGCAGTCCACAATGGAGGGAACACCATGCAGTATGATTGGGAGTTTATTGCTGTTCCTTTCATCTTCCCCCCAACAGGCACTTACTTTTTTGTACGCTTAGTTTTGCCCCGATACCTTTTCGTATTAATTTGTATGTCTTCTAGCCCGTTCTAGGGACACATTGCCTCTTGCTAAGATATTAACATCATTCATGTACAACATGCATTTTGCTTGTGCACCCTTTCATTTGGGGATTGGCACACCCCCAATCACATGATCTGTCTTAATCCTCTATGTCAATGGCTTGATGGCACAGATAAATAGGGGTGGCACCTGGAAATACCCCTGTCTCCTGCCTAATCTGACCGTGACTTCCTCCATTAGATGACCATTCACGTCTACCCTACACTGTGCTCCTTTGTATAAAGTCTTGATCCAACTTTAAAACTTTGGTGGGACTCCCCCACCTCAACTTGTTCAGCGTGTCAGACAGGAACTCATTCTCCACCCAGTAATACGCTTTTTCTAAATCAAGATTCAGGAGCATCACATTCAATCCTCATTCTTGACAGTACCAAATCACTTCTCTTATTAGTAGCAGTATCACAATTAGTACTCTTCCAGGGACTGTGCAAGCCTGGTCAATGTGGACCACCTTTCGCATGATATTTTGTAATCTGTTCACTAACACCTTTGCCATTATCTTATAACCTGTGATCAGTAAGGTGATTGGCCTCCAGTTCTCCAACTTTTTATGCTCTCTCTTCTTGTACAGTAGCATTGTTATTCCTGTGTCCTTACCTGCCCCCAGCTGCTTCCTCTCCAGATACTCCTTGAACACCACACATAGGTCCAGGCTTAGTATGTCCCAAAGTCTTATAAAATTCAGCTGGGAGCCCATCATCACCTGGGGCCTTTCCTGTTTTGAAGTTTTGGGTTGCCTCCCATAGTTATTCCAATGCCTGCTTTAGCTGATGCTTCATTTTCCTACAAGCTCGCCTCTAACCCCACGAAAAGGGATCAAGGACTTCCTGATACAACACTTTGCTGGAGTGTAACTCTTTGTAAATCTCCTTTACTATGCTCAGTATCACTTCTGTCTTTGTTAGCCACACTCTCCTCTTGTCCCACACTGCCATAATACTTTCATTCCCCTCTCCTTCGGGCGAAGTAAATTCAAATTCTTTTTCCTCCACTGAGGTTGCCTTGGGAAGGAAGATGTTTCTCTGTCCTGTCTCTCTAAACCACTCCTTCAATAGGGTCTTTTCTGATTTCCTCCACTCCCAGGAATCCCATTTCTACAAGTTGTAGGAGAAGTTGCAGTTTTCATTGCAATCTTATAAACCTCCTCCACTTTTCCCATTCCTTCTTTTCACCACATTCTTAAAAAAGGCTTGTGTCCTTTCTTTAACATCTTCCCACCATCTCACTCTGCTTGTATACACGCCTTTCATTGCTTCCCATTCCTCATAGTGGCTTCTATACCATCTGCACACTTGTTCATCTTCCAATAGTCTTGTATGTAACCTCTGCTGCCCTCTACCTGGTATTCCTTGCTCTCCAACTTCCAATACTGTCCTTGGTAGCAGGTGGTCAGAGGAGAAGACCAGTATTCCCTCTGCTGCTCAAACTTTCCAGTCTGCAGACCCAAAAATGAAGACTATGTTGGACCATGAGTGACCCGCTGCATCTACGCTAGTAAACCTACTCTCAACTTCAGACACTGCCTTTCGGGTGTCCTGTAGTTTATGCTCCACTACCATCCTTTTCAGTATCTGTGAGGACCTAGTTAATCCTGACTCATTGTCCCTATCCTATCCCTTTCCTCTGATATGCAAGTAAGGTCTCCAACCAGTAATATGGGCAGTGTACCTGGTAGGAGGATTGTAAGTTCCTTTAAGAGGGTTAGTGTGTCTTCTGCTCTACCAGTGGATACATATTCAGTACTCTGAACCTTTCCCCTCCACTTTCCCCAGTCACCTGTAATACTCTTCCCCAATTATCTCCTGTTAGCTTATTAGTCACAGTTGTGGATCTTTAATTAGTATTGCCACACTGGCGACCCTCTTCTCATTACTGCCTAACCATATGGATGGACCATGCTTCCATCTTCCTATAAGGTCTTTTTACTCCCTCTGTCATGGGTCCACCATTCCTTCAGGCATATCATGTTTGCCTCCATCTGGTCCAAATACTGACTCACCTCCACCCATCTGGCATACCTAAGAATACTCCTTACGTTAACCGATATTAGCATATTTATCCAAGATATTACCCACACACCTCCAAGTGCAATCTATACATTGAAGTCTAGGTCTGGGCATGATTCCACTTATATTCCAAACTTGAGACTGATCCTACCTTCTCTCTTGTTCTTCCTCCTCTGTGTTCTCCTTTCACCATGTCAATTGCACACAACAAAGTTTGTATTTTGCCTTCCTCTGAGAACTCTACCTTAGCAGAGCTTTGGCTTCCCTCTGCTGGCCTCAATGAACCTGGGGCTAGGAGTGGGTGGGAGGCAGGATTCAAAGGGAGACTTCTGTTGTCCGTTTATCTCCTTTTCTTCCCTCCTGCATCTCTGCTTCCTTTCAAACAACTGCCACTCCAGTTTCTTCTTCACACATCCTCCAGACCATTCAATATTGTTGTCCTTTTTCTCCTTCTCTCTCTTCTTCCCCAAATTTACCCTCTTTCCTTAACCCTTCTTGCCTCCATTCTCCCTTCCCCTATTCCTCCTATTTCCCCCTTCCCAATTTCCCTCTGACCCTTTCCCTCCCTCCATCTTCTCTACTTCACTTGTCCCTGGCTTTTCTTTCTCTTCCTCCATTCTCTCTCTACATCCTATTTCCCCTTCTCCTGCCCTCCTGTTCTCCCTTCTTCCACATTCTCATTCCCTTTTACTTTTTCTTCATTTCCTCCTTCACTTTCCCTCCGGGCTTCTCCTCCTCCATGGGCCCCATCTCTTCTTCCCCCTCTGACCTATTTTCCCCTTCTTCATCTGCTGCTTCTTCCCTCATCTGTGTACCCTGCAGTCCCTCCACCCCCTCTCCATGCCTGCTTTCCCCTGCCATACTCTCTTCACCTGGTCTTCTTTTAACTTATGTGGGGCAGATGTGGAACACATTCTTCACACAAATTACACTTCCCTTCCTTCTTATGTTAATAGATTCATAGATTGTAAGGCTGGAAGAGACCTTGGAAGATCATCAGGTCCAGCCCCCTGCATCAAGCAGGAAAGATAACTGGGGGTTGGGTGACCCTGGCAAGGTGACTCTC
>NW_017729032.1:173633834-173649033 GCF_001723915.1 Gavialis gangeticus
AGGAGTTTGTGGCCATTACTCCTAGTTTTCCCCTTGGGTGCCCTGGTGAAAAGTTGCTCACTGAGCCCTTGATATACTCCCTTAGTGTAATGGTAAGCTGCTACCAGGTCCCCTCTTAACCTTCTTTTCTTCAGGCTGAAGAATCCTAGATCCATCAGCCTTTCCTCATATGGCTTGCCATGTAAGACTCTGATCATATGGATGGCTCTTCTTTGGACTCTCTCAAGCTTGTCCATGTCCTTGTTTTAAAGTGTGTTGCCCAGAACTGAATGCAGTACTCCAGCTGCGGTCTCACCACTGCTGAGTAGAGTGGAAGAATCACCTCCTTGGTTTTAATGGAGATGCAACAATTGAAGCATGCCAGAGTATTATTTGTCCTACTGGCTACAGTACTGCACTGCTGGTTCATATTCATGCTGTGGTCTATTATTACCCCCAGGTCCCTTTCATTCGTGGTGTTAGTCAGCTTGGTGCCACTAAGCCTGTAGATGTGTTGGGGGTTGCTCATCCCAAGGTGGAGCACTTTACAATTCTTGACATTGAACTTCATCAGATTCTGATCCACCTAACTTGCTGGCCTATATAGGTCCACCTGTATCTGTAGGCTATCTTCAAGTGTGGCCACGCTTCCCCATAACTTGGTGTCGTCCATGAACTTGGCCAGTGAACTCTTCACCTCCATATCCAAATCATAAATAAAGATGTGGAAAAATACTGGACCAAGCACCGACCCCTGCGGGACACTGCTGCTCACTTCTCACCAGGATGACACAGGTCCATTCACTCAACTCTCTGGGTCCTATCCTTCAGCCAGTTTCTCACCCACTTGACTGTCTCAGAATGAAGCCCAAAATCCTCCAATTTTCTCGTGAGGACATCATGGGATACTAGGTATACAATATCAACCTGCTGTCTTGTGTCCAGGTGGTGAGTTACCTGGTTATAGAATGAGATGAGGTTGGTAAGGCAAGATGAAACCATGCTGGCTGTCATTCAGAATCTTACCTTCTGCAACCTTATTGCAGACAGACTCCTTGATGAGTTTTTCCAGGATTTTCCCTGAGATAGATGTTAGGCTAACTGGTCTATAATTGCCTGAGTCCTCTCTCCTCTCCTTCTTGAAGATGGGCACAACATTGGCCCTCTTCCAGTCCTCAGGGAGTTTTCCAGAGCACCACGAGTTGTGAAAGAGTTTCACCAGGGTTTCTGCAGTGACTTTGGCCAGCTCCTTCTGCACTTTCTGATGAAGATCATCCAGTCCTGCTGACTTGTATATGTCTAATTTTTTTAATTGGTCATGCACCAATTCTATGGCAATAGTAGGAAGGCGATTATTCCTACCATGCTCATCCTGTACTCTACCTGGTGTTGTTTTCCCCTTGATCCGGTGAAAGACCAAGGCAACGTAATCATTCAAGAGTTCAGCTTTCTCCTGGGTGCTGGTATCTAGCTCTCCTGAGTTGTTGAGCAATGGCCCCACACTCCCATTTGTTTTCCTCCTGTTCCTTATGTACCTAAATAAGGATTTCTTGCTGTCCTTGATTCCTGTTGTTAATCTAAGTTTGGTTGCTGCTTTAGCCTTTCTTATCTGTTCCCTGGAAATGCAGGTTGTCATGGAACAGCCCTCTTTGGGGCCTGCCTCGAGTTTCCATTGTTTATAAGCCTCTTTCTTCTTTCTTAAGAGGACCGGGATTTCCCTGTTTAGCCAAGAGGGCTTCCCAGCCCTTCTGTTACCTTTTCTCTGCATAGGAATGGACTTCCTTTGTGCTTCAAGGACTGTGTCCTTAAGGAAAAAAACATCTTTCACCTTTGGTCCCTGGTCCCGCAGCACTTCCCCTCCTAGTGACCTAAGCTTGTTGAAATTTGCATTTTTGAAGTCCAAGACTTCAGTCCTGCTATTAGATTTGTCTGCCTTATGTTGGACAATGAATATCATGGTTTCATGGTCACTGTCGCCCAGACTTCCCTCTATATTTAAGTTGGTCACCAGCTCGTCTCCTTTGGCTATGACCAGCTCTAGCACAGCATCACCTTTGGTTGGCCCATGCACCTCCTGAATCAGGAAAAGCTCCTTGACACAGGTCAGGAAGGATTCCAACCAATCCAACTTGCCCGAATGGTCCTCCTGGGAGATTCTTGCACCCTGTGACCCTTTTCTCCATGTGACATACAAATCTCATATGGCATCAAGCCATTGCCAAATACCCCTCCTCCTTGCATCTCAAGCATAACTTGAACTGTCCATAGTAAAAAAATAGTCCTTTGTGGGGCCCTAAGGAGATTCCTGCAGGCTGGTGTCATACCCCACCTAACCCTACTGAGTCCACCCGGAGTAACATCTGGGGTTTCCAGGCCACAGTCCACACCTTGTCCAGGTCTCATGCCTTGTCCCCTTTTTCCACTCTTTTGCAATGTCTTGATAGGCAAAATTTTAAATTTCCTGTTTAGTAAAGTCCATATACCTCTTAATTATAACTATTCTTTCTCAGATGTCCTTGACAACCCCCCAAATCAAAATGTGCCAGAATGGGGTCTTGCTGATATTCCTTGTATGTTTCCCAAAACTTCCAGTATGCTGTCTCAGTCCTAAATGTTACCTCCCAGTCCAAGTTGCTTGGCATGTGGAAAAGGCTTAGAAGCACCTACTGATAGAAACCTACCCCAGGCTAGGTTAGGGGAGCCCATATTGAGCGGTGCTGAGCTATGGGCTTACCATGGTTTGAAATGCTGTTGATTCTTCTAGGGCCTGGCCCATCCCAATGAACTATATGGTAAATGATGGGCCTTTTGGCTTTGGATTAACATCATACATAATTTATGCTATATATAGGTAGGTACAAAAGTGCTACTTAAAAGTGTATTTATGGAGTACCTGTGCTAAAACTTGCAGCCATTTCAAAAAAGGTCATGTGCATCATTTCTGGATGAAATAAGTCTATGGATACTCAGTAATTTGCCTATATGTTTATTTCGAAGTCAGTGTTTTCAGATTTGCCCTTCAGTTCCACGTGCTCATGGAGAGCAGGTTCTGACAGTAAGGGGGGAGAAGTTGTGGGATACAGGTCAAGGGGGCCACTTGATACCCCAAGAATTATTTTGCCTGCTATAGCAGTGGGAGTGGGGAAAAGTCAAGGCAAATCTACAATAATTAGATCCTACACCTGGAAAATTATTTAAAAAAATGCATTTTCTATATATAGAGTCTAATTATTGGAGGGTTATGTTATATATGAGTAACTATAGTAATTAAAATGCTAACAGTTGCAAGTAATATAGCTAATGTACAAATACATTCCAAAGCCTGCTTGGAATTGCTCTGCTATGGCCATGTATGCTCTGTGGAAGTTGTTTTCTGTTGGGGTAGGCATGTAGCTGTGCACAAGCTCTACAAAATATGGCAGAAGACAAATTAAGTAGCCCAGCTATTTGACACTCCTGCCTTTAAGCCTAATAGCCTAATCCACTTTGGCAGGGCAAGGGGCTGTGCACCATGCAGGTTGCACACTGTGGAGGTAGCCCCACAATCCTCCCCAACTGCATAGGCTGTGTCAGTGGCACATTGCAGATGGCCTCCCACTGCTGTCATGTGCCCCACCCTGCAACTTTTACCACAGAGGCTGCACAGGTTGTACTGGCAGCATGTAGACTCCAAACCCTCTCCTATCATGCAGCAGCAGGAGAGGTAGCCACCAGTGCCCAAAGGCCACACATTAACCCCTTGTGGGGTACGTGTGACTTACCCAGGACTCAAGAGTCACACATTTTAGACCTCCCTTTACCCCGAGCATGTTTTATCCCCTCTCTCTCACTACCCAGCAAAGTGTTCTAATCCCCAGGGAGTAGTGTAATTGGGGGCGGGGGAGGAGGGGGAGAAGGTGCACTGGGGAAGCAGCTCAGGTACTGCTTTTGGGGTAGGGGTGCAAAAATAGCCACCGCTGCCAGCAGAACAAGAACTGGCACTGCCCCATGTGCCAAAGCTGCCCAGGGTACAAAACTGTCATGATATGCTTTTGTCAGCATGCTAGGAGTAAGAGACAAACAAATACCTTCTGCTTTCCCTGTTGAAGCTGTTCCATTTGGCAACAAAGAAGGTGAGATACATAGGAATGAAAGGGAAGGAAATGCAAGGGAGCCTGTGTCTCAGACAGGAAGGGAGACGGCTCTGGGTTCTGACTCCTGCCTCACTTCTGTCTATCCATTTTATCCAATTACTATTAAATGCAGAAATGCTATGGGCAGGGAGGGGGGAGGCTAGAACTTTAAGTTCCATCTCTTCCAAGGCAAGGCTACTGCTGAAAGCTATTCTTCATAATATCAGGTACAAAATATAACAAAAAATAATCTAAAGGATAGGTCAACACTGGGTGAAAAAAATATTATGAACCTGTTTACCTGAATGGATAAAAACAGATCAAGTAGGATTTAGGCCCAAGAGCTTTGGACCCCAAATCTTCAGTTTTGCTGATCCTCCATTCCTATGGGTTCAATATAAGAGAATCTAGGAGAACCCATTTTGCAACTTTAGATTAGGGGTGAAGCACTGGAGTTTAACAACTGATCTCATGAAGTGGTTTGAAGCTGCAAAGGGCCATTGCTTCTTGAGCTGGAGGGCTCAGTTACCAACCTTCCAGCAGATACCAACAGGAACAAGCAGAGCAAATGGCACATAGGAGGGGCCTGTGACTTTGAGAGGACACCAATCAGAACCCAGAGGCTCTTGGAGTGGTAAGTACCCTCTGAAGAGGTGTGTTTTCCATACAGGTGTTTCGTTTTCTTTTCTAGCTCTCTCTCCATCTCTTCTGCTTTATGTTTGAGTAAAGTTTGCCTGGTTAGAATTTCCCGTGTACACTTTCTGTTTTACTTGTCTTAATTGTCACAAGGTTCTCAAAGTATTAAACAGTAGGCCAGAGTAGCCATATGGGTGGAGCATGCTTAAGCTATTGCAGGTTTCAGAATCAGGGCTGGTTTTGGAGTTTAGGGCAGCAAAATTGTAAGGTCCCCCATTCCAAAAATGTAGTAATAGGCAGGAGATAAGTTCCCTGGGAATGTGCTGCCAGTATGTTTAAAAGCCTGATGTGCAGCTACAGCTGGAGTTCAGCCAGGACTGTAACAATTATTTACTGTAATATATTTGAAACTTTTGTTTAATTGAAGTCAGAGAATCTTGTGACAGTCAAAGGCTATGGGGGATTAGGATATCAAACAAATCCTTGTGACCTGAATTGAAATGGATTAATTTGAGTAACAATGACAATCAGATAAATGGTTTTAAACACTGATAACGTTTGAAATGACTACTTACAACCCCCTGTCTGGCAGATAATCTTCATCACTAGGGTGACACTTTAATATAATTAACAACTGTAATTACTAATGCTATTTCAGAGTAAGCTTATTCATTTCTTACATCTTGTTGCTTAGCCTCAGTAAACCTGTACTGCTAATAACTGACAACACTGGTCTTGATGATTAGCATTAATTTTCCTGGTGGAAGAACTTAACTGCTCTGTTCTTCACTGATATCACTAGCACACATATACTTCTTTATTTTTCCTTGGTCTCTTCCCACAAGTTCTTATAGGAGCAAACAACTTCAAGGTTTATTGTTTTGCAGTTGCATATAATTACAAGAAATGCCATTTAGCTCCAAGTTATTTTTTTAAATACCCAGTACTGCATAAAAATAATATGATATAGTATTTATCTTTCATTTTTGTGCTCAGCAAAATTTGGAGAATGGAAGCTTGAGGGATTGTGTGAATATGAAATCTTGGCCAAGAGCTACTGGCAACCTTAGTTAAAAAGCTTGTTATTGAATCCTATCTCCTAATCAAGAACAAGGCATTAAATGTGCACAGTAAATGTAGTGAAGCATCAAGAGCTGATTATTTAGATCAGTTTTCTATTTTAGAAGGGGGAAATCAAATAGTGTGGACCTAGGATATGCCATTTTTATAACAGTGTGGTCATTAATTCTGGCAGTCAACACACTGCAGTTTTGATATATTACAAAAGCATTTGGATAAATCTGTTTCTTGACAAAGCAAATTAATTAAGAAAGCAAATTTGTAATATTTCTGCTTTTTCTGGTAAGTTGCATGAAGTTATAAATAACAGAATGTGAAGAGGATTTTCCTTCCCTTGTTCTCATTCATTTTTGTAAAGATTAATGATGAAGGATTGAGCAGAGCCTCCTTAAGTGCCAAAAGGAGTGGCGTATATGTTAACATTCCTTTGGTAGCTGTAGCTGTGACTCCAGGAAATGAATTTACAATTCATTTTAATGTTTGTGACTGACTTCGTATTACGTCTTCCGAAGAGTTACAAGAGAGGCAGAGGACATACAATCTTGCACAAAAATCCTATATAATAAATGAGATCAAGCTGTTTCTCCATCAGAGGAAAAATGTAGAAGCTGTTTTCTCTTCCCTTTCTTCTGTTATCCTCATTTTCCTAAAATACGCAGTAACAGTTTTGCCAGTTGGAATATAGAATGCCTTCCTGATTTTAGCATATAATTAAAACTTCCCTTTCTACTGTTTTTCTATATCAATTTATGAAAGATCTACTTGAATTTGAGGAAAAATGACATCTGGCTTTCATGGCTTTGTGTGGGCTGCTGAAACATAGAAACTAGTTCAGGTCTTTTTTTTAACTGAATCTAGCATGAAATAACTAATGTTTCTTACTCACTAGGATTCAATGCCTTATGTTAGGATGGGAAATAGATCTTACAATGATCATCCAGATTGCTGCAGTGTTATCAGAGCACATTTGTAGTGTTTTGGTTTGCTACTGAGAATATTGCGGTGCTTTGTTATAAAGGCTGTTAAACATGATAACTTATTTTTCAGTTCCGGTTTGTGTGTTTTTAATTAAGAAATAAAGCAAACCAATATAATGGTTACAAGGTACAGTATAGGAGATGTATTTTATAATAAAAACCTGCCAGCCCTGCCAAACTACTCTGGATTACGGAAGAGCTGCAAATATAGAAAGCTAAAGACATCTGTTTTTGGCCAGCATCACCACCACAATACATTTAAACAGTGTCCTTGGCAAGAGTCACAAGGATGTTTTACAATAAAGCTCATTAAAAATGATCAATATTTCAGAACTGTTAAAGGCAGCCATGAACGTATTTCCTTGATGCAGTTTTAAGAGAGTGGTTACGAGTAAGTTTAACAACTGAACAGCATAATTAGAAAATGGGTCAGCTCTCAACATCTCAAGGTCATAAGTAGGATAAATTCAGCCACCATCTGATTCCACTCTCAGTAGGCAGCTACAAAACACATGATGTTGAGACACTGGTTAGGTGAGCTCTTTCAATGCAAAACTCCAATTCTCCTCTTAGTGTGTGGCCTGGCTAAATTAGCTGTGGGTGGGTTGGGAGGAAGTACTGTTTCTTTCTGGCAAGCTGAAGAGCAGTACGGAAGCCACCTGTGGTGCTCAGCGATCACCCAGTACTTAAGGGACTTACAAGAGACATGCAGTATTTGGTGCCAAGCTGTCTGGAACAAGGCTGCCCATGACTTACTGCCTGTGGATGACTGAGAATCATAGAATCACAGAGATGTAGAGCTGGAAGGGACCTCCAGAGGTTATCTAGTCCAACCCCCTGCCTGAGGCAGGATCATCCCTATCTAAACCATAATCTAAACTCTACATAAGACTACTGTTAGCCCTAACACAACATAGACCCTAACCGTTACAAGTAATGCAAGAAACCCATGGAAGCCAATGTCCTGCTTCTATGAAATGTTGTCAATACATGCTCAAGAGATCCTGAATAGAGATCCACCCCTCTTCCCCCACTACAGAGGAAGGCCCATAGTCCATACCAAATCCCTACAGTCCATAACAATCTGGCCATGGGGTAACATTCTTTCCTGATCCCAAATATGGCAGTTGATCTGACCCTGAGCAGAGAAGACCCTCCAGCCAGGGACTTCTGGCTTTGGTCCTATCAGGAGCATTGCCACACCTCAATTAAAGTCCTCAGCCTTGGCTGTAGCCAATACCCAGTGCCTGTAAGGGAGACTTAAAAACACCTTGACATGTGTAGCATAAAAGTAGGAGTGGGAGGAGGAAGGGGAGAGTGAGCAGGGGCAACTAGCAAAAGCCAGAAGCTTGGATACCCATGGTAGAACATAAGCATAACTACACCTATATCATCCCTGACCACTGGCTCTTCCACCTTTTCTTGAACACCTGCAGTAATGGAGAGTCCACAACTTCCCTAGGCAGTCTATTCCACTACCTCACTGTTCTAACAGTGAAGAAGTTTTCCCAGATAGACAATTTAAACTGACTTTGCTGTAACTTCAAGCTGTTGGTCCACAGTCTCCTCTCTGCAGCACAAGGGGAAAGGTGCTGTCCCTCTTCTTTATGGCAGCCCTTCAAGTATTTGAAGACTGCGATCATGTCCCTTCTTAAGCACCTTTTCTGCCATTTGAATACCACAAAAGGGTCAGAGCACTTTTCAACTTCTGCAGACCTTGCTGTACCCTGGACAGATCTGTGAGGATATATGAGGATATATGTGTCAATGAGATGGATAGTCACCTGGAAAGCAGCAGGCCACCCTGGATTCTAATCTAGAGCCTTGCTCCCAGCTCCCCTCTATCTCTCTATCAGTTTTATCCAATGATTATTAAATGTGGATGTAGCTCAGCTTCAGAACAGGAGCACTAGAGAAGAACCAGGATGAAGTGTGGTGGTTAGAACATTTTACAGGGAGCTCAGACAGACAGAGATTCAAGCCATTCTGGGCATGGGAGAGAGTGGGAAAACCAGGGCCTCCTGTTGCTTGGTCAAGTGTCCTAACCACTCATGTGATAGGACTATAAACAGGAGTGTTTTTCTCCTGTTCAGGGAATTACACTGGTGCATACATATACATAGCTTTGTATCTACCCAGCCAGTGTATAGCTAACTGAGCATACTTAGCTCGTACATGTATGTTTGTGTGTCCACACTAGACAGCTATTAGAATCAAAAGCTGTACAGAAGTGCAGAAATATGCCACTTAACATGGCTGGATAAGTGTTGTTTAGGCATACAAAGTATATAGAATTCTTTTAAGGCTATACTTTAAAAAATAAGGCTAACTTGCATGCTGACATCAATTCATTGTGTTTGTAGAGTGAACTTCCTTCAGTTTGTTTTCCACGTTTCAGAGTTTCAGCTCTAGGAGAACCAAAGCCCCATTTTTGTAATCCTCATATGTCCTTAACATCCTTATATTTGTGGTACTTGCTGATATTCAGTGATTACTTTATGGTTAAAGTATCAGGAAGAAACCTGCTTGATTCTGTGTACAGTTCCAGCTGGCAGCATATAACAAGAGCATATAACAAGAGCTTCACCACACCATACACCCTTAAAAGTACAGCCCCCAAATCTATACCACTTTGTGGCTATATTTCATATTTCACAGCCCTGTTCCTGATCTCAAAAAGCCCGTGTAGAACAGAACTGTAGTACAGAGGAAATTAGGCTTTCCTCCTGAAGTCTGTGCTGACCAAACACCCCCCACTACACACACACATTGTGGAACAGCAGCAGCAGTTTACTGAGTTCAGTATCTTCTGTGGTTGGGAGATCTACTGAATTTACCGTAAGTGTCTTATAGCAAGTGAAAAAACTTCTAAATAAATACAGGAATCTAATTTAGAAGTTCTCAATTGAGACTAATATGATAGGTCAAGAATAAACTTCAAGACCCAGCTTTTATCTACTGGAATCATGATCTGCTCAATGCCGGTATTTGGCACTTAACACACTGGATGAGAATAGTAACTAAAGGAAAGAAGTGTGTACCAGTAACCACCATGATATGTCTTCTGTTCTGGAACCAGAGTGGGTGCCTAGGAAATAGCTAGGCTAAATCTTTGCATACCAAGAGGCTTCCACACTAGGGAAACACCTTCTTGGGAGACTTCTGAGGTAGGATTTCTGCTCTTTTGCTCTACCAGAGCCCTATTTTTTTCTTAATGTAGAAATGGGCCAGATTAGGAAGCCTATTATTAGAGTATATATATACAGATAGTGGATGAATTCCCACTTAAAGTACAGCACTTGCAACAGCTAGGCTATGTTTATGGTGCTACGTCAGTGTCCCAGACCATGTAATTATGCCATTCTTTGATTCGCAAAGGACATAGGAATCAGGCCATGGTATTTCTGGTGCTACTGTGCAATTCCCACATGCATCAGTTTCAACGGGCAATTGTAATTCTTTTGTCATCATCACAAGCATGGAAGCAACTCTCATTTCTCAGAAGACAACCTGGTATGGTGGTATTGTTTTTGAACACACAGGGCATGTGTAGATGAGTATGCACATTTGGTTTTTGTGATGCCACAAACCACATGCTCTGCATATGCAGGCATTCGCTGCAGTGCTAATTTGCAGTGCAGTGGCTTTTTTGACACTGGGAGATCCTGGTGTCAAAAAACCTGTGCCAGAAAAAAGTGGGGCGGCGTACATCACCTGAAACCAGAGCCTGGCCATCCAGAGCCTCACTCCAGCTGCCAGCCAGACTCTGCATGCCTGAATCACCACTGCTGCAGACCTAGGAGGCCCCCAGGACCCCAGGTAAGGCTGCTGGCCCCAGGTGCTGGCCCCAGCTTCCTCTTTCCCACCTGGGGCAACTTGCCACGTACCAGAGCACAAATGCAGAGGCTGCTACAAGTAGCAGTGACACAAATATATTCCTGGGAAATGCATGTTCTTGCTCATGGGGATGCACCCACATAGGTTCAGAACTCAGTCATGCTTACCCCACATCTAATTACATCTCCCAAGAATAAACCCCCTATGAGCAGGTGCTTCTGTTAGGTGCCCAGTCTTTCCCAGTCTGTGTCTTAGTTCTCTTAATTCACTTGCTGTGCCTTGATACTAAAGGAATAACAAGAATGGAGGAGATCAGCAGCCAAGTTGTTCTGCACTGGAATGTATGTTTGTCATGGCCTTGTACACAGGGCTCTGCCTCCCATGCACCCTGTCCTCACTACACCTGTTTGGGTTGGTGTTGATCCCCTCTTTGTCAACATGTCCTGTTCCTCAGGCAAGCTGAGTCAGCTCACCTCCACCTGGGTGTTTCTCTTTTGAGGACTAGTTCATCCTCACTCAGTCTCTGTTCATTGCTCCTTTCTTGGAAGAAATCTTAACACTTCTTAGTCCTTACATGACTGCTTCCTACTTGGAGAAGTTGTCGTTATTCAAGTGGACTCACTCAAACCTCACCGGGAAGCACGTCCACTATGAATCCAGTAACACCCTCCCTCCCACCCTTCTGTTCAGAGGGTTACAGCTTCTATTTTGGCCTCTGTTAGTCGGCCACCACCAAGACTCTCCCTGCTGATCCTCCTCCTGGCTTATGGGTGCTCAGTCCCAGTCTGAGCTTTCCAAGTCCTCAGTTTTGCTCTGTACCTCTGCATGGACCATGCAGCAGCCTCCCGCAGCCTGCTCCAATTCCCTTCCTGGGAAAAGTGTCCAACAGGTCTTTTACCTTGCCTTCTAACTTCTCAGCTAATCAGCACCAGCTCCCAGTGCTTGCCTCCTTGAGTGCCAGGAAATCCCTTCTGCTTCCCCTAGCAGCGATTCCACCATGGCTTGGCAGGCGGGCCAGCTCTGGGTTCCAGTGAGAAATTATTTTTTCTTTTTTTCCTTTTGGAACAGGGGCTGTGGACGATTCCCTTTTACACCCTCCCAAAAGTAACATAGAATATATCTATACTGCCTTGACAGTGATCCTGAGGCCACTACTGAGAAACAAGCCTTATCTAGTCTCACCTGTTTGCATGCTGAAAAAAATCTCGTGGATACATTGAAAGTGGTGGTGGATGTACGCCCTGTCACTCTTAGGAGCAAGTGTGAGAAAAAAACAACTATGATGCTTTTTTTTTTTTTTGCCAAGCAGCTTGGGCACAATGGAAAGTGTTGGGTGGCAATTGTTTTTTTAACAGTGGCCTTGGTATCATTGCTGAGGCAGTGTAGGTGTACCCACCTGTTCATTACTGTTGTAAAATGTAGTTGTTTGACATCTGGAAGAGAAAGACATGAAGAAAGGAAAGAAAAGGATGTCCTTTATTTAATGAGTAAACTAACCTGAGTGACCTAGAGGAGGCATCTTCCTCGAATTCTCTCATTAAGAAAGACAGAATGTGGAACCTGTGGAATTATGAGTAATTTTCCAACTTTTAGTGTCTTAGTAACAGCACACTATGAAAATAATATTTAAAATGCCCTCTGTGTTTTGTAGGAATGCCTCTGGCTCACAGGTTGAATGATAGCTTAGGCAAGTTTTTCTTCAGCTCTTTTATATTTTGCCACATACAGTAAAGCTTTAAATAACTGTGTGTTATCCACTGTTTTCAGGCACACAAAATTATGGTCTTTTTACAGAACTTTGGGCCTTTATTTAATAGAGTCTTCTATCAGATAGATAGAAGGACACACTTTGAGATAAAATGTGACGTGACAGCTTTCAGCATGCCCATTATCTAGTAGTTCTGACTGCTGGATCCTGCAGTGTAAATGACACATTATACATGGCAGGGAGTATAGAGAGAGCAGACAAGGTGCTTAAGAGGCTTATTACCACTTATTTATATATATACCTTTGTATTGGTCATCTGCAAAGAACAGTGGAAAATGTGATTTATTCTTAACCTATAAATGACTACATTTTCAAAGTAACCCTCCTTTCCTTAAAAAGTGACTATGAAAGAATATTCATTTTTGATGGCTAGAACACATTCATTGTGTGTTTCTAGTGTATCCATCCACTTTTTGTGACTGAGCATAACCCTTACAAATTAAGAAAGGTGGGGATTCCTTAAGTCCTTAAGTGCTCCCTTTTGGTGAATGCCCAGGAGAATTTCTTAGTAAGTGATAGAGCAAACCAGGAAATGGTTTTCTTTTACCATGAAGTAAATGTAAAAAGGTTGGTGGAAAATCAAGCCCTAAAATATTTCAATGCACTATCTTATTTTGAGTCCAAATATGTCAGTTCTGAAATGTTGCTGCAGAGCTTCACAGGAGTTTTATTTTGGCTGTCTTCTGCTCCCATTCTCCTCTGTTGTTTCCCAGGTCAGACTTCATTTCTTAGAATGCTCTAGGGTCTTCCCTGATGCAATCTGAAGGGCAGGAAAGCTTGAATATTCACCTGTTCAGTTCTTGGCTATGTCCATGGTGCCTGGTGTCATCATTGTTCAATGCTAATTGAAATCACTGGTGTACTTCAGGGATGAATCGGAATCATTGTAGCCTATAACGGGTTTAGAGCTGATGTCTTGGTTTGTTTCCTTTGTTAATTTATTGGCTATGAAGAAGTAGACAATAACAGCTGGAGAAGTATCTACTGAACTCTAATAACTTTAAACAATAGGGGCATAAAACTTCAACTATATTGTTGGTTTTAAATTAACTCTGTCTTTTCATTTCCCTGTGTAATTAATTTCTTATGTAATAATTTATGGCATTTATTTTAGGAAAACACAAAAAAACCTGGTGGGTAGTAGAATAAGCAATGGGAACACATCTGTCCTGACACTTTTACTTTATACTCCAACAAAATAAATCTAATATGCTCTGATATGCTCCATTATTTACATTCTTCTGCTGTATGTACATAGTCAAATATTCTCCTAAAATATTAACAGAGGGCTAAACACCAAACTGTCCTGAACATGGGGATTCAGCTTCCAAATTTCTGGCCATGCAGCACAGGAAGGATTGCAAAGATGACTTACCTTACAACTAATTAGGACGGGAACTCATATTTGTCATTTACTTTAGGAGCAGGAACAGATCTTTCATTAACGTAGAACAGAGTATTCATTATGAATCACTCTGGGCCTGATCCAGAGTCACTGAAGTCAATGGAAAGACTGCTATTGACTTTCAATAGATTGGACCCTCTGTGCAGAAAAAGCAAATGCTGGTACTGAAAGACAACTGACCATTATAGTTATATCACATAGTCAACATCTGTTAAAAAGAGGGATCTTCACAAATGCCATTATATAAAGGAAGGCTATTGCCACGCAGCTGTTTGTTTCATTGTTCTTCAGTTTTGGTAAAAATGTGGATTTGAACTTTTTAAAGAAATTTTGTCATTCATTTGCTAATAGTGTAAATAATACACATTAATTACTGTTTAATATGGCACCAGTGATGATATCTGAAGTATCTTAATGGACCTCACTGGAGACAAGGATGGTTTTCAGTAATGTAACTAGGGATAGGCTGCTGGCCCTGTGCACTGGTTTAGCACTGAATGGTGGTCACTGCAGGAAGTGTGTGCCATGGTGGCAGCAACCAGGGTACAGGGAGACTAATCTGTGGCATTAGCAATCAGAGTCAGGTGAAACTCTCCAGTGCTTAGCATATCACTTTCCCTCCATCTCTGGCATCTCTGCCCAGGTTGCAAAATTTGCTAGTTATGCCTCTGTTAATTCTTATTCCTATGGTTTAAGCACTGTCCCAATGATGAGATATAGCATGCAGCACTTCTAACAAACATTGGACCTTCTAACAAACTGTGGAGGTAGCCCCCACAATCCTCCCCAAGTATGTGGGCCATGTCAGTGGCACATTGCAGATGGCCTCCCATTGCTGGCATGTGCTGCCCCCTCCCCCCCCAACTCTTACCACAGCTTGTACTGGCAGCATGTGGACTCCAGGCCCTTTCCCATCATGCAGCAGCAGGAGAGGCAGCCACCAGGGTCACATATTAACCCCTTGTGGGGTACGTGTGACTTATCCAGGATGCAAGAGACACACATTTTAGACCTCCCTTTACGCAGAGCGTATTTTATCTCGTATCTCCCACTACCCAGCTGTATTGAAGCTGTATCCAAAGGCTATTTAAGTTACTGGAAACTTTTGAAATGAATGAATGGGATTTGGATCAAGCCCTTCTAGAATTGTAAAATACTAATACAACTTAGAATACTTGCATTTATCTCCATTGATATGGAGAATTTTAAAAGGTGAGAAACATAATAGTATTTACTTACATGGCACCTTTTAGCGAAAGTTAACAAGTGCCTTTTCAGGTAGTTTAATAAGTTGTAAAATGCCTTGTAAGATAGTGTTGGCGCGTATACACGAGATGCTAAAAGTGCAGTAGACTAACTGTACTGTGTCATGGCAAAAGCCATGCTAATGCACTAATGCACAGTA
>NW_017729032.1:173649045-173651418 GCF_001723915.1 Gavialis gangeticus
CAGTAGAATTAGTCTACTGTGCATTAGCATCACTTAAAAACCATGTGCCAGTGCTACTTCACAGTAATGCCAATTATTGCACAGTAATTACAGTGCATTAATGGAAGCATAGATGCTCTCAGTGAGTATTATTATACAGAAGAGTAAGTTAAGGCAAATGGAGGATAGGAGTTATCCAAATTTACATGGAGTCTTTGGGAGAACTGACTAGAACCCTGGAGTCACTCAGCTTAATCCAGAAAACACTAACTTTCCTGCTAGCGTTATACTGTTTTGGTGCTGAGTTGTTCAGTAAAATTACATATCAAGTTTTCTGTCTGTACACATACTGTATATCCAGGCCTAAATTTCAGTAAGACCCATAATAGATGTGACTTAATGGCAGAGTTCTACCCACATTGCAGTGTGTGCTAGGAGAAACGCAGTGTCACAAATTAAAAAGAAGATGGATAACTTAGCACATGGGAAGTACCCAAGAGAGAAGCTGTCACATTGAATAGAAATATTAAGTGGAACCCCATATACTGTCAGTCAGCACTTGCATCTCTGATGTTCCTAATTTATATGAATGACTCTGAGGCAGGCATGAACTGTGTGAACTGGTTCAACTTGCTGACAGTGCAGAACCAAGAGAACTAATGAGCTTCAGGTGAAACACAGAGAAGGAAGGATTTTCAAGCAGCTATCTAACTGACCTGACATAAGTCTACTGTCATTTAACTATGACATATTGGAAGCAATAAAAAATATTGATCCTTTAAAAATCACTAGTACATTATAAAATGCAGTCAGAGGAAAAGGGAAAATATTCTGAAAGACCTGACAACAGAATATGCAATAACTCTCTTTGGTGGGGAGGGGAAATGAGTCATAGTCCTTTTTCTTCCCCCTTCCAAACATTACTTTTACATGAGCTCGAAGTACATCACCTTGGATTCATAGGAGTGCAATCTGATGTCTGTCTGTAACAATCCATGCTTACTGTACCTACATACAACCCTGAGAGGAGGTAATGGCATTCAAATGGAGCCTGTGGTTTACTAGATGATTTTAATTATTTCTGGTTTGTTTTTTCCCTCTGGGCTACTTTTAGGTGGAAGGAATTCAATATTAGTACTTAGATGACTTGCAATATAACAAGCAACACTGCTGAGAGCATACGAAAAGCTGTGTTCAATTATAGCTCAGTGAAGTCAGGAAGGACAATGAGGTTACATCTGTTATTCACAACCTTCACCAGAGAAAACTAGGTTACACATAAAACTGAATCTATAGGAATAATGGAGATGTTGAGATTAAGTATACTTACAATTCTCATTGGGGACCGACTGCCTAGGATTACTGTTCTCTCAATCACTGTGGAAAAAGATTGAAGGCATGCATTTGCAGAAGTGACTAGTGACTCCAAATAGCTCCACCTTGGGGGGTGCTCACCTTAAGAGGATTTGATTTTCAGAGTGGGGGCAGTATATAATTTTTGTAAAACAGACTTCTTTAATGTGTCTTATAAAAGGCTCCCCAAAATTAAAATGCCCACAAATTATTAGCTGCTTTTGAAAATTTAGGTTTTGAAAATTAGTTTAATGATAAATAATGCAGTGGAGGTACAATGTAGCTCTATCTTGGCAATTGGCCAGGAGGTAAAATAAAATAATGGGTCCTCTCACCAATATTTACGTTTTGATTTTGCTGAGGGACTTTTTGCTTGCTCGCTTGTTTTGTTTTGTTTCATTTAGATTTTACTCAGGGGTCATTGCAGCTCTTTTACCATGCGACTGGTAAAGAGAGCAGCATTAATATAGACTGGTTCTGTTGAATGAATTATCTGTAAGTTAAGGAGATTTGAATTCATGGTTCCCCCAGAGTTACAATAGTACATCTCTAATGGTACATGCAATTCTTAGCAATTAAAAAAAATTGTTTCGGCTGCTGCTTTGGCTGGACATCTTCCCAGACAAGCATAGACATATTCAGGAGAAATAAGTGTACTGTAAAGGCTGTTTTAGTGGCTGGTGAGAGACTGTTTACCAGTATGGTGTGTGTACACACACACACACACACAAACACACACGCACACACCTGATAGGAGGGCTCTGGGGGGCATGTTTCCCCTCTGACAGGGCTGTCCCTACCTCTGATGCCGCCTGCAGCTTCTGCGGGTGCTTGCCAGCCCCGGCCCCGCTGCCAACACTGACGCCAGCTTCTGCGGGTGCCCCCCCAGGCTCAAGAGGAGCGTGCGCGCGCGCGCACACACACACACACACACCAGTTCTGTCATTTTAAAAAGGGTTTCATGAGCATGTGTGCATGCTCTCTTTTCACCTTTTAGGGTTTTGGTACACACACACACACACACACACACACACACACACA
>NW_017729032.1:173651429-173679276 GCF_001723915.1 Gavialis gangeticus
CACACACACACACACACACACACACACACACACACACACACACACAATCTTTCTTAAAATGACAGAGATTTCATAGAGTCAGAGAGAGTCTTTAGATGAGAACTTGATAGAAATGATTCTAGGCCTTCTCTACACTTGTAAAGTGTTAGATTTTCACTAGTATTTGTGTCTACTTCTGCACATATACCTTTAATCACACTCCATCCCAGTTTTGAACAGGTTTCAGTTTTTATCACACCTATTTCCTCTCCCAACCAAAAGAGAAACAGTAAAACAAAAGACTGATGCTATAAGCACTTTGCTCCAAGATAGACTTTCATTAAAGAAATAGGAAAGGTACAAAGCTTCTGAAAGGATGTAGCAGTATACTTCCTCAGCATCAGGGTGCATAAAAATGATTTTTATATTTAAAATCAGATTTAAGAAAATAAATAATTAGATTTTCCTTTTTAAATATAAACAGATTTAAAATTAAATTGGAATATATATATAAAGATCTAAACTTCCCATAACTTGTTTAAATAATTAAAAATAAATTAAAATATTATGCAGTGCACATTTGCTGTCAATAGTTTAACAGCAGTTAGATCAATGAATTGGTGGAAATCACTGGCTAAGCACCTGAAATAAGAGTCTGTTCAAGGGACAGGCTATGGTGAGCAGTAGCCCCTTCTGAGATTCAGTAAGAATAGTTGATTCATTTTAGTTTATTTAACTAGCTTAGTTCAAAGTTTATCTCATACAATCTTACAAAACAGATTGGGAATTGATGTAGGAAAGCTTGTTTTCCTCTTTCACCGATTAATTAAATTTGGTGTCATAGGATGTGATCTGCTAATTCTAAAAGCAGGAAGGACATGGTAACCAGAAATAATCAGTTTTGTTCACTAAGTGTAGATCATAGTTCCTTTTTTCCCTTTGGCTGTAGCTACTTTTAAAATTATATTTCCAGCACATTTAAAGTAGTTTTAACTAATGAAAAACAATTTTAAAATGCTGTTTTTGTGCATTGTAATGAAATTCCAATATCCATTAAGTTAGAACTGAACAATCATCTAGTAAAAAATGCAGCATTAACTGGTTTCTAATATGATAAAAATGTAAAAAATAACAACTTGAATATGTATGCACCCCCCCACACCTAACTGTTTTGTTTGAGTAAGTGTTTATGAATATAATGTAGCATCCTGATTAACCAGAAGATAAACCAAATTCAACTATTCTTAGACTATATATAATTACAAATCAACCAATGAGAATCAAGCTTTGTTTAGAAAAATAACTAATGGCACTCTTCACTGCCTCTGTGTCACAGCAGGGGGGACCACTGTAAAGCATGTCCCTTCCATTTTGCTAAGCATATGCCAGTAAGCATGTCGGAGAGAGAGAGAGAGGCTTGGAGTGGGGGTATGCTCTGTGATTCTGTTAGGTGGCTAAATTGCTTCATTTGGGGGAGTTGGCACATCTAGCGGCAAGCCAGCTAGATCCTTGTTCTTTATTATGGTGTCCCCAGGAGCAGCACAGAAGAATGTAAATGCAAAACAAGCTTAAAATCAAGGTTTCCTGCTTGTTGATTTAAATCGTGATTAAACCCCGTGATTTAATCTGTTCAGACTGGCCAACATGGACACCAAGCTTGCAGAAGTGGTAGCTGGAAAGTTGCCACTGCGGATCCTAACATCCTTTTCTCATTGCTCTAAGTAGGTTTCTTCCAATGCAGAAAAAATGCAGAGCAATATTTGTAAATTGTTTTGGGATTCTCAGATTAAATGATGTTATAAAGCTGAGACATACCACTTCTACTATGTATCATGCTATGTTATAATAGTATGCATGTATCCTAATCAGTAGCTTAACTAGGATGGGGTGACTGGGCAGCAGCCTAGGGAGCCAGCTTGGGGGTGGGGGTGGGGCGGGTGGAAGTACTGCCACTATAGCCTCACGATTGCACCAGCAGTATGACAGCAGCCAAAAGGGTGAAGTTGCACATTACACTTAAACCATGCTAAGAGCACTTATAACTTGAGCATCAACATGATAAAGCTCATGAACTCATGCTAAGTGCCTTCTGAGCTTGTCAAAGTTATGCCCCTTCAGGCAAGGTTTAACTCAGGGATGTGCTACCTAGCTCATATTAGGGTAACTTCAGTCTACTCCACGGGGATAGAATGAGCTATTTGTAGGTCCTCCAGCATCCCAGGATACACTGCTCCCAGCCTTTCCCTCCTCAAGTGTCTCCTATCCATGCCCTTGCTCACTAGCCCTCTAGTGGCAAGTCAGAGCCGGGCAGGCAAGAAATGTTATTAACCCTTAATGTGAGACTGCTCACAGGATATTCTAACTTTAACACTGCTTAACATCCCACAGATTTAGCAGAGTCTATGTGTAATGTGTACATTTACCTAAAATTCCTACTGCCCTGGGTGCCTAGCTGTGTTATCCCTCTGGCTCTAGCCACAAGGCCTAAGACTAATATAGTTTGTTTTTAGTTTTCCTTACCCTTATCAGGATGCACAGGATGCATGTGTGCTGTGTGATTTTTTTTTCCCCAGCCATGTTCACTGGGGGGTGGGATGCTTAGCTCCGCTGATGTAGTATCACTGCGTTCAGTCTCTATGAGCAATGTTTAACAAAGTGTATCCTTACCCCATGTGATGCTGCTGTGTCACATCAGAATTTTATATTCACTTCCACAGTGCTATGCCTCGTTATAGCACATTTTAAATGCCATTGTTGCTCAATCACAGAAAGAAGCGGTGTCCATTGAAAATGACAGATTGACTAAATGATTGACCCTGCCTCTTTATTCTGAAACAATGTGACTTGCTATTCAGTGGGAAACCATCTGCAAGCAGTTTAACCTTGGTGACAATTGGTTTCTTCTGGTTGCTGAGGCAACTCTGTCAGAAAAAGGAATTATAACTGCTGTCAATTTGCAGTTGGCCCATGTTCTTCTGTGGCACAGTTCTGTGAACGCTTTATTGTTCATCAACAGTAAGTGTCAATTTCTGTTGGAGAGGTGAAGTTCACTAATATTAATTATGCCCTAGGATTTGACTACATGTCTTTTCTATGAGAGGAAAAAGCATTTCCTCATGCTTAAGTTTATAACAAGGTTTTCCTCTCTCTCTTCTATTCATTCCATTAATTAAGGAACAGATTATGGCACCTTTTAGTCACACTTTACTCCGCAAAGAATCATATAACAGTAGCTTTCAGCATGAGTAAGGGACTAAGAAAATGATTCTAAATGTTTAAAATTTCTCCAGCTATTTCCATTGCCATACACAGAGTTTTAGACTAGTGAGTAATAAATGTTACAGTTGTACAAGTATGTCTAAGACACAGGCTTTCTTAATCTCTTTATTGCCTTTGAGGTGCCAGTAGTAACATATGAAGAATCTTCCTTAGCATGTCAAATGCTTTACATTGCTTTGTTAATATACATAAATGATACAAAAGTACGTAATTTATTATTAGCTTCACTAAACTGAAATTTTAAGTTTAGCTTCATTAAATGAATGCCAGAGATTCACTTTCCAACTGGAATATATACAGGCAGATTCTCACCTGGTTTAATTTAGTGAAAACCTGTTGAAGGCACCAACTGAGGATCTGGCAATTATTAAGGAAACCTATTGAGATACAAGGAGAGGCTGTGTGTGACTCATTGTATAATGGGAGGCAAGTCAGTTCATCTCACTGTGCTTCATTTTCCTCATTGGTGAAACAGTGATAATATTGCTTATCCATCTTTGCAGAGCACTCAAATATATAAAAAGCCAAGGTAAAATATCATTTTGATGTATTTTAGGATTACAACTAGACAGGTTACACTTTTCTAACATAAATCCATGCAGTGTAGTGTTTTACAGTGTGGGCATTTTTATCAAGTCATTGATTCATGATCTAACATTTAATTCAGGTGTCATTTGTTGGTTATTTTTGTTTTGCTCAGATCCATTGTGTGCCAGTGCATCGTTCTGACATAAGTGCTGCCAAGACCATAAATCCTGAAATTTCAAAAGGTGTTAATTTGAAGTAGCATTTCTGAGCTTCTTACTGAAGGGGGTTACCTGGCTGGTGAGACCACTCATCAGTAGCATAACTAGGGGTGGGTGAGAAGGGCACCTGCCCGGGTGCCAAGTTAGGGGTGCTGGAATCACGCCCCCATTCCAGTGTAGTCTGCATCTGGGCAGCACACCATGCTGAGAACTCCAAAACTGTCCCCAGCTGCTACTGCTTTAAAAGAAACAGAGAGGCAGGCACAGTACACGTGCAGCAGCAGTTCAGCTGGGACTGTTTAGGATTTCCTGGTGTGCACAAGGCTGCTGCTCCCTCTGTCCCCACTCTTGGACTCTGAATGCTTTCCCCCACTCTCAGAACTAGGTGTGCCTTTCGCCACCCATACAGTTAGCCCGAGGCGCCAACTCTGCCTGTTATGCTACTGCTGCACACTGTAGTAAGCATTACATCTGGCCAACCAATTTTGGTATTGGCAAGATGGAAGTCCAGTTTAAGACCAATCATTTTTTCATCTTCTTTTAAAGGAAGGTCGATGTAGTGGCTCAGGAAAGGTTCATAAAGGTACATTAGTTGGAGATGAATAATAACCATCCCCACTGTTGTTGTTTAATGGTAAAATTCATGTCTGCCACATGAATGACCTGGGTTTGATTCCCAGACATGCACATAACTACAGCCATTGAGACACTGAATGTCTGGACTCAATCTGGCCTCTGGATTCTGTCTCAATGGTCTTAAATGGGGATGGAAGGTGTGGGCAGCCTCCATTACTCCATACTCCTGCCTAGGTGTATGCATCAAAGGTCTGGGTGACCTCTCACATATACATCACAATTCAGAAGGATCTACAGTTGTCTATATTATATAAACTCTATCTATTTACAGTAGCATACACTAGAACCCCATAACCTATATAACAAATAATAAAGATACTACCTACAATATATCCTTGAGAAATACCAAAATTAAATACAGTGGGCGCATCTAATGCAATTAATGTGCCGCAATAAACTCCAGTGCATGTTGTGCTTAAGTTTTTTGCTCATGGGTGCCATACTTAAATGTGTGCCCAGGACCACAGCATATTGACCTGAGTCGAAACAGCCGTAGCCGGCAGAGGGCCCAGGGGTTCAGCATGCTAGCTTGGGGCTGCTCTGACCTGGTTCAATGTGCTGTAAAGGGGCTGAATGGGGAACAAGAGTGGTCCAGTGTGGGGCTGTCCAGCAAGGCAGCCCCACACTGAAGCACCCATGTACCCCAGCCAGCCCTGTCAGCATTCACATATGCGTTGCTGTAGAGTAAAAGACTCTGCAGTAGGATAGTACATGTGAAAACTACGATGGAGTTTATTAGTTTCCTGTGGCCTAATGGGGCCACACACACAGGCGCTGAGATGGTTACTGTGGAACTAATTATTCAGCTCTGCAGTAAATGGTGTGTGTAGACATGCCTAGTTGGTCAAACTTTAAGTAACTGCTGCTAATATTGTATGTATTTACTTATTAAGTATACACGTTGCCGGGCAAAGCTGTAGAGATTCCTTATCTTTAGGAGCTTCATCAGAACTTGTGGAATCAAACTGGTATAAGTTGGTATAAGCGAAACAAGGATTTGACCCATAGTTTATATCATATAAATACTTGAGGTTAAATCCTCTTTGTGAACCTCAGTCAGAACAAAGAAAACTTGCAGCCCTTAGGAAGTTAATGCAAGTCAGAGTAGCCATGACACTATTCTGATTCAACTAAGGAATGATCCTGTCTCTAACTTTCCCCCAGGATCTATGCAATCAGAATGCAGCATATGAAATGCAGCTATGGTTTGTTGAACAGTGTTAGGGAGTATCACCATGAAAAGTCAACTCAACCCACCCATTCCTACTCCATACTTGCCACATGCCTAAAATATCATGTATCTGATTTCTTGAGAATGCCCAAGACTGGAGCTAAGTACAGACAGACAAGAAGCCTGAGGCTTCTTGATGCAGGTTAGTCTAAGCTGCAGAGATTAAACTGAGACACAAGTGAACAGGCATTCACTTTTGATTCAGGAAGTGTAGTCACATGCCTGCAGTGGCTCAAGCCAGAAGCTGGGGGGTGCTAGGGTATGCCTCCCAGCCTTCCAGCCACTGCCAAAGGGAAGAGACTGAAACTCCAAGGCTTTCCTTCCCTCCTTGCTTAAGCGAAGGGGGCATGACCAAGCCCCAGCCTGGGAGCTGAGGCTGGGGGGGGTGCTTTCAACCCACCCGGGTGTGCCTGAGTGGGCGAAGGGGGTGGGTTGAGCCTGCCAGACTTCTGCACCCCCTCCCAGCTCCCCGCTCGAGGAGGGGGGTGCAGCTCCTGCCAGGCTGAGGAGGGGGTGGGTGGGGAAAAGGCAGTGGTATTGAATTCATAAAAGGTTGAACAAAAACAGTGTTTTCTCTGAAGTGAGCATGTACTGAACACAGCAATTTGCATTGTAACCTCAAGCACCCAACAAAGAACAACCAAAAATCTTTGCCTAAGCTAAGATACAGCTCAGTAAAACACAGTGAGAGCGCACACAACTTAATCTAAGTTAAAATGTAATGTAATAAACCAAAAAGACAAGAGAAAGCCTTGCAACCAGGTATTCAGAAAGTCTTTCTTGGGGAATCAACAGATGGTCTTAGGTGTTGGAGTAGAGATCCTATAGGGCTCATCTCTACTTGGGTTTTTATGGTGCACTTGCACCCCTTCTCCCTCTTGGGTGCCTTGATAATATGCTTGTCACCTTTGGCAGGACTCTCATGTATCCATTGTCTTTTGTCTCTTTTTGAGCCCTCCAGCCTTCCACTTTTTACAGGTTCTGCTTTATAATGCAAATGTAGTTCTCTGCTTTCTTTGGACACACCAGCCCAAGCAGTCCCTCTTCTGTTCCCTTAGCTCCATCTCCAGCATGCTGAGCCAGGGAGTGGGGATTAAAGCCTCCCTCAGATGCCAGCTGGGGTTTGTCTAGTGGGGCAGTCCCCCCTCAGGGTGTTGTCTGCCTACACTCATGCCCCGCTCAAGCAGAAAGCAGGGGGTGTGGCTAGCACACTGAGCTGGGGAAGGGGTTATTAAAGCCCCTCCTAGACCCCATCTGGGGTTTGCTTTGGGGCATAGTCTCTCTGAAGCTGTTGCCCTCCCATGCCCCACTCAAGTGGAGAGCAGGGGACATGGCAGCATACTGAGATGAGTAAGCGGGGATTAAAGCTCCTCCCATACCCCAGCCAAGTTTTGCCTGTGGGGGTAGTCCCTCTCAGGTTGTTGCCCTCTCCTCCACCCCCATCCTATGCCCACACCCTGTCCGCTTCAGTGGGGAAAAGTTTGGCAGGGCCTGCCCCTCCTGGCAGACCCAGCTATGGTCCCCAGCACGGTTTCCCACCCCCACCCCATTATCAGCCAGCCTGCACTGTGCCAGATAGGGATCAGAGGGGCAGGGCCAACTCTGCTTTCTGGAGCAGACAGCACAGCCCAGGGCTGCAAAGCATCCTGGGATGCTGGAGGACTCTGACTTAACTTGAACCAGGAAGGGGTCTGGGACAGAAGTTTCATAAACCAGTTTGACCTAAATCAGTTAAGTCTGATACTACATTCAACTAGGTTTATCTTAAACCAGTTTCAGCCATTTTGAAACTGGTCTGTGTGCACTGAACTTCTGTCTGTTATAGGTTTAAACCAGTTTCTAATCACTTAAACTGGTTTATGCATAACTTCTGTCCCTAGCCCAGGAGCCTGGCAGCAGTGCTGGGCTTGCCCTGAACATATACCAAAGAATGGCTACATGACATATTTGCAGCAATCAGAAAATGTGAAGCAAAAAACAGAGAACAAGTCACATTTTCATGATGGTATTCCCTGGCACCACTGATGTAACGTAGACATGCCCTAAGAGTGAGGACAAGTCAAAGGACATGTTGATGTACAATATAACTAGGTTTGTTCAGGTTAATCTCAAGGCATGTTTCAAGGTTAAACTCCAAAATAGTTTTTAAAATTGTCACCAAATCATTATGGATAGAGCACAGGACAGAATTTTTTGCATTGATCTTTCTTTGTCTGTTTTATCGACATGGGATGTAATGCAAGTATGTCACTGCAGCAAGAAAAAAACCCGGCTTGCTCTTCCCATAGGGCAGTGGGTACTCGCACCCGTAGGCAACAACAGCAACACTGGCAGTTTTAATAGTGGACTTGGTTTGGAGAGCTGAACTGAGTAAATCCAGAACAAAAGACACTCATGGGGATTCTGTGTCAGTGAGAGCAAGAGAGAGACAGAGAGACAAGAGGCAAACATTTTCAGACCAGGACGACAAAGTCCCAGGAGCAGTTTTCATTGCTGACATCTTCAATCTACTTTAAATAAAATGGACGTTTATGATAATCCATTGGGAATCTTTACTGTGATTCAGTGAGTAAGCTAATGCATTTATACTTCATATTTTATGTCAAGGAGAGCATGCGTATTTAAATATATGGATACTTAGCAAGGGCAATTTGTTTTTTAAATATTCACACTCCTGTGCACTTAAGGGTAAATATGTGTTGAAATGAGTTGGATAAACATTGAGAACAGTTTGACCTTTGAATTGAGCTGATTTACGCAGAGCATCAACAAAATTGTATTATAGACATCCTGGCTAACTACTGAAAAAGCTGAAACAAACTTACGGATGTCTTTCTCTGTAGTGCACACATAAAAAATGGTACAATGCTAATGTTATAGACCATGTTTCTTTCTCTTTTAAGAACGCTGACTTATCCTATCCAACATAGTTTGATTTTGCACCTGGAAAATGCATCTCCGTATTTTTTTTAAAAACCTGGTTTATTCCATGTATATAGGTTTTGATTAGGAAGCTTTCACAGTATTCTCCTTGCATATTGGTTTGCTGTCTGGGCATTTTTGAGATGCTTGTTTAAGTGTATTTCACTGGATTGAAATGCAAAGGTAAGGTGTTATTTAGAACTTAGAGAAGAGAATTGTGAGTCAGGACTCCTGGGTTCAGCTTCCAACTCTACCACTGATTTTGAGAGTAGCCTAGGCAAGTTAAATAAGCTTTTTGAACCTGTTTTTTTCCATCTCCAAAATGGATATAAAGCAATAATCTAGGAATAGAGGTGGGGGGGCAGGACTTCAATTACAGTTTTTTCACATAGTGCTGTTTATATTTGTAGTGATTACAAGAATGCTGGCAAATGGTGCTCTGCTCCTCTTCAAGATTATTTCCCTCTTGGGTTGAGCTGAAGTCACCAGTCTTTCCTGGGTCTTGTATTAACGACTTTAGCCAATTTGTGTATTGCTACCCATTGATTAATGAATGAATAATTAAACAACAGATTTTACTATATTAAACCCCCAGATTTGGGTATGCGCCTTCCCTGAGTGAGTAAATAATAATACATTTTGTATACCTTTTCTTTCACTTTCCTTCCCTTCCCTACTCTTTCACTCCTCTGTTTGTGAGGCCCTATCTTAAATTTGGAATGAAAGGCTTCAAGCAGCAACTAGGTCTTTCTAGGTCTTCTTTAACTTATCAAGCAGATTACTGGACACATTCATATTAGCATAAGTCTGATAGTTTCTTTCTTAACCCAGATATGTCTTCCTATGGTTGGATCCTCCTCACTCACAGACAGGAGAGGGGTATCACCTATTTCTCTAGGATACCACTCCTTTCTCTCTTCTTTTTTTTGGACCCTATAGAAGGCCAGGGAATGAGGAGGAGGAGCAGGCAAGGCAGAGTCAAGAAAGAGAAACCTAGTCCAGGTCTACATTCACACTTGCCCTAATGCCACAGGAAAAGTCTATAATAAACAACATTGGAGTCTGCATTTAGTTTTTCTCCTGTCTCTTCCAGAGGAGAACAAAGGAACCACAGCCAATGGGGACTCCCTGCTGAGGAAAGAGGGCTCCTTGGGAGCATGGAACCAGTGTGGAAGCCCCGGGCTTCTCATCATTTGGGAATTTTCCAGGTTTTGGGCAGGCCCTATGATCCATTATTCAGAACAAGGCAAGCCTTGCCCCTGTGAGGGGACAATGTGATAGAAACTCCATGGGGAAGTCCTGGCAGAAATTTATTGTGGGAGGGAATGATTTGAGTTATACACATGTTCACATGATTGTGATATTAAGAATAAAACTTTCCCAATTCCATATTTTGAAAAGAGTTTTCAGAGGCCCCTAGATAATAAGCTCAGTATTCAATAAGAACAGGTTACTATTGCTGCTACTTTATTACAAGGGGTAAGACAGGTTAAGAAAATGCTTAAGTGTTTTTAGGTGTAATTATTAATGCATTATTCCAAACAGGAGATGCACAGGCTTAGCAGGTCCTGGTTGTACAATACAGCTGTGACTATGCTGGAAAGCAGGCCTCACAAAACTTCTACGTATAGTTTTAAATAAGCTGGAGAGCATTTCACAGACTTCAAGCCAACAGAGAATTTAAAAGACATTAATATTTTTTTATTAGAAATAAATACTGTGTTCAGAAATAATCATATACTGAAGTCCTTTGCGTTACTGTAAAGACATGAGTGTCATCAGGGTTAAGGAAGAGGGTGGTCCAAGGATAAGGAAATGTTACACAGTAAGTTAAATGGGGTCTTTTGACTGCAGCGCATTCCTGTGCTGCTTACTGTGCAAGTGAGGCTCAGTCATTAGAGATGTACTTTCTTTAGCACTGTTCCCATGGAAGTCAGTAATAAAGCTCCCTGACTGTTTCTGAAAAGCCCACCTACAGAGCCTGATTAGTCACGTGCTGCTTTATATAACTAGAAGGACCAATCCTGCATTTCTATGAAAGTCATATATTTCCCAACAAAACAAACTCCACCTAATTAGGGGGAAGGGAAGAACAAGTAACTCTCTCTCTCTCTCTCTCCCCCCCTCCCTCCAACAAAGCTAGCAGTAAGTAAAGGCCCTGCTCCTTCATCAGCATGTTTTTCAGATTCCAGTTTTGGCATCCTCCTTACTGAATGCCCAACAGGCTGGCCGTGAAGTAAGCTTGGAGGGGCTTGAACAGAACAGTCTGCTTTTCTGAAAAACAACACTTGTGGTTTCTGTAATTCGGCAGTCATAAATATGTCCTCTACCCAATGCTGTCTTCAGAGCTCCGCCCCTGAATCACACAGTCACAATAACCCACGGTTCCCTCCATCACCGTGCACAGAGGCTGATAAACTCTGACAGTGATAGGCCACATTGAATATGCTCTGGAAACCAGCTTTTTTTTCTTGTGTCTCTACACCACATTTGACCATTTTGTTACACGTGCTCATGCTCATTTATTGTACTTTGCAAGATGTTTCATTGTACATGTGCCTTCGAGCAGCGGGCATTGCAGCAGGTGTTGCATAGTCTGAGACTCTGTGCCGCAGACCCGGGTGGTTAAAGCAGCGGTATAGCCCCGCTTCTTCGTTAGTTCCTTGGAGCATCCAACTCCAGTTTGAGGGTGGTTGAGACATCACCATCTTTGCCATGGTTCATCAGCTCCTGGTGGTAAGGAGTTGGCTGCCAGAATGTAGTTTTTTTTTCACTGCCAGGTATTTTCTTCAACCTCTCGTTCCACATCTGCAATTGTGTGTCCTTGGGTGTGGCATTGAGAGGTTTGGTGCTGGTCAGGAAGCTCCTGCATGACTTCAGACATCTTTGTGCTGGGGGATGGTCATACAGTGGGTGTCTCACATCTTCAGTTTGTCTCAGTCATTCTATCCTGCTGGCCACTGCTCTTCTGAGCGATTTTGGAAACCAGCTAATACTAATGCATGGCAGGAAAGCCTGTCATCAAAAACCCACATTGGAAGGAGTTAAAAAATCAATTGTTTGCATTGCATTTTTAAAGGTTTTGAGTAACACAAAGATAGATCCTTCCTAACTTGATCAGAGGGACCCATCTGATAGGCTTGGCTATGGAGCAAAAAAGGGGTTGTAATCTTATATTTAATAAAAATATCTTATCACTATGGTTCAAGCAATCAGCCATTCTTCACCCCCGCCTTGAGAGTCTCCATTATTAAACTAGGGGAGTAGGGTTAAAGACCTGAAATGTTATTGCTGTGCTTTTTAGTCTCAACCTCAGAAAATGGTGTCTGGCAAAACTGACGCTACTAGCTAGGACCAAAAGGATCTCAGAAATAGAGAAAGGCACTCCCAGCTTGTTGAGGCAAAGTCTGGCTTGGCTGGTGCTGTGCCAGGCTGGCAATTAGCCTTCCAGCCTTTGTTGTAGTTTGCATTGTGATTAACATGGAGAAATGCCTGTTTGGCAAATTGACAGTAATGCAGGGGGCAACATTTCATGCAGTTTTTAACTAGCTTAAATACCAGTTACTAAACTTTTGCTTTGCTGGTCTTAGAGGTTATTTTGCTACTAGTTAGTATCTAACCCACCTATGCTTATCCTCAGACCTAGAAAGTTGTGCAAGGGGAGGAATGTCATTAGCTCTAATCAGTGCAGTTAAATTCTCTGTCCCAGGCCATGCAAATAGAAATCAATGCACAGTCTCTGCTGGAGAGCTCATTTGGGTGAGGTAACTGGATTTGTGACCTTCACAAATTGTGAATTTTTTCTGCTCAACAGGACCTGGAAATAGCTGACTTCTAGCTAAATTTAAATAAGCTACTTGTAAGTAATTGTCCTGTTTACTGGGTGGGAAAAATTCTGACGGTAATTGACTTTGTCACTGTACTTTCCTTGTTTATTGCCACAGGCCTCCAATATTGATAACCTTCCCAGGCCTTCAGTCAATTAATGGCAGCTGCCCTAAAGCTTTGTTCTCTGCTGTCTCTTCATTTGTAGCATATCTGTGTTAACATTTGAATATGTTTTTCCCCCACTGAAATCTACACAGATTATATAAAAGAATCTTGGAAAGAAGGCAGGGTAGTAAGACATGAACACGCTAGAGACTCTTGTCAACACCCCTTGCCACCCCCCCCACCCCCCGATTCTCAATGCTACTATACCATAAAGCATAATGAGTTTAATTGCCAGCGTCAGTCTTGAAACCATCTGAATTCAGAAAACGGGATAAAAACCCAGTTACTAGTATCTTTTTAAATACTATTAGCCACTAGTATTGGGTACCCCAAATTAGATTCCCAAATTAGGACATTTTAGATCATATTTTAATGTTGTTTAGGCACCTAAAGATGGAAGTGGATGGTGGTGATATGCCCAGTGCAATTTTCAGTGTGGGTGTAGAGGTGCTTAAGTTACCTGTAAACAAGCCCATCAGCGTAAAGCAATCTAGCTCTAGAAGCATGGAGATTTGTGTAGGCTAATTTATTATGCTGACATACTTAAGTGCTTTTGAAAATCCTGAGGGATTTATATGCACCTGTAGGCACATAAATACCTTTGAAAATCTGGTTCTTGAAAGCTAATTTTTGTAGGTATTGTGCAACTCTTCTGTCCATTGACATCACCTAGGGTTGTGGGCACTCATAAGTGTCTCTGAAACCCAAATTCCACGTGTCTTTAAAATTGGTCATTCAAAATCAGTGTCTTTTTTAATTTACGCATCTTTGACTTCGGGAATGGAATGTGTTTAGTGGTGGGGTGAGGAGAAGCAGGGAAAATATCCCTTTGGCTACTGCAAAGCCATGGCATGGAGCCAGCTCTGTGCTCTTATAATATCTGATCTCTAAGGTAAGCAACGCAGCCTTTCAAAGGGAGCTAATGCTTCTGTCTGTTCCACTCTGAATCACAGTTCAGCGCTTTCTTTACTCAAACACCCCAGGGAAGACTGTTAACTGTAGTTTGTCTCCTCCTTCTGATCTTATTACTTGGATTAAGTGAAGAAATTACTGGTTTATGTTACAGTTCTTTTTTTCTCTTACAGCAAGTCTTCTGGTGCTTCTGTTATCGGTGTCCTAAATCTCAAGTATTTGAGTAAATTTTAAGTTGAGATTGTGAATTGTTTGTTTTCACTGTTTTGCAGTGAAAAGGTTACTGTTACCCAGCAGATCTTGTGCTGCATGTGCTGTAAACAAAACTATAACCCTTAAATAACAAAATAATCAGGCCCACATCCAGGATCAAAAGTCATTGCTTCTCTTAGAAAACGTAAGCAATAATGTACCAAATTATAGTAAATTTATATGAAGAATTTTGCTATTTCTTCTGTTTATGAATGAAATGTTAATACTAAATGTAATTGTTATTTTAATTCTGCTGACAATTCTGGCTGTGACATAAGCAATATGCAAGCTAGTCATTGAAAGCACTTGGAAACAGGACATCCGAAGGGTTTTTGGGGGGCGATAGGTGACATGATATTGTTTCTCTTTTCTGAGAAGATGCAAGTAACTCTCCAAAATCAGGCTTCTGGTATGAATACAAATTAGAAATTAATTTTCTGTAAATATTGTACAATCCATGATTCAAATTTACTGTCTGCATGGACATTCCTGCCAGAAAATTTAATTGCTAGACTATTCATAGAAAGCTAGCACTGTGGAAGTAAATTTAGTTAAAAATTCAAACTTTTTAGGATGTGTGTCTCAGTATTTACTCAACTTTATTAAAATAAACCTTGTATTTATTTGCACAAATGTTGTGGAGTTATTTTTTTGCATCTCAATCTATGATTTCAGTCTGATTTTACTCTAAGATGCTAACATATAGTAGTTAGCATCAACAGCTGTAGTGCCCCTAAGGATCCTCTACCTAAGCTAATTATTCTTGAACTTCAATTTAGAACCCTGGTAACAGTTGAGAGACCTAGTGCAAGCGCTCCCCCTTTTCTCCAGATCTTTTCTTAAACAATATATCTACTACATGGAAGTGATGATTAGATAGCCTGCCTCAAAATCAGTGCCTACTACATATTACTCCTCCATAACACCCAGTATATGCAAAGGTTTTTGAGTTACAGTGTTGCAAACTAAAAGCAGGCTAAAAATGCTTGATTTAATATTTTCATTTAGGAGTTGCTCAGGTTAGCACAAATCCTTTGGAAACACGTCTGCTTTTGGTGAAACCCACCATAACCTTTTCTGGTTTATGCACTCTTCTTCCAAAATAGTCTTCTTTCTTACCATTCCCTGTAATCCAGGGTGAACTGTTAGAGGCACTGCATGGACTTCGCCCCATTTCCTCACTTTGGATATATTTGCTGATAGCTGACCAGCCTTCACTCTTGGGTCTTGAGGCTTTAAGTAAACCCTGTCGCTTGCCCTTATTATCTTGTCCTCATCTGAATTCATAGGGCTGCACAACCTGCCTGACTCTTGAGTTCTACAGTAGTTTTGTCTGTGTTCAGCAACTTCTGTCTACTGTTTACTTTGTTCTGGGACTGGATGTGGCCAAAGTTATGTTGCTGCTCATCTAGATCCATCTATGATGGCATCAACTGGAGCACTACTGTAGACAACCATTTAGGATTAATTGTGTCCCTGAGATGGTGGGATAGAAACACCAGTGCCTGATCTATAACAACTTTACCACTGGTGGGAGCTGCACCAATGCAAGAGCAATAGGAAAGATATTTTATAGGAGTGGGGTGCCAATTAATGTTGTGATTGCATGGCTCAAAAGACATGTGGCCCTAACTGTGACTATGCTAATTTATAACACCTGAAGAGCTAGACCATGGTGACTTGAACTATTCTAGATATGGAGAGAAAAAATATTTAAATTGCAATACTTTGAATATGGTACATTGGACATGTAGGTTTACCTAACAGAAAGAAAGTGTGGAGAGCATTGTTTGTTTGTGCTCTTGGAAGCAGGAGAAAAATACTGTATATTTTGGTCTTGAACTGTATGTGTGAGATTCTGTGCTGCATGTCTGAAAGCTCAATATTCAGAGCCCAGAGAGAGGGGGGGGCTAAAGAGACTTTAAGCCCATCTTAAACTCTGATTTATGGGCTACTGCACCCTGCTCCACCAAAGTGGAGAGTCCAAGCTGAGTTGTCTATGAGCAGTGTCTGCTGTGATCCCACTTTTGGTCTTTCTTTAAGGAATACTCTTTACACCAAAGCTTGCTGTAAGTTCTCTACGGCTCGTTGGGTGCAGTTCTTGTGACCAGACAATTTTTCCCAGACAAATCTAAAGTTCGTAGAGTTCCTTTATTGCAGGGGTCTTTAGTAGGAAGGAGAAACCCTCTCTAAATACCTTTACACTCACAGACTATTTCAGCAAAAGGATCACAAGTGAAGACTTCACTTTTTCATGGAGCCCCACAGAAATCTGTGGGAGCCTGAAATCTATTCTGTGATTTTTACAAGATGGGTACCCCAGGCAAAACAAAGCCCATTAGAAAAGTGTATTTTAAAATAGACAATTTGTTGATGTGAATGAAAAACTCTGTTTCTGTTAACCTGTATGTTCTAAATCAAGGCTGTTCAGTTGGTGGCCCTGGGCTCTTGTCTGGCCACTGCTCCACCCCTTTGGTGGCATTGGGGCAGTGCAGCAGTATGGGGACCAGAGAGTGAGCCTGGGGCATGCAGTGTAGTGGGTGGTGGGGTGAAGACGGTCAAGGGCTGAAATGCATGTGGGTGCAGCAGTGGGGTGCCTGCATGGGCCTGGGGTATAGCCATATGGGGGGAGTGGTCATGAGCACACAGTGCAGCAAATGGGGGAGGGAGCATCCATGTGGTTTGTGGCCCAGGGGCCACAGCTCATCCTGGTGTGGCCCACAGGACCTGAATCCCCTGCTGATATGGCTTGTTAGGAATGTGACCCTTGGCTGTTTGGGCAGCTCTAAGTCTAGAACAACCTAATTTAATAGATGCTAATGAGCCATGGAAAAAGGACAGAAATTACCAGACTTCTGCTAATCCCTGATGCACCTACCCACGTCTTTCTGCAATTGTAGAAAGCAGCAGTAGTGGGATATAAGTATCTGGTACTAGCAGCTATTCTCTCTAGTGTATGGGACACTAACCTAATAAGAACCCTGCCGATATGAGAGATGAAATAGCAAAAAAATTCCCTCAGATGCCAAAACTGCAACTTTTAAGCAGCATTAACAATTGCTACAGTACATTATGATGATGATAACATATTACCGGTTTTACTGGTATCTAAATGCTCTTGACAGGCAAACAAATTAAGATGCATAGATACATACACTGCTATGTTGGAGTGGATAAATTAGTTGCTAACAGAAAAAATGAAGCCCCTTCTTGCTGCGAAGCGGTTTTCTTACACAGAAAGAGAAATGTTGTGTACAGCTTTCAAAATAAAGTTGCTACCTCACTTACACAAACTTATGAGCCTAACTTTTGAGCAGGTCTAATTGCCTTTAAAAGACCATAAGTAAGGAATCTGTTCATTCCTTGTTGCTGGAGGTCATGGCTCTGTATCCTCTTGACTTAATCGGTCGAAGCTTCTTTAAAAAATTCTTCAGCTCATAGCAGTAGGTGTATCCTTGAACATCTATGCAGAGGTGAAGGCTTCATATAAATTCATTTTCCTTGTCTCTAAGAGGCTTTTCCCTCTGATTCATATGGGTCAAAATGTTCCTCTCATGAAAACAATTTAGAAAATTCAAAGGTAATCCATTTCTAGGCTCTCTGCCATCCAGGTGCCTGTACCCAACGAGAAAAAATCTCCTTAATCCTTTATTGTTTTTATAGTTATGGTACTTGTTTTCCTGCCTTCCAAGGGCTCTTCTTTTTGCCACTCAAAGCACCATAGGTTTGTTCAACATTTTATTTTTTTCCTGTGTTTTAAAATGCTCACATCTCACAGTTACCTACCAACAGTATAGTTCACCTGATTAATCACTGAGACTTTTCCTTACCCCAACAATGGCAACCACGGACTCTGTCACCAGGTAGCATATTCTTTGGTTATATTTTTGTCTTTAGATACATGATATGAGGGCGTGGGAAGGAGAAATAGAGTGGGTAGCATTACTAATAATGTTTGTTAGAAAATGCCATAACATAATGGACAGACTTATTGTGCAGAGATGGAGAGCTTGTGTAGCCAGACTGTTAATGACTTAAGATTTAAATCCCCTCACAGGTTTTATGCAGCAGCAGCTAACAAGGAAGACATTTCTTGGCAGTTAATGAACATTGCCATTGACCTGGCTGGCTAGTCAATAACTGGAAATATTTGACATGAAGGTCATTTCTTCTCTTATATAGCCATCCTCTGTTTAATTAATGTGGGATCTTTATTATTATTTTATTTTCTCTGTTGCATTTCAAGCTGTTTGTGGTGATATAAATGCATTTCCTTTTTATTATTCTGTATAGGGTGATTTTTCTAGGTAGTGCTTGACTCCTCCTGTCATAAGTGGGAATATAGGATTTTCATTCATACTGTTTCAGTTTCATAGAGTTCAGAATACTTTTAAGGGTTGCCTTTTCTCTTATTTAACCTCACTGGAGGCAATTCTTCCCTCAGGATGTACCTACACTGCACAGTTCATGCGGTGAAAAACCCATATTTGTAAATGGCTATTTTCTCAAGAATCTCTTAAAGCTCTCCTAAGGCTCTGGCATTTAAAAAGGAGCCTTCTCTTGATGCTCTATTGTGAACTGATGAGTTTTACAGTCATCTTTAAAAAAAAAAAGTCGGGGGAATAAGTAGAAATTTACTGGTCAGGTAACATGTTTTGTTCTTTCAAGCTAATATACTCTTAAAATGTTGGATTACTAATAGATCAGTTTATCTGGTTATGTGATATAAATGATCTCCATAATTAAACTAAGGCTCTTACGAGGACATTCCCTCAAAAAATGAATTGATTAAGTTTGTCTTCGATGGATTTTAAGTACGTTGTTAAAGTTCGTTGTTTCCTTTAGCAGACAAGGTTTGTTCCATAGGATTCCAGCTTAGAAAGGCAATGTATATGCAAGAGAGGAACAGCAGGTATCAAATAATTATTATCCAATAACATACAGTACTTTCATGGGAGAATTTGATTTTTTTTCCAATTAACTCTTCAGTGCTTTTTGATATGCTATGTGACTTGTATCTCCACAATAAAATGCTCAGGCAAGCCAAGCAGACTGAATCAAATCCTCAGTGAATATAAATTGCCTTAGCTCCATTGATTTCAATAGTCCTGAATATCTTGTATGGTTTTAATGCAGTTTATCTAGCTGGAAGATGTGCTGCGCAAAGGTTAATTATTTAATATGCATTTGCCTTCTCTTAAAACACAGAGCTTCTCAGTCCTGCTGTGGATGGAATCAATATATTCTGCCTAAGTATGGAACTTCAGAGGAAGTTATAAAAATCCAATCTTTATTTCATCATTACCACTGTTTAATGATAAGCTTTCTCTAATTATACATATAGTAATCAAGTGTCTGTAAATAATGATGTTTTATGAGCTGTATCTTTCAGCAATGAGCTTTGTTTTCCAGACATACAAGGATTCTGTAAAATGTCTTTACATTTATAGGAAAGTTTAGTTTTTGGCATCTTTTAATTAATTATTATTATTTAAATTGTTATTATTGCAATTATTATGCTTCACTACATTAATAGCTATTACTGAAAATTCAGAGTAGCTGAGATACTGCAGCATTTCTCTATACTAAAAATAAGATGATGCTGCTATCTCTCTGACACCACCGTTCAGTAACTGTTAATAAATAGCGAGCTATAAATAAGGCTCTGCCTTCTTCATAACATCACCATGTTTTGCCATCAGGATTATAAAAAGAATGATTAATTCAGTGTTCTTATGCCCTCATAAATGATAGCAAATTACTTATATCATTTGGAAATGCCAATTCTAAAAAAAATAAACATAAATTCTTGTTAGACTGCTAGAACCATCTGTAAACAAATTGCTATTTTGTTCTTTTACTAAGAGACTGCATCAGCAAGTGTGGATGGTTCACGTTTATTAATATTTAGTCATGTTTTGAATTAACCTTTTATGAAGATGTAACAAATTATGGATCAAATATGTTTGAGTGGAATCTATGATCATATAATTCTTCACCTTATGGACAAATAATGTATTTACTCAAATATACGACAAGGTTTTTTCCCCTAGTCAGCATGGGGAAAAAAGACCCTTGTCTTATAGTCTCCTATAGGAAAACTCATTAAATTCATTGCCTATCATTAAACTGCTACCAGAAGCAGTTTGTGCTCATTCATTGAAACCAAGTATAAAGATGGTTGAGTTCAGCCCACATGGAGCATGCCCATGAAACACATGGCCCATATTGGACACATATACTAATGGGAACCTGCAACAAAGGTTAGTGCAGCCTATCGGAATAAGACATAGTGCCCATTGTGCTCAGTCCCCCTCAGTGCTCTTTTTCAACACAGTATGAACCACTACATCAAATACATTTCAACTTCCTCTTCACTCCCAAAGCTGAGCAGTGCCTTTTTTCCCATTTCCAGTGAGACCTCTTTTTTCACCAGTCTTAAATGTCTGGCAAACATCACCAAACATCTATGTAACTGAGATGCTCAGCTGCCCTTCTCTAAGGCCATCACTGGCATGGCCTCACCCTCCAGGGGATGGAGTTGGACAAGGCAGCCATGTGCCTCATTTGCATATAAATTTTAGAGGGTTTCAGGACTTGTGACAAGCACACCCTGTTCCAGTTGCGTTTTGGGGGATGGGGGAATTAGCACATTGATGCTTTCTGATGGATATCTGGAGTACATGCACATTTTGAGCAGTGCTGGGTTGTGGGGTCACTATGGCTTGAAATGACATTGACTTGGCCAGGAGCCAGCCTAATGAACTACAAGGCAAATCATAAGCCTTTGGCTCTGGACTAATATCATGCAGTTTATATATGTATAAGTAGGTACAAAAGTGCTGCTCAAAAGTATGTTTCTGGAGTACCTGTGCTGAAACTGGTAGCAGTTTAAGACAAAGTCAATTCTGGATGAACTAAGTCTGTGGGTACCCTTATTTCAAAGTCAGTGGTTTTTAGTCCTTTGTGTTTCAAATTAGCAAGGTATCCTGTATAGAGAGAGGCCCCACTCTGTTTGCCCTCTGTACCTTCTGCCTGCCCCTTGTACGCCCCTCCCCCTCTTACTGTCACATTCAGCTTGGTCTGACGGTAAAGGGGGGAAGAGGCAGAGACTGCAGGGAACAGGGAAGGAGGGAGGTGGCAGAAATTGTGGAGATTGGGAGAGGGGGTAGAGGCTGTGGGGAGCTGGGGGTGAGGAAGCGCAAGAGAGCAGACAGGAAAGTTTCAGGGACAAGAAGTCAGGGTGGGGGCAGAAAGCAAGAGAGCTACCTGACCCCCCACAAAAAACCACTATTTTCCCTCTTGTGGCAGTGGGAGGGGGCTGAATTCAAGTAAACTCGCTGATAATTATATTCTATTCTGGAAAATAGAACATTCTAATTCTGGAAAATTATAACAAGTTTATAAATTTCCCATAAATAGAATCTAATTATTGAGGCACAGGAGTCATCTTAAATCCATCATCTTAGATTTGAGTAAATACAGCATGTAAAGGATCATTTAGTTTCCTTTGAATTTCATGCCAAGATTTGTATATAGTTTATATTTATATTACATAGGTAAAACAGTCATGTTTAAAAAAAAAGTCATCTATATTTCTAGATTTGTGTGTGTAAAAGGAAAGAAATAGGTGTATGCCTGTACACCTTTAAGTGGAAAGAAGGCAGCATTTTACAGCTTCAAATACTTAAAACCAGTTTACTAAGAGTAAGGTAGGCAGCTAAGGAGGGGCAAGAGCAGGAGTGATGAAGTTACAGACTAGCAAAACTGAGGGAGCTGCTGGTGATATCAGTGAGTAACCCCTGTGATCAGCTGAGAGAATTGGAGATTGTATGACCAGAAGCCTTGGGCTAAACAGGCAACCCCTGCTTAGCACTCTTAATTGGTTCCTGAAAAACCGAGCCTTCAGCAAAATGAGCGTTAAGCGAAACTGAAAGTATTTGATGAACCAAGATGGCGACCACAATTATTTTTAATGACCCAAGATGACAACTGTGAATGTTATAATGAAATTCACTGGGCACTAAGTGAAATCGGATATCAATTTTAAATGAGTGTTATAGCAAAATAGCGCTAAGCGAAACAGTGTTAAGCTGGGGTTGCCTATATAAGCCTGGCTCCTGGACTGGAGAAAGTATGTTACCCAGAGCATTGCAGGTAGAGGAATTCACTTGTAAGAAGACGGTAGCTAGAATAACCTACAGTAAGATACCCTGAGGAGCTGGTGAGAGCCAGCTGACAGTGGAGAGGGCTTTTCTGTGGCAAAATTACCCAGAGGGGTTTAGTTACATTAGACTTAAGTTGATAGGTTTTGTTAGTTATCTGCGAGGCATGGTGTTATTATCAGGGGAGGCTGGTGGCCACTGAAGGGTGCCTTGAAAGGACAGTGTTGACTGTTGGTTTGTAGGGAACATCCCCCCTATGAGGACACTAGAGCAGGCAATGTCACTGTGGTAGTGCTGGGATAGCCTCTCTGGGACAGAATGTAGGCAAGCACGTGTAAGTCTAAGCCCAAGGAACTACAGAGAGGGTTAGAGGGGCAAACTTGAGCCAATGGCATTATGAATGGAGATTCCATGAAAGACAGGTGAAGGCTTGAAGAGTGATCTGCTAAAGTGGGACAAATACCACAGGCCAAGAGACTGACTGCAAGGCTGGGAGAGGGAGAGAGACGCCTGAGTGAAAGTATGGTGATTAAGAGCCCTGGCTAAGGTCAGCTACCTGAGGCTAGAGAAAGGGAGCCCTGGATCAGCTATCTTTGGATTAGGGAGAGAGTCCCAATAAGGACTGAGGCAGAAGGTTGGTGAAAAACAGAGACACTCTGCTCAAAAATAGATACAGCAGTGATGCTCAACCTCTGGCTCATTGGGTGACCTTTTGTTCTGGAAATCTGAAAGGCTGGGGGAGGTGGCACCATTAATTGCCATGGCTTCCAGGGCTCAGTGTGTGGGGTTATGCTGTAGCTGGATTTGGTGCACAGGGTCTTGCTGGCATGCCAGATCACAGCTGCAGGCCAAGCCCATGCTAGATCTGTCCCATGGACAAGGTAAGTGGTCCACTCATCTGGCCTATAGAGCTAGAAGGTTGACCACCACTAAGTTAGAGGATTTGACCAGATAGGCTGACCTGTGATGAGTAGCACAGAGGAAAGCATCTAAGGTGATACTCTGGCACTGAGGGCAACCTCCCAAAGTTACAATAACTAACATCAAAGGTGTTGCAAGCAGGGGTAAAACAGAGGTAGCTAAGAGCTGGGGGGTGAGTGGGGAGGGGTAGCAGGTAGGGCTGAATGCCCAGGGGAGAATCTGACTTGGCATTGCAGCACAAAACCTTTCATGCCTACATTCATGAAACTAAACTACATTCTTGAACTGCTGACTAGTACATGGTATGGATCCTTGTTTTGTAGCTCTGGTCATGTCATTTTCTTTGTTAGCACTGGAAATCAATTTTTTAAATAATTGAATAGCCGTCATCTGACATCTGACTTCTAAGTCTTACCTCCTACAAAACCAATCCAGTCAATCCAATCCACTTCTTACCGTATCTGATGCATGAAGCATTTTTTTTAATGAACTAGTTCTGTCCTGGGTCAGTTCCTCTTATTTGTTCAGGTGGTTAACTTGTAAGGGTTTTTCTTCAGACCTTAATATGCTACAACAGGTCCCTTTTTTCTTTTTAAATTTTGGCTGCCAAAAAAGGGTTTGGTTGAAGACCATTCTATCTGGCATTTTCAGAACATGGCCAAAAGAAGTCACCTTTTTGCCCATCTGCTGGTAATTGTCTGCTCCAAGATTTTAACATTCTTTATTTTGTCTGACTACTTTGCTTTGAATATGCAGTGCAGAAGCTCACACTATTTAACTTCCTTTATATAGATTTACTGCCTTCCATGACTCTGATCCATGCAGTCTGGCTCCAATCCATATTTGAGTGTGCTAAAGACATAGTGCTGATGTTGATAGTGTTAGATTTCCATCTCGGAGTGAGTCTCTGAAAGCAGCACTTGTCTTATCCACTCAAGTGATTATTTCATAAATGCAGTCATCAGGGATATGGAAGGTGCTGCCAAGCTAAGTAAAATCATCAACAAAACTCAAAGCTGTTTCATCCAGTATGACGGAATTGCTGAAAATCACATAACTTTGATTACGTTGGTTTTTAACTTGTCATTTAGAGTTACTGGTCAAGTTTATTTGTTTATGTATTCAGGAAACATGTCAGATTTCTCCGTTCCAAGCCCACTGTCTATCCACAGAATTCTAGGTTCAATGACAAGAAGTCTGTAATAGAACAAGGTGAATGGCAACATTAAACAACAAGAGGGGAAGGACACCCTTTGTCTAATTACAGTGATAACATAAAAACAATCTGTTAATTTCTGGTGGTTGATTACAGCACATATGGACTCTTGATATAGACTAAAAAACTGGATTAATTTTACAAGGAACCATAGATTGCCAGTATCTTTTCCAGGGACTTTTTATCTAGTGTGTCAAAGGCTTTCTGAAAATTATTTACATTAGAAGTGATTTGTATCTGCCATGTCTTGCTTTGTGAAGAGATGATCAATACAAGAATGGGCTGGATAGACACCAGTTTATTGTTCTCAAAGTTGGCATTGCAAATTCTGTTCAGAATAATTATACTGAAGAGTTTTATCTGGGCCTGACAGTAGTATGTTCCCACACCAGTAGCTACAATAGCTTACACTCCCTTTCTCAGGCAATTTTGCCTTTCCCCCCACCCTCCGTAATTCTTCTGGGATTGTTTTGGTCTCCCATACTCAGATGAAGAGGCATAGCAGCATTTTCAAGTTCACTTTTCTGGTTGCTTTGAGCAGACCTGCAGTTAAGTTATTCTGGCTTGCTGCCTTAATTCTTTGATTTGTTGGCATCTGCTTTAAGTTCTTCCAAGGTCATTTTTCTCACAATTTCACCTTATTATCATCTGAGTTCTTTCATCTTATTATATTGTCGAAATTTGATTTTGTTTCAGATAGAGGGCTGTTAACTATGTAATGAAACTGCTCTATCTGTTCTTTCATTTTATTCTTCAGGGATGATGCAGATTTTTTTTTTTTTTTATTACTGGTCCATAATTACCTGCAAGCCTGGGTTTTTTTGTGATGTGATATAGACTTCATGTAACTTTTTTGATTGCCATGTCTACTTCCCACTTAAAAGACTTAATTGTTTTACCAGTTAATGTTTCTTTGTATTTTTCTTTCCGTAGGGTAATTTCCTTTCACCCTCAATTTCAATACCAATACATTCTCAGTCAACGTTCATCAACATGTGCATTCCTGAGGTCCATTCTTTTCCATGTCATAAAAGATGGAATCCAAATCTGCAAGGTGGAAAAGTTGGTTGAAACAAACTCCATTATGTTATGGGGAATCTGTACATCTGCAGGATTTTTTTCTTAGTTGCCTTCTTTTCTTAGTTGTCTTCTAGTTGCCTAATTTACTTCATTTCATTGGTATGATAGCAATAATGGTCTCTTCATATCTGCTTCTCTTTATATCTGAGTATCCTGAAGGGAGGAATGACATTTTCAGCAAAAGCAATCTGTTTGACTTCAGTTCCAGTGACACTCAAGATGTTTTGTGATCTTTGTGGATAAATTTATGTATCCCATAACAAAATGAATTCTACAACTCTTTCTTCTTCTTTTGTTTAAATTCCATTGCTATCATGTAAACAATTCAATGCATGCCAATAGTATTGTTTAGTGCATAATTATCTATCTTTACTTATTCATTCACATCACCCATGACAATAAGGATGTCATACTTTGGGACTCTGTTAATGAAAGTATGTTATATTCTGTTAATGTAGCAGGTTATAACAATTGTAATTTTTTACGTGTGTATATGCATGTAACATTGAATGTTTCTCACCTTCATAAATAGCATCTAGAATCTCATACATATTATTTGCTTTTTACCTGGCACCTAGTCTAATATATATATATATATGGCTTTTTCTAGTGTCACTCATGATCAGGGAAAATCCTACCTTTCCCAGGGGTTCCTGAATAGATCTTCATTTTCTTGCTGTTCAGTCATTCAATATGCTTCTCACCATCTACATTCAGCCACACTAAGTATGTCACTAGATTTCATAGATTTCATAGACATTAGGGGCTGGAAGGGACCTTGCGAAATCATTGAGTCCAGCCCTCCTGCTGTAGGCAGGAAGTCTGCTTGGGTCAAATGATCCCAACATGATAAACATCCAGACACCTTTTGAATGAGTCCAGAGCAGGTGCTTGCACCACCCCTGCGGGGAATCTGTTCCAGACCCTGGACACATGGACTGTAAAGAAATTTTTTCTTATGGCTAGTCTAAATTGGCCTTCCAAGAGTTTGTGGCTGTTAGACCTTGTTATCCCTTGGAGAGCCCTGGTGAACAACTGTTCTCCCAGGTCCTGATGCACCGCACTTATATACTTGTAGGCTGCCACCAAGTCCCCCCCTGAGCCTTCTCTTCTCCAGGCTGAAGAGTTCCAAGTCTCTCAACCTCTCCTCGTAAGGCTTGCTCTCTTGGCCTTTGATCATGTGGGTGCTTTCCTTTGAACTCTCTCAAGCTTATCTACATCCCTCCTGAAGTGGGGGGCCCAAAACTGGTTGCAGTACTCCAGTTGCAGCCTCACTAAGACTGAGTAAAGCAGGAGGATGACGTCCCTGGTTTTGCTTGAGATGCATCACTTGATGCATGCCAGAGTTCAGTTTACTTTTCTGGCCATGACATTGCATTGGTGGCTCATGTTCATTTTGTGGTCAATCAAGACCCCCAAGTCTCTTTTGGTTGTAGTGATAGCAAGAGTAGTACTGCTGAGCCTATAAGTATGCTGCTGGTTCTTCCTTCCAAGGTGGAACACCCTACACTTCTCTACCTTGAAGGCCATCAGGTTTTGGTCTGCCCACCTTGCAAGTCTGTCCAGGTCGGCCTGTATCCCCAACCTGTCTTCCAGCATGACCGCCTTCTCCTGTAATTTAGTATCATCCATGAACTTTGCCAGTCTGCATCTGATGCCCGAATCCAGATCATTAATGAAGATGCTGAAGTGTACTGGCCTGAGTGCTGAGCCTTGAGGGACACCACTGGCCACCTTGCACAACAGGGATTCACTCCCATCAACTACTACTCTTTGGGTCCGACCCCGGAGCCAGTTTCCCAGTCATCCGACTGTGAGATGGTTGGGGCCATAGCTCCCCAGCTTAACCATGAAGACAGCATGGGAGGCTAAGTCAAAGGCTTTTTTGAAATCCAGATATATGACATCAACCTGGTCTCCCTTGTCCAGGCAATACATCACCTGGTCATACAAGGAGACAAGGTTGGTCAGGCAAGACCTGCTAGTAACAAAGCCATGTTGGCTGGCATTAGAAGGCTGCCTTCTGTTAGCCTGTTGCTGATGGATCCCTTGATGATTTTCTCCAAGATCTTTCCAGGGATGGATGCCAGACTGTAATTCCCTGGATTTTCTTTCCTTTCTTGAAGATATGGACCACACTGGCTCTTTTCCAGTCTTCTGGAACCTCTCCTGAGTGCCATGAATTTTCAGATATCTTTACCATAGAGTGACCTATGATGTCTGCCAGCTTCTTCAAGCATCATAGCCCAGCCTCTGGCACAGATCTTTGAAAACTCCTGGCGCTCTAGTGTAGTGCCTGAAGACTGGAAGAAGGCCAATGTGGTGCCTATCTTCAAGAAAGGGAGGAAAGTGGATCCGGCTAACTATAGGTCCATCAGCCTGACTTCTATCCTGGGGAAGGTCTTAGAAAAGTTTATTAAAGAGGCCATCCTTTATGGACTGGCCAACGCCAACATCCTGAGGGATAGCCAGCATGGGTTTGTTGTAGGTAGGTCTTGCTTGACCAATCTCATTT